>NW_006238932.1:1428198-1506510 GCF_000226075.1 Solanum tuberosum | reverse complement strand
GAACCCTCGCAGTATCATTCTACGGATCAACAGTACGGTCCGTAGATCAATCTACGGACCGTCAATAGACGCCGTGGTTTCACACTTGGTCATATTTCCCTGATTTGTCCTCCATGCCTTGCCTGCTGATCTACGGTCATCACCTACGGACCGTGAATGGACCTACGATCCGTAGATCACCTCCGTGAATGCCTTTCTTCTGCATTTATTTCAGCTGTCTCTACACTTCCGCGCCTGAACGTCTTTCCTGCAAAACATGATAAAAACACATCAAAACATGATAAGCATTTGAGGACACTATTTCTATTAAAATAAAGCCCTAAATGAGTCTAATCTGTGGACTCATCAACACCCTAGGGTGTGATGAAAGCAATCTTCTCAGCATCGTCCTTGTGTATCTCAATTTGATAATAGTCGGCAAAGCAATCCACGAATGATTATGTTTCATGCTTAGCGTAGTTGTCAATCATGATGTGTATGTTGGGCAATGGAAAATTATCGTTGGGACTAGCTTTGTTGCGATCCCAAAAATCAGCACAAACTTTAACCTTTCCATCTTTCTTGGGCACTGGAACGACATTTGCAAGCAAGGTTGGGTACTCCGTCACTTGAAGGATTCCAGCATCTAATTGCTTTGATATTTCTTCTTTGATTTTCAAACTCAACTCAAGTTTGTATTATCTTAGTTTTTGCTTCACAGGAGGACATGCTAGATCAGTGGGCAATCGATGATCTACGATTAAAGTGCTTAACCCTATCATGTTTGCATAGGACTAGGTGAAGATATCCTTATTCTCCACAAGACACTCGGTATACTCTTTCTTGTCATCTTCCGTCATATGGATGCTTACTCGGGTCTCTTGTGTCACTTCTAAATTTCCCAGATTTACCACCTCTGTTTCCACTAAGTTTAGATTGGGTTTCTCCTCGAATTCCTCATCCTTTATGATTAACTCTTTGGCGACTTCACTTTCCTAGACCTCTTCTAAATTATTAATGTTAAATTGCACAATCTCATTATATGCCAGTCTCAGATTCAACATTTTTATAACAGATTTTGTTGGAAGAAAGAATAAAGCACAATAAATATAAGGTATTAAATGGATGGGAAAATAACTTTATTGATTAAAAACTCAAGAGTTGCATAATATTAGCATTTGAAAACAATAATAGAGAATTGCAATTTAAAACTGTTTATTGAAAACTTTTTAAAACTTGATAGAAAAACATCTTCCAAAGCTACCCAGATGCCCGATGAAGTCTGGATGGAGTTGAGGTCCAAATGTTGATGCTGATCTTTACTTCATAACCTTTCATATTTTCTAGAGGCTCATCAGTGATACCCACCGTGAATCCAATCGATCGAAACGATTGGTAAAACAGTGGTATGGGTTTCTTCAATGGATAGTAGTACCCATCTCAGCCACTTCTCTGTAGCATATTTATATCCCAGGCCAAAAGTGGTTGAATGACGAACGGGTTGTATCGGTTCGACTATCCCTTGTAATCTAGCTCCCATCCCTTTCCCAAGCTCGAAATCAAACCAGGCCATGATCATGTAGCGATTAGGTTCACCAAATAATAGAAATGTCAATCCACCCAGTAGTTTGCAAATTTCCAACTCATGGTCCTTCTTGATGCTCACCCACTATCTTTTCAGAAGATCATTTGCTTTTGTAACCATTTGCGTGTTGGGGAAGTTGGGAGCGACCATGATATCAAACAAACAACAAACAAGTTCTAAACTCCATTTTGGCATAAATTAGGCTTGATTTAGTTATTATGACCACATTTACACATAATATGCAATTTGTCTAAAGGGTGTTGGGGTTCCTTTAGACAATAGGGTGTCTACTAATTGTTTGAATTGAAACCAGGGGTCAAACCACCTAAGATTTATAAAACATGGATGACCTAATTGAGAATTCTAAGATTGGCTTCACACGAATTTGAAAGGGATTCTATGCGAGAAGGCACATGGTTCTACGAAAGTAAAACTATCCGCATCTGTCATGCCTCAGCCATCTCTCGAATATTGGGTGTTTGAAGAGAATTGAAGTATTTGTGAGATGTGCATAGTCACACACCATCACAAGAACAAAATTAAAAAAAGGAAGGGGTCCCATTTGGGGGGAAGTATGAGCGGGATGTCAGTTTATCAAAGCGATAACATTTAGCACTTAGGTGGAAAGCAGTAACATATAAGCAGTTTATGAAAAGCGGTAAATAAATAAACAAGTAAATAAATACATGCATAAATAAAAGAAAATAAATATACAAACATATTGGAGAATCAAGCAAATAAGGAAAGAAGGTATGGGATTAAGCATGCAAGTAAACAAATAAGGAGAAAGGGAAGGGAGTAAACATGGAAATAAACAAATATGGAAGAGAGAAAGGGGCGGAACATGGAAAATACACAATAATCCAGGAAACAAATAAACAAGGAAATCAACTAGTAACTAAACAAGGAGATAACTAACAAATAATAAAATGACAAAATAAGTAAACCCCACACAAATCATTGAGACACGAAATGGTTAGAACCTAATATCCCCAGCAGAGTCGCCATTCTGTCGCGCCCCATTTTTTGCAAAACGGGTTTTCGGTACATGACCTAACAACTCTTTTGGGTTTTGGGAGGTTGGATTGAAGAGTCACCACCTAACGAATTAAGGCGCGTTAGGGAACCTATCTAACCTAACTAATCTAACTTAAGTCAATGAACCAGAGATCGGGTAAGGGTTCAAATTACCTTGAGGGGAAAGTGTTAAGCATCCCTCGAGGTCCACAAATGTGGATCCCGACCGTATCTCATTCAATTTATGTAGGGGTTACAAGTAGCAATTAAGGTCACTTCATTTATTGGTTATTTAATTTAAACATGCTTGCTATGTAATAAATAATATTAAACAATTAAGGTCATTTTAATTATTTATTTAATTAATTAAGCATGCAAAACTAAGTGATAACATAATATTATATATATATATATATATATATTAAAGAACATAGGCGAGAAAACAAAAATTGTACAATTAAATAGGCGAATCAATTTTTATTTTTTATTAAACTACCACAAAAACTTATAATTACAACAAATAAAGGGAAAAAGGAGAGGGAGACTCGGACAAAGACAACTTTACGTATCAGCGCTCGACTTTTTATTTTGATAGTCTTTTATATTCGGACAGACAAAACCAATGTTTGTCGTTTAAAGCTCGAGTCAATTTCATCATCTCCATAGGGCCTAACTACCCCTACCCCACCTTCCGCATGCATTTCATCTTAAAAGGTGCCTAGCTTCCCCGCTTAATGTCCAAGAGGCATTGGACCACTATTAGGGTGGATTTAGACTAAAATAAAATATATGTTTCTAATTAGGCCCCCTTAGACACCAAGCAAAAACATGTTGGACGAGCATTTAGCATTTAATGTCTCATGTTGACCTCTATATTTTTATTAACATCATGCTAGCAAACAAACATAATTAGTGAAAGGTCTCATGCTTGAGTGTGTGTACATAAACACATTAACAATTATTAAAATAACAATAAGAGAGGGCAAAAAATTATGACAAAATGCATACTTATTTAGAACACTAGCAGAATTATTTATTAATTTAGAGATTTATTTTAAGTAGCAGTCAGTTTATTAGATGCAGAAATTAATATTTCAAACCGATTTGGATCAGGACAATTAGCAGATGCAGACGATGATTTAGCAGCAGATTTTAAGTGGCAAAAATTTAAACGTAGCAGATTTGCAGAAAATGATTAATTGATTTTAAGATTGCAGGATAGTTTATTTACAATGCAGGCTAATTTATTTTTGGGCATGGATTTAGTCAGGGAAGTAAGTTTTTATAGCATGCAAGAAGTAATTCTTGAATTTCATCTTCCAGTGGCAGAAAATAATAACCGAATATTATGTAACTATTTAACATGCTGGAAACCAGTGGCAAAATTATGTTATATTATATCAGTCATTAGTATGCTGGAAATTATTTAATAATACCTATGAACATGATTTTTAGGTGGTTGAAAAGTCCAAATATTGCATAGCACCTATAGGCATGATACTCTAAATAAATAAAATCAAATCTACAACCTATAAGCATGATTTCTAAGCAATTTCTAGTATGAGATAGATTATTGAACAAAATATTTATTTTATTTTATTTTTACCACTTTTCATATGTTTAAAAGAGAGAGATATGATTTACTAAACACATCAAATACATAAACATGTAACAGTCAAACACTTTAAATTATTAATATTATGTTAAGGGTGTTACAAGGATTTATTGATTTATTTGAATATGTAATTAGTTAATATTAAGAACAAGCGGCCAATGATAACGAGTTTACAATTAAAACAATAACAATATCAACAAGGTCACTTTATTTTAGAGCGAGGAATGGACAAACATTTAAATCACACTCCTATAGGCATGCTTTCTAACAAGTAAGTTGAGATAATATAACAAGTCGCACGTAAGTCCCCTCCCCTTAGACGACCCCCTCCCCCCAAATTATTTCATTTATATAGAGTTAGAGTTTGGGGTTCATACAAATTATTACTAAACAATAATATACAAAACATAAATTAAGTAAATTCGGCTCATCTCGTGTTTCCCTCCACTGGCGACTCTTCTAAATCTTGAACCTTTAGATCAAGATCCTACAAAGACAAAAAAACACTACCACCAAAATACATATAAAAGCAAATATGCATAATAAAATATTATTCACATATATGTAGACCCATAATCATTTAAACAAACCACACAAAAATACATCACATAGAAAAGAGAGGTGAAGAGAACTAACCCAGATGCCTCCCTTTTTATTTATTCATACACAATATTCAAAATAATCTATGCAAGATGAAAATAAACTGATGAAATAGAACTAACCGATTATACAGAATACAGTTATCAGCAATGAAGTGTTTTAGCAAAATATCTAAACCGAAACAGCTACACAGCAACACAGCAAATAGAGCACTCCAAAGTTCTTTTCCTTCTTATTTTTGTAGAGAGTATTTTTTATAGTTAAAGAATGGAAATGTTTTCTGATGGTTAAAGCATATCAGGGTGAGTCCTGAGTGAAAAGTGTCTAAAGAATGAGGGAAGGGTCTTCTTTATATAGTGGAAGAGAGGCATCATTTAGAAGGAAAGGGTATATTTTAGGAACCAATTAAATATCGTTTCCCTTATTTAAAGAAGAACTAAATCAGTAGCATTAATCTTTAGCTCCACTGAAACTTTACTAAAATATAACAACCAATAATCAATTCAACCTTAATTATGGAAACAACAATCAATTAACATTAATAAATAAAATAATAAAACTAATTTTACCTTACCAAGAGCCGAAAATCTACACATAAAAATTAGCTTAGCTTAAATTAATCCACAACATGCCAAATCAAAATGACCATATTAAGGAAAAGCATAAGTCAAATATTAATATTTTTACCGTAATTATCAGGCAAGTAAAATATTAGACAAGAATCATTTATGGCCTAAAAGAAATCAATTTGCAACATTAAACATGCATATATGATAACAGAATCGGTCCTTTTGATACGGATCACTCAAATCAGCAATTATTAGATTATATCAATTGAAGCTTACCATTCTAACTTTTATCACTAATAAACTAAAGAAAGGATGAGGAATAATATAAATAGCATAATAAAGGAAAGAGTTGAACAAGATTTCAGCATTATTCAACAACTTGAATCAAGGATAATAATTCTTCCATCAGTATGGTTCATACGATCCCAAAATAGTAGCTTGTTAAGATGAAAATCATAGCAATTAATCAACTGTAATATCAAAGCACAAGATTCAAATTATACACATGAATTTGTGCATGAATCTTCCAAAACCAACAGCCCACACCAAATTAGGGTAATGTCAAGAATGTATACATGAACGAATTAACTTGCACATTATCAAGTTTAACAGTGGCATATATGGAGATTTGACTTTCAAAGCCTAAAGGAAATGCGTACCTGGATGGATCTATTAAAGATCCATCTTTCATATACTCAAAACTTTGAAATTCTTCCCGGAGTGCACTGTCCATCCTCGCTGGAAAAAGAGAAGAAGATAGATGAAAGTTCACCGGTCGGAGTTGGTACTCGAGTTGTTGCTGGCTCTCGCTAACCTGGAGTGCATGGTGAATGGCCTCACTGATGTTGTTGTTGTTGGTTGCCTTCACCGGAGCTAAAGAGAAGAGGGGAGGCTCGTCGGGATCACTGTTGGTCTTGTTGTTGTCACTGGCTGATGCTGATTCCGGTCAGAGGGGAGAGGCAGAGCTGGAGGAAGAGAGGAGTGAGAAGAAGAGAGAAGCCTGCCAGGTGACTTTCATCGGGCTGCTCGCCTCGCCAAGCTGCTGGTTGCAACTGTTGCATCTCACCGGAGCGAGGAAAAGATGAGAGAGAGAGGTAGAGGGTCTTTGAAGAGAGGAATAGGAAGAGTGAATAATGTTAGGGTTTGGAATCTTTTAGGTGTAAAATAGGAAAATTAAGAGGTTAGATCTTGACCATAGGATTAGTTTGGATGAACGACTGGGATTTAATCTAGCATGTAACTTAAAGGACGGATGACTGGGATTAATTGGAATTGAAAATCTGAAAATTGGAATGAATTTCTAAAATTGGAATAAAAATGGCTTGAATTGAAATGAAAGGGTGGCTGATTGAAAATACAATTGAACTTGAATAGGCTAGAGTTGAAAGGAATGAGAATAGAATAGGCTAAAATTTAAATGATTTAGAGGAAATTTAAAGAAATGCTATCCAATTAATAAAATACTACGCAATTTAAAACATTTTCTTATAAATTAAACACGCCAAAATTTTAAAATATTCAAGTAAAGTAATAATTTAGAGTTTAACTATTGATAAAAAATAATTTGATAATAATTATAATAAATTTTAAAATCATGCATACTAAAACATATAATTTTAAGACAATATTAATTAAAATTTGAAACTCGAAATATGTTTTAAAAATATGTATTTAATCGAATAGCATTCCCGAAAAGGATTAGAGGTCGGTCAAAATTGGGTGTCGACAAGATGCATGGACAGATATGTCCCCCAAGGGTCCCGGATTGAGATACAATGGGTGTGTATCATTATGCCAAACATGCATCACTATACTTGACATTGCATTTCATTGCATTGCATATCTTTATCATTGGTGAACTTGATCTTATATGTTGCTGATCTTTTGAGTGTCTATCTGTGGAACTTGTGATTGATGAATATTGTGTTGGTTGTTGAGGATATGTAATTGTTATAGTGTTGTTGTAGAGTTGTGTGCTATATAAATTGTGAATTGTTAGGTTGGCCTGGTTTTATGCAGGTTGTAGTTGTGGAGGTATTGTTGGGGTGTAAGGTGTACCCGTATTCTATTCCCTTAGCATGTGTTTAGAAGTTTACATGCTGAGTACCGTGTGGTTTGGTACTCACCCCTTACTACTACATTTTTTTGTAGGTTACTAGCCTAGACCTTTGTGATATTTTCTCTTCTCCTTGTCTGAGGCTTCTTGTGGAGGTTTGTGAGGTAGCATCTTGTCATTTCAGCAGACCATCTTTCTCCTTAATTATGATCTTGTTCTATTCTAGAAACAATGTCATTTGAGACTTGTATTTTCTTTCAATTTTGTTATAACACATTAGAGGCTTGTACACGTCACAACCAAGGTTTGGGGTATTTTTAAGTTGATTATAAATTTCCGAGTCATTTCTGAGTAAATATTTCATTCCATCAAATGATTCTTGTGATTTCAGAGGATTCGGACTATATGAGAATCATGAAAAATTTAATAGACTCGATACTATAACATAATAATACTTAATTAACAAAATTAATATATATACCGTGTGATCCTTGATACTAAAAAATCCTTCATTAAAAAGATGCTCCAGTTGTTGCAAGTCACTCAAGCACAAACCTTTAAGGTGTTTTGTTAGAATCCCACTTCACATTATATTATATGAGAAAAACATATAGAATATAATTAATTACTATCATCAATAATAAACTGACGAGAAATATACTAAATATATAAAAATTACAATATAAATTCATTATACATATTATTTGTTTTAGTTTAATAGACTTAAGATATTTGTCCCTCGAGTAATTATCATCGAGCCTAAAATTCACACTCTATACACATGGACACATTCCATTATACATCCCTGGGATTCATGAGCACCGTTGTTGAGACTTGATCCACCACAATAATGGGGTGGCAGGGGGTCACAATTTACTACAAGTTTGTCATACCTTATGTTCATGAAAAATACATGTGTTGTCCGCTTCTTTTCATAAGATCTGATAGATTTATCCATCGGATAACACCATCGTATAACACAAAATCTAGCAAGCATAAATATTATGTGAAAATTGTGTCATCCCTTATAAATCCCTTTACTTTAATTTTCTCTCTTATTTTAAAATGTGTCTACACTCTTCGAAAGATTATTAACCTTGAAACTTTAGAGTCTGATCCACCCTCATTTTCCACCCTTTGATATAAGAGTCACATATGCAAATGAATCTCAAAGCGAGAAATATTCAAGTCATCTTAGTGTAGGCCTAAAACAAAAATTATTACCTGTGGACTATATCGTAACACCGTCTATACGCTCAAAAAGTATATACGTTTTTCATCATTAAAAAGGTATATATTTCAAGAAAAGCAAAAAAACTATAAATTTTAATCCATTGAAAGTTATACGTGATTAATCTTATATTATAAGAATAAAAGCATATTTGTAAAAATAAAAATATGGAAGAACACACCTTTGCATTTTACGCAACATTTTTACCTCAACTTTTAACACTTCCAACTCGGTTTGGGACTCCTAATCATTAGAAAATAATTTTATATAAATAAATAAATAATCCAATCAAATAATTTATGTTAAAAAAGATATTTAATTTACCACCTCGGGTGCAACTATTTCAACTATTGCTGGCCCGAATGATTCTGAGACCTCTTTGTATCTATCAAATATACTTCCCATCCTTAAAAAAGATGTTACAAAAAATAATAATATTAATATTGTCACACCTCTAACTACAAAGGGGCGTATATCAAGGATATACACAAGAACCTACTAATTATCTTTACTAATCTCATGCCAAAGCTTTAGATTCATAAGCAGCGAAACCTATATAAAGACACATACTAAAATATAAAAGTGCCCGCTGGGCTACTTTATAACGAAAACAAAACTAAGCCTAAGAAGCCTATAAAGAGTATGGATCTGAGAATCTGATAACTAGTCGGGACAGGCCCCAACTTGCCCAATCTTATATATGTAGATACGTAGAAAAATATAGGCTCTAAATATCTAATAGCTCCAGGTAGAGGTGGAGCTTACCAACTGCTAAACTGGAAGTCTCTAGTCTACGAAAAATTCTTGTTGTCCTGAGTACTTGAGCCTGTAGTGATACAAATGAAGCGCCACAATAATAGGGACGTCACTACATATAAAACATGTACTAGTAAGTAAAGCAGACTGAATAACAAGTAGAGATGTAAGAACTCTAAAATGCATTAAATATCAAGATAGGCAAATCTGAGCATATGTATGCAGGAGACATAATCCGTAAATAGAATTGTGACAAACCTCAAGGGTCCTCATCAAACATTTCCTGGCTTAGTCATTTATATATACAATCCCTATAATTTGCCTAAGTGATATATTTAATTCATTATATCGCTTCTTTGCTCTTTGTAAAACTAATTGTTAGGAAATCACATGATGGCCTTCTGACGGTGATTAGTGAACCCTGTATGGCATCTGCAGCCAGCTATCATGACCACATGTGAAATTGATGAGTCTGAGATTTGGACTCATTTAGGGCTTTATTTACAATGATTTAGTGTCCTCAAATGCTTATTTTGTACCAATAAATGATGTAAAATCCTTGATTTCCAGGTATATGGATTGAGGAGCAAAACAAGGACACTAATTTGCATAAAGAAACGAAGCGAACTGAAAGAATGAAGAAATACTAGCCTGGTGATCGCCAAGTCCACTTGGCGAGTGGCCGTACGGATTCTTGACCGCCTAAAGTTGTAGTGTGCCAAGCCTTGAAGGAAAGAACCAAGTTGGCGAGAGAAAGGAGCAGTCAGCGGATCACCGAGTGGTTCCACGATGCAGTGTTGGATCACCCAAAGTTACAGACCTTGAGGGTGCTGAAGGCCAAGGCAGAAGGGCTATGAAAATGAACAAAGGGCGGATCGACGAGCCAGACTTACTGTGCCGAGTGGCTCTTCGCAACACAATTTTGGTGACTATAAAAACATTTTTGAACATTTAGTTTAGCATCAATTTTTAGAATTATCAGATCAATTACTCTTTAGAACAATCTGTTATCAAGTTTTCTCTAGTTTTCCTAAGCTTTGAAGAATTGAAGTTTTTCACTTTTGAGAAATTGGAAGTGGGTCTTTGAGATTCTTTGACTTGGAACATTGTAAAGACGAAATCAATCTTACCCAATTGATGGAAACTCAATTCGGTAACGATTTTTATCTTTTTTATGAGGTCTATCTAAAATCACAATTCTTGGGGTGTGATTATGTGATTATGGGCTGATTTAGTTTATGGGTATTGTTAATTGTTAGCTTAAATGTTGTTTTGAAGTGAGCTCAATCATTAATTGTGGTTTAATTTAAGAATTGTAGTTGCAAATGTAGTTCTACCCTTGCATTTTGGGTTTGCGAGAGAGAGGTTGTAAAACTATGTTTTTTGATTGATGGTTAGTGGGTATTGGTTTGACATGCGTTCAACTCGAGTGAGGGAATCCTAAACCTAATTCCACACATTTAGCTCGAGAGATTGAATGGACTAAGGTGTGGGTTGTCCTTATTTTGTATGGTTTTTGATGTTCGAGAGGATTCAACTTGATTTGGGGTAAATTGTTTGAGAGAAAGTTTACCTCCTCTATAGCCTACCTTACTCACTAATATCTAGCTAATTTCTAATAGTTGCAATTACCCATTTTTCTATATTAGCCTATAATCGATCACATCCCAAGAACTCATCTCATTATTGTTATTTCGTATTGTTTGATGTTGTTGTAGTTGATAATTAAAACCAAAACCCCCTTTATTTGATATTCGTGTCAACCCCTGATTTGAATGATGTTTTTATTCGGTAATTTCTATACCTATGACTAAATTGACCATATTCATACTTCCTAATTGATTCTCAAACACGTACCGCTCCCTGTCGACTATGAATACTTTTTTTTTAAATTGAGAGTTTAGAACTGAGAGTTTGAGACAATATTTCCTTAGCTTTGAAGATTTGAAGATTTCCATTTTTGAGAAATTGGAAGTGGATCTTTGAGATTCTTCAACCTTGACCTTTGTAAAGACGAAATTAATCTTACCCAGTTGATGGAAACACAATTTGGTAACTGTTTTTATCTTTTTATGATGTCTAGCAAAAACTCCAATTCTTGGGGTGTGATTATGTGATTATAGGTTGATTTAGCTGTTGGGTATTGTTAATTAATAGTTTAAATGTTGTTTAAAAGTGATTTCATCCAGTAATTGTCGCTTAATCTAAAGGGTTCTAGTTGTAAATGCAACTCTACCTTCGTGTTTTTGGCTTGCTCGAGAGAGAGGTTTTAAAATCAATATTACTGATTTGATGTTCTGTGGGTATTGTGTTTTCATGGGTTCAACTCGAGAGAGTGAATCCTAAACCCTTTTCCACACATTCAGCTCGAGAGAGTGAATTGGCTAAAGCGTAGGTTGTTCTTACTTGCTTCTTATTGGTGTTCGAGAGAAACCAGTTTGATTCGAGGTAAATTGTTTGAGAGAAAGTTTACCCCCACTAAAGTCTAGCTTATTCACTGAATTACAACTATTTACTATTAATTTCAATCACCCATTTGTCTACCTTATCCCATAATCCAAACACATCCCAAGAACCCCTCTCTATACTTGTTAGTTTCGTGTTATTTGCTATTGTAGCTGATAGTTGAAATCAAAACCCCCCTGTTATTTGACACTTGTGTCACCTCAAACTTGAACCATGCTTTTATTTGTAAATGTTTTTACCTATGATTGACTTGAACATATTTTCATGCTTGTCTATTGATTCTCAAATACGTACCACTCCCTGTGGGATTCGACCCCAAATTACTTAGTTGGGTTATATTACTAACTAACGATCGTTGACGCTTAGGATTAGATGAAGTGTCTTTGAAACATTATTAACCAAAATGGCGCCGCTGCTGGGGAGTTGTGTTACTTGAGAATTTTAAGTTAAGTTGGATTTTGTTCTTGGTAGTCATAGTTGAACTTACGTAACTTTTAGTTTTGGTTTTTGTATTTTACTATTTTGAGAAGAATGATAGAGCATGTCTTGTAGCAATGGTGACCAAATAGACCTCTCTCTTTTGAGAATGATGATTCTAAGGGATAACATCCTAAGTTTCAGACAAATATAGGGTGAGTCAATCCATGAGTTTTGACTGAGATTTAAGTCATTAGTGATGCAGTGCCCAACTCATGGAATTTCAGATAACATGCTATTAGACTACTTCTATAGAGGTCTTGGTCCAGAAAACAGAGGAGTGGTTGATCAAATATATCTGGGGGGTCTTTCACAAATACCCTATGCAATATTAGCACAACTCTTTGATCACATGGCCATGAGACTTAGAAGGACCACATTTTGGCCACATTGTTGACTCAGCTAGATCTAGTGGCCAAAAAGATCATAGAATTGGAAGCATCGGACAAAAATAAAGACCGGTACATTCCCCCTCATGAGCATAAAAAACCAAGGTGTACGAGGGTGGACAAATAGAGGAGATACTCTCACTCATTCTTCACAAAGTCAAAAATCACGACAAAGTGTTGAATGAGGTAAAAGGGAATGTCTCACTGCTGAACGAAATGACTACTTTCCATTCCATATCTGTTCAACTGCTGGAGACCCAAATGGGTCATGTGTTGTCTCGTCTCTACCCCACAAATTAAGATTGAGTGGGGAAGTCGTGCCATGACGTTAACTAAGGAGCTTCTTGGGAGGCAACCCAAGTGTTTATCGCTTTATTTTTGTCTTAGAAATAATGGTGTGTTGATTGTGAAGGTTGAAGTGTGGAAAGTGTTTGAAAAGTGCACGTTGGTGAGCTAAAAGTCTAGTCGGTGCATCGCTGAAGAGGTCGTCTAGCCCAACCTAGACCGCCGTTGGAGTCAAGGAATTGTCAAAATGGAGTATCTAAAACTCGGCGAGCCTATGAGCAACTTGGCAAATCACCGACTAGGTCGGCGATCACGATCTAGTCTGCGGTTTAGGCCCTCACATTAACTGGAGGTCCTGCAAAACTCGATGAGTTAAGTCTCTACTCGGCATGCACGACTAATGTCACTGAATGGGCAAAAACTGGACGGTTTTTAAAAGCCAAAGGTTTAAACTTTCAAAATCTTTCACTTTCCCTCACTTTCAATCTTCCCAAACTCACACCCGCATAGTATTTCCTGTATTTCTTGCATTTTTATCATATTTGAGTCATTTATTATGTGTTCGGAGTGGATTACTTTGCCGCTTAGCATTTCAATCTTGATTTTTCGGCATTTAAGGTTGCTTTTCCGAACCCCGAGTTTAAGTTTAGTGATTTTGTTCTCTTCTGGAATGATCTTATCTTGGTGTCATATACTGGGCTCCTCTGATTATAATTGTGTTTGTGTGTCCATGTGTTAAATCGAAAACCTTGACCGTAATGTTTAGATTATTAAATTCCTGTGATTGTGTGTCTTAAAATTGGTTAAAATTTGTGGGGTTGTGCTTGCATGTTGTTGGGTCTAGTCGGGTGAAGTCTAAGTAACCCGTAGTTGTACCAATTGACGTATTTTGCCCAATGATGGAGCGGTTGACATCAGTCTTTAGGGCAAAAGTTATCAAATGGCCAAATTATGCTAAACCGAGAGAAGTCTGAGTAACCCGGGGGCTTGGGTGTATTGGGTCTGAGCTTAATTTGATAAGTCCATGCTTTGATTTTGTTTTCGGGGGTTGCGGGGTTGAATTTGAGAAGATGGGTTCAAAGTAGTCATGTTGGGTCGTTTGGCGAGCTGGGTCGAGCTCGCCGAACCACTCGATGGTTCGCCAAAGTTCTCCATCTTGCCTTTAATTTCATGCTAAATGAGTAGTTTGGTTCTGTAACTTTGGGCGAGAAGCCTGAGGTCGCTGAAAGCACTCAGCGACTCGGCGATAGTTCTTTTTGATTACCCTTTGTTTGTATCCCTGAACCTTTATTGCACTGTAAGTTTTGGTGGGCTAATCCTTGCTTACCGAATGCTGTCGGTGATTAGCCGAAAGGCCCTTCCATCGCCGACATGTCAAATTTTTCTGAGAATTTTGCACCAATCCTTTCAGCAAGCCCAATCTACCTTGCCAAAGTGACTCGCCGAACCAGTCGGCGAGTCTGTCTGCAACTATTTTTCTATGATTTTGCTTGAAGTGTTTCTCACTTTTTCTGATGTTTTTGCAGACATGGCTAGACCAAAAGTTGCTGGGAGAAACATTCCACCCCGAAAGAAGGCTAAGTGGATAACAATCAATGAAGTTGCAGCTGCATCTAGAGGAAAGGCCACCAAACTTCCCACATCTAGTGGGAAAGGCAAAGGTAAAGGGAAGGCACCAAGATCACCGGAGGCCAACTCCGATAGTAACGACATCTAAGCCACTCACCTCACCACTTCTAAGAGTGAGGGTGAGCACTAGGAGCAACAGGCTGCAACTTCGGAGCCTGAAGATGATGAACTATTGGTAGCACAGAGGGCTGAGCCGCGATAAAAAAAAAATAACGATCCGTCTAGGATCAGGACTCCTCAGCCCACCACTACTCCTCTACCAGCTCCAGATCAACTGTGGTACTAGAACCACCAGTACAGGGTCCTCATCCCAAGTCTATGAACAAATTATAGACTGAGGGACTGAGGACCATTATCGAAGAGAAGCATCTGCCCCATGATGGGGTGATTGACAGGTACCCAGAGATTATGAGCTGCCCGAAGTCCAACAATTTCCAACTCTTCACCAAGCCCTGTGGCCCGTACATCCCAAGTTGGGTCCGAGAGTTCTATAGTTCTTACAGTACATTGATACCATAAGGGAAGAAGCCGACAACTAAATTCAAGCCGGTTGACTATGTAGTTATCAGGGGTAAGAGAGTGTAGTGTGATTAGCTTGAGGATGACTGTCACCACAAGATCAAGACAATGACTATGGAGAACATGAAGAAGTGGTTAGCTCCGTTGATATCAAAAATCACTCCCAAGTGGCTTGAGTTTTGGGCAGCTATTGAAAAAAAGGACCTCAATGTGGCAGCAAGGTATTGGTTTGGCTTCATCAGCAGCACGACCATGCCCTCCCAAAATGAGTCTTTTCTCCGCCACGCCAAAGCAGCCTGTTTGGGCTGCCTCTTAAAGGGGTCAAGGCTGATCTTGGGGATGATCATCGCAAATTAAATACTCATACGGGCCAAGCAGCGCTGGACTTCCCTCCTCTTTCCGGTGTTGATCACCGAGCTGTTCAGATGGGCTCGGGTCCCTAGAGATGC
Source organism: Solanum tuberosum (assembly GCF_000226075.1). Classification (NCBI taxonomy): domain Eukaryota; kingdom Viridiplantae; phylum Streptophyta; class Magnoliopsida; order Solanales; family Solanaceae; genus Solanum; species Solanum tuberosum. Next base: position 1,490,888 of record NW_006238932.1, on the reverse strand, counting down.
AAAGAAGGATGTGGAAGTTATTCCCACATTGTCTTCCGATATCCGAAGGATCAAGGTAGAGTATTTAAAGGATCAAGCGGAGAAGACGAAGAAGGCAGCCCCGGTGGACTCTTCCCCGGTTGCAGACACAGACTCACTACCTGCAGAGGCATCTTTGCCTACTCTGGACCCTAGGCCTTAAGGTAATTCTAGTCCTGTTCCATCTGACATCCCTAGTTTTTCTGTTGGTATGTTGCCTCCCAGAGCGGCTGCTGTTGTTGTTTCCCTGACTCTACTTACTCAGGCCGTATTACTCCGGATGGGACAGCTTGCCCATTCTGCCGATCATCATGCTGCCAGACTCGAGGCCTCCATTATGGTATTGATTCAGACTGCCCTGGCTGATGCTTTGACACCATTGAGCGCTACCATTGATACCCTTGTGGCTAAGATAGATGTGTGTGAGTGTGGCCAAGGGGCCACCGAGGAAGTGATAACTTTAAAGGCCGTTATTGTTGCGTTGATGAGTAATGTGGATCAGTTAAAGTCCACCGATATGTCCATGCTTTTTGGGACGGTGGAGATTCTAGATGTGCTAGATATGTCTCTGGCTACCATCGGATATGAGGTTAGAGTTGCGGAGGTGGCTGATCCCCAGTTTAAGGCAGAGACAGATGAGAAGATGCTTGAGGTTGCTGAGGAGGTTTCGTAGTAGGGCCTTACAAAGACTGATGAGGCCATGGTTGATGCAGTTGTGCAGACCTCTTTAGTCGATACACCCTTGGCTGACCCTAATGTAATTGATATTCCTTCTGAGATGACTTTGGGCACTAATGCCCAGGTTTAGAGTGATACATCAGGCACTGATGCCCAGACAGATGGAGCGACAGTTTAGACACGATCCTTCTTTACCTCCCTTTGTGTCTTACTTTTTGAGTTTTGGATATTATTGTGCTTGCATTTGAGGACAAATGTTTTTATTTGTGGTTAGGTAAGGCCCACCCTTTGTGAATTGTTTTGTTTATTTGTTGGGTTTTTGAGCTATAAATTGTGTTTCACTATTTTTGTGGATGATTGAGTTTGTGGCTCCTTGTTTTTAGTTGTAAATGATTTTTGGACCGTTCAGAAAAAAATTGTGCCACCTCTTGTTTGTGTTTGAATGTGGCTGTTCTCTTGCAAATTTGAGTATCGGTCTTGATCAATACCGATGACTTGAATAGTGTAGTGCTCCTAATCGAACAAAAATGAATGTGCGGCTACGATGAGGCCAAATGAAGTTGCATAGACAATATGTGAACTTTTTGCATCTCGTTGTGACTAACCAAGTATCTAATTGAGTCTCTTGTGACGAACATTGAACACTAGCGAAAATGTGGAGTATTGTTTGAAATTGGTATCAATTCCTTGTGTGATGAGCTTACCGTGAACCATGTGTGATGACACCTAGGATTTTCCCCATTGGTACAGTTTACTAAGTGATGCAATCTCCTGATATGATCTTAGGTAACTTTGAAGAGTGTGAAACAATTTGACATTATACCTCTTTTTTTGGCCTACCTTGTGAGTGTGTGGACCTTGCTTGAACACCCTTAGAGCCTTAACCTTTTCTTGGAAGAAACTTGATGGAATTGTGACCTTTCTTGATCCATTACCCGTAATTCTCATGATTTGTGGTTAGTGTGAACAACTAACTTAGGTCAAAAGTCTAAGTTGGGGGTGTGGTGAAAAGAGAAGGTAAATCAAGGAGTGCAAGATAGTCCCCTTTGACCCATGGTTTGAGGAAAATGGAACCCCTCCATATTAAAAAAAAGAGAAAAAGAAGAAAAGAAGAAAAAAGAAAAAGAATGAAAAAATTGTGGAATAAAGTTGTGAAAGTTCAAAGAAATGGGGTATCCAACAGTCCATGGAAGATGAATAATGGGGTGACTTGTGAGCACGAATGACAATGATGAAGAAAAGGAAATAAAGTATTGTTCACACCACATTTAATAAGGATTACAACCATTGAGCCTAAATGACCATACCTTTGCACTCAGCCCCGTCACAAGCCTTGAAAAGACATTTTTTATCTGAATGAACTGAAAGAAGTATTGATTGGAAAATAAGGGTAAACCTGTGGGTGAAGTCATGCATTGTTCTCATCTTTGTGAGTGTGAGCATTGCATTTGATTTCGGAGCCTTAAATTGTGAACTATTGTGTGTGAATATGGAATCATTCTTTGTGTGAGGGCATTTGAGTACCTTTGTTGAGATTGAAATTGCATTTGAAGCAAGTATTGTGATCTTGAGATTCTTTGATAATGGTGAGTCACAACTTGAATCTTTGAGTGCACAATTGATCCTTGCATGAGTAAGTTGAGTCTTTTTGTGTGCATTCATGATTGAGTCTTGTGTAGAACTATTTGAGACATCTATTTGGAACTGCTGAACTTGAGTTCTACTTGGAGACAAGCAACAGTTTAAGTTGGGGGTATTGATGAGTCCACGATTTGGTCTCATTTGGGGCATTATTTTACTAGATTTAGTGTCCTCAAATGCATATTTTGTGCCAATAACTGATGTAAATCCTTAATTTTCAGGTATTTGGATTGAGGAACAAAGCATGGACACTAATGAGCAAAAAGGAACAACGCAGCTCAAAGAACGAAGAAAATAAGACCTGAGGATCGCCTAACCTATTGGGCGAGTCACCAAATGGCCATGGTCTCGCCATAAGTTCCAGTGTGCCAAGCCATGAAGTAGAAAATCAAGTTGTTGATAAAAATGAGCAGTCGGCGAGTCGTCGAAGAGTTCCACTATGCAGTGCTAGATCACCCAAAGTGACAGAATTTGAAGATGCTAAAGGCCAAAGAAAAATGGCGATGGAATTGCCAAAGGGAGGATCACCGAGTGGATCGTTGATCCCGACTTATTGCGGTGAATGGTCCTTCGCAGCACATTTTTGGCGACTATAAATACATTTTGAGTAAAGTTCCCGGACCCATGTAGGAATGTAGGGGCGTCGGGGTTTGGTGAACTGCTCAAACCGGTGGAAATGGAGGGTATCCCTCACTCTAGAGTATCTGCCCTAAGACCCTCTGTAGATAACAACTGCTCCTCGAGAATAATTCGCAATCCATCAGCTTTTAGTCTGTTAAGTAGCCTAGGCGGAGGGACTAGTGGTGGCACTGAAGCTACAGTGGGTGCCCTAGTTGGCATTGTATCTGCCGGAGAAAAGGTTAATTGGGCTCTAACTCTGTCAGGACGAGATCTAGCACGGATCTCCGCCTTCTAAGACTGTAATGGTTGGTCATCCTCAGGCTCATATTATGCAGCTAGGGAGTCAGCAGACACTCTTTCCTTGTCAGACTTGTGCTCTGGATTTTCAAATGCGGGCCTCTTGCGTTTGCTCTTGCCTCCCGTTGGATGCTCTGTTCTTTCCTTTTTAGTAGGAATTGTTCCCCCTTAATTGATCATAATACCCCATGCACTTTTGTGGGGTGGCATGTCAAGGTTAGTCATGGCGATATCTGCAAAAACATTAAAAAGAGTTAGAAACAATTCAAGCAAAAGCATAGAAAAGTAGTTGTGGACAAACTCGTCGAACTAGTCGGCGAGTCGCCGAATATCTTTGGCGAGCCAGATCAGGTTCGCCGAAAGGATTGGCTAAAAAATTCCAAGAAAAATTGGCATGTCAGCGATGGGAAGGGCCTTTCGGCCAATCGCCGACAGCATTCGGCGATCAAGGACTAGCCCGCTGAAAGTTACAGTGCATTTTAGGGGTTAGGGGCTTAGAAAGGGCGATTAAGAAGGGCTTTCAGCGAGTCATCGAGTGCACTCGATGAACTCAGGCCTCTCACCGAAAGTTACAGAACATGAACTCCAAATTTAGCAGGAAAGTAAAGGTGAGAAGGTGGGATTCGTGGTTCGGTGAGCTCGACTCAACGTGCCTACTCTCAACCCAACTTCCCAAATTCAACCCCATAGCCCTCGAAAACAAAATCAAAACATGCACTCCTCTAATTAGACTAAGACCCATTACACCCATCCCCCCGGTTTTGCCAAATTTGGTTATTTGACGACTTTTGCCCTTAAGAATGACGTCAACAAATCCATCATTGGGCAAATTACATCATTTGGCACAAATACGGGTGACTTACACCCAACAACATGCAAGCACAACCCCACAATTTAATGAATTTTAAGGCACAAAATCTCGGGAAATCAACATTATAGGCATTATAGGCACGATATTCAAATCTTAAATAAGCACACACATATACAATTACAATCACAGAGGCCCAACACACATCACTAAGATAAGAATCATTGCATAACAGTAAAAATTGCTAAAAATGAATTCGGGGTTCGGAAAACCAACCTTGGATGCCGAATAAATACTTTGAAATGCTAGGCGACAAAGAAATCCAACTCAGAACACAAACTCGATGACTAAAATATGGGAAATATTTTGCAGGTGTGAGTTTGGGAAGATTCAAAGTGAGGAAAAGTGAAAGAGTTTGAAAGTTTAAACCTTTGGCCTTTAAAAACTGTCCAGTTCTCACCCATTCGCAAACATAAGTTTCTCGCTGACCCACTAGGTGACTCGCTGAGTAGGCACTTACCTCACCGAGCTTTACAAGACCTCCAGTTAATGTGGGAATCCAAACGGCAGACTAGGTCGTGATCGTCGACCTTGTCATTGATTCGCCAAGTTGCTCCTGGGCTCGCCGAGTTTTACAGACTCCAATTACAAAATGTCTTGAGTCCAACTACAGTCCAAGTCGGGCTCGCCTACCTCTTCGGCGAGTCACCGACTGGATTTGTAGTTCGCCAACTTGGACTTTTCAAACACATTCCATACTTTAACTTGCACAATCAACACACCATTATTTCTAAAATAAAAATAAAGCGATAAAACCTTGGGTTGCCTCCCAAAAGGCTCCTTAGTTAACGTCGTAGTACAACGCAAGTCCCCACTTAAGTTCCATTAGTGGGGTTTACCTCTTTTTCATAAGCTAACCCCACTTATTGCTCTGGGTAGAGACAAGACAACACTTGGTCCATTTGAGACTCTATTAGCTGAATGAACATAAAATGAGAGGTTGTCATCTGATTTAGCATCAAGACATTCTCTCTTATCTCTTCCAATACTATGTCGTGCTCTTCGACTTTGTGTAGAATGAGTAAGAGGTCTTCTTCAATTTGCCCACCCTTTTGTTTCTTCATCTTTCGATACTCGTGAGGGAGGATGTATATGTCCTTCTTTTTGGACACTACCTCTAATTCCATGACTTTCTTGGCCAAGATATCCAACTGAGTCAAAAATATGGCCAATTCTTGGTCATTTTCTTTCTCCCTGTTGGTTTTGGCCATGTGATCAAGGAGTTGGATTGCTTTAGCATAAGGTAGCTGGATCAGACCACCTGGAGAGTTTTGGTCAGCCACTATTCTATTTTTGGAGATAAGACCCCGATAGATAGATTCGAGAAGTGTATTATCTCTAATCCCATGAGTTGGGCACTGCTGCACTAGGGTTTTAAATCTTTGCCATAACTCATAAATGGCCTCATCATCCAATTTCTTGAAATTTAGGATTGTATTCCTAAGATTCATCAATCTCAAAGTATGATGGTCCATTGGGTTACCGTTGCTACTAGTATGCTCCAATTCTCTGCTAAAAACAGCAACACACAAAACAAAACTAAAAATAAGTTCATTCAACTACAGCTAACAAGAACAAAATTCTACTTCACTAAAGATTCTCAACCAACAGCACTACCCGGCAGCGGCGCCATTTTGATTAATAACATTTCAAAGACACTTCATTGAATTCTAAGCATCAACGATTGTTAGTCAGTATAATAACCCTACTAAATGAGTTGGGGTTGAATCCCACAGGAAGTGGTACATATTTGAGATTCAATAGCAAAGTACAAATATGTTCATGTCAATAATAGGAATAGATATTTACTAATAAAAACATAATTCAGATTAAGGGGTGACACAAGTGTCAAATAAAGCGGTTTGATTTTAATTATCAGCTATAATAACATCAAATAACACGAATTAACAAGTAATGAGACGAGTTCTTGGGATGTGATTGGATTATAGGATAAGGTAGACAAATAGGTAATTACAATTGTTAGTAAATAGTTATAAATCAGTGAATAAGGTAGTCTTTAGTGGGGATAAACTTTCTCTCGAACAATTTACCCCGAATCAGGTTTGTTTCTCTCGAACACAAACAAGCAGGCAAATAAGAACAACCTACACTTTAGTCTATTCACTCTCTCGAGCTGAATGTGTGGAAAAGGGTTTAGGATTCACTCTATCAAGCTGAACCCATGACAACCCTATACCCACAGACCATAAATTCAGTAATCTTGGTTTTCAAACCTCTCTCTCGAGCAAGCCAAAAATACGAAGGTAGAAATAATTATTTGCAATTACAACCTTTTAAATTAAACCACCATTACTTAATGAAATCACTTCTTAACGGCATTTAAACTATCAATTAGCAATGCCCATATGCTAAATCAACCCATTATCACATAAACACACCCCAAGAATTGGGGTTTTAATCCAAATACCTGGAAATGAAGGATTTTACATTGGTTATTGGCACAAATAGGCATCTGCGGACACTAAATCTATCCAAAAAAAGCCCTAAATGAGTCCAAATCGTGGACTCATCAGTTAGTTTAAATGATATTTAGAAGTGAGTTTAATCACTAATTGTGGTTTATTTTAAGGATTGTAGTTGCAAATGCAGTTCTACCCTTGCGTTATTGGCCTGCTCGCGAGAGAGGTTGTAAAAGTAAGATTTTTGATTAATGATCAGTGGGTATTGGGTTGACATGGGTTCATCTCGAGAGAGTGAATCCTAAACCTAATTCCATAAATTTAGCTCGAGAGAGTGAATGTACAAAGGTGTGGGCTGTCCTTATTTTGTATGCTTGTTGATGTTCGAGAGAAATCAACTTGATTAGGGGTAAATTGTTCGAGAGAAATTTTACCTCCTCAATGACCTAGCTTACTCAATAATATATAACTATTTTCTAATAGTTACAATTACCCATTTGTGTATATTAGCCTATAATCGATCACATCCCAAGAACCCGTCTCATTATTGTTATTTCATATTATTTGTTGTTGTTATAGTTGATAATTAAAACCAAAACCCCCTTTATTTGACATTAGTGTCACCCCCTGATTTGAATGATGTTTTAATTCGGTAATTTCTATTCTTATGACTGAATTGATCATATTTAGACTTCCTAATTCATTCTCAAAAACATACCGCTCCCTGTGGGATTCGACCCCAACTCATTTGGTTGGGTTATGTATACTGACATAATATCGTTGGATGATGATGCCAATATTTAGACTCATTTACGACTTTATTTACAATAATTTAGTGTCCTCAAATGCTTATTTTGTGCCAATATTGATGTAAAACCCTTGGTTTCCAGGTATATGGATTGAGGACCAAATCAAGGATACTAATTTGCAAAGAGGAACGAAGCGAGCTGAAAGAACGAAGAAATGCAAGCCTCGTGATCGCTAAGTCCACTTGGCGAGTCGCCGAACGACTTTTTGACCGCCTAAAGTTCCAGTGTGACAAGCCCTGAAGGAAAGAACCAAGTTGGCAAGACAAAGGAGTTGTCGGCGTATCGCCGAATGGTTCCACGATGTGGTGTTGGATTTCCAAAGTTACAGACCTTGAGGATGTTGAAGGCCAAGGAAAAAGGGCGATAGAAATGACCAAAGGGTGGATGACTGAGTGGATCGGCAATCCCGACTTACTATCTCGAGTGGCTATTCGCAACACATTTTTGGCGACTATAAATACATTTTTGAACATTTAGTTTAGAATTATCAAATTAATTACTCCTTAGTACAATCTATTATCATGTTTTCTCTAGTTTTCTCAAGCTTTGAAGAATTTAAGAAATTGGAAATGGGTCTTTTAGATTCTTCAACTTGGAAAATTGTAAAGATGAAATCAATCTTACCAATTTATGGAATCTCAATTTTACTAGCCGAATAGGTCGGCGACCCTGACTTTGTCTATCATTTGGACCCCCACATTAACTAGAGGTCAGGTAAAACTCGGTGAGGTAAGTAACAACTCGGCGAGACGCCGAGTGGTTCGGCGAAGAGTATTAATGTCACCGAAAGGACAAGAACTGGACGGTTTTTAAAGGCCAAAGGTTTAAAATTTCAAACTCTTTCACATTCCCTTACTTTTTAATTTCACAAAATCACACCCGTACTATATTTTTATATATTTTCACATTTTTACCACTCGTTAGTCGTTGATTGTCTGTTTCAGAGTTGGAAATCTTTGCCGCCTAGCATTTCAAATCGTATATCCGACATCTAAGGTTGGTTTTCCGAACCCCAAACTCATAATTAGCGGTTAAACTCATTTACGATCATTTTTATCTTAGTGATGTGTGTTGCGCCTCTCTAAAATCGTATATGTGTGCTTGCCTGTCCCTTTTAATTTTGATATCGTGTCATAGTTGCAAAAAGTGTTAATTTCTCAAGTTGCATACCTTAAAATTGATCATAAACTATTGGGCTCTGCTAAATTGTTGTTGGGTCTAGTCGGGTTAACTCTGAGTAACCCAAATTGTCCCAAATGACATGTTTTGCCCAATGATGGAGCGTTTGACGTTATTCTTAGGGGCTAAAGTCGTCAAATGGTCAATTTTGGCCAAAACGGAGGAAGTCTGAGTACCCCGGTGGCATGGGTCTTATGGGTTTAAGTCTAATTGAGTAAGTGTATGTTTTGAATTTTATTTCGGGGGCTGCGAGGTTGATTTTGGAAGTCGGGGTAGAAAGTAGGCACATTAGGCAGTTTGGCGAGCTTGGTCAAGTTTGTCGAACCACTCGGTGGTTCGCCGAATCCCCCTTTATTGCCTTTAATATCATGCTAATGTTGAATTTGGGTGCTGTAATATTCGGCGAAAAGCTTGAGTTTGCAGAGTGCACTCGACGATTAGCCAAATGTCTTCTTTGATCGCCCTTTCTGCGCCACTTACCCCTAAATACACTGTAACTTTTGGCAGGCTTTTCTGTGCTCGCCGAATGGTGTCGGTGATTTGCCGAAAGGCCATTTCCATCGTCGATATGCCATTTTCTGGAAAAGTTTTGAGCCAATCCTTTCGGCGAGCCCGATCTGGCTCGCCAGTGATTCAGCGACTCGCCGATCGGTTCATCGAGTCTGTCTGCAACATGATTTCTGCAATTTATCTTAAATCATTCTAACTTCTTTTGGTGTGTTTTGGAGATATCGCTAGAACCAATTTAGGTATGCCACCCCGCAAAAGAGCACGGGACATAGTCATTACTGAGGGGCAGCTACTCCTTCTAAAAAGGGAAAGAAAGAACCTCCAAAGAGAGGAAAAGGCAAGGGCAAGACGCCCATATCTGAGGTTCCGGAGCATAATTCTGGTAGTGAGGGAAAGTTCTTTGACTCCCAAGCTGCATTCTCCGAGCCAGATGAAGACCAGCCTCTATAGTCCTAGCAAGCAGAAATATGTGCTAGGTCTCGCACAAATTCATCGAGAGTTTCAGAGGCCACCCCTTCTACAACTGATACAGTGCCAACTCTGGCACTGACTGTGGCTCCAGTGCCACCAATATAAGGTCCTCCTCCATGGCTACTCAACAGATTAAAATCCGAGGGACTGAGGAAAATCCTGGAAGAGAACCTATTCTCCATAAAGGGCTTAGATGGAAAGTACCCTCTAATATTGGACACACTCCGATGGCATAGATTTGATATCTTCACCAGGCCCCGAGGACCATATATTCCCACTTGGGTCCATGAGTTCTATTCTGCTTACGGTGAGTTGGTTCCTCAGGGGAAGAAGAAGGCCAGTGCCTTTAGACCGGTGAAGTATGTCATGGTCTGAGGAAATGAAGTTAGGTGTAGTAGCGATCACATAAACTCTATCTTTGCAATAGCTACAGAGTTCCAGCACAAATATGAGGGTCTGGTGAAAACTAACTCCCTGGATTATCTAAAGGGCTTGCTGTCCCCCCTTATTTTGGTTAGCACCCCGAGGTGGATTAACGCGGGAGTCCAGATTGAGAAGAAGGACTTGAATGTAGCTGCACGATACTGGTTTTGATTCATGAGCAACTCCATCATGCCTTCACAGAATAAGTTTGTCCTTCTCCATGCAAAGGCATCCTGTCTAGGGTCGCTCATAGCAAAGAAGAGGCTCAACTTGGAATTATTATTGAGCAGGAGATGGCCATGAGAGCCAAGCAGCGCCATACGTCCCTTCCCTTCCTGGTTTTGATTATAAAGTTTTGTCGGCGTGCTGGAGTCCCTCGTGGTGAGAAGAGGGATGTCGAGGTCACTTCTACATCCACCACTAACATCCGGCATATAGAGGCCGAGTACACTCAGGAGGAGGCAGACATGAGGAGAGCAGCTCTGGTGGATGCATCCCAAGAGGTGGATGTTGACTCTATACCTGCAGAGGCATCTTTTTCTTCTCTGACCTATGGTCTTTCAGGTACTTCCACTTCCTCCTAGACTCGTGGTGCTTCTACTACTTCCCAGCCCCTCAGGATTACTTAGGCCATGATCCTTAAGATGGGGCACTTAGCCCATTCTATGATTGTGAGGGCTACCCGGTTGGAGACCAAGGTACTTTTGAGAGTCAATAGGGGGATACTTCAGAGGTGACGGCTTTGAAAGCTGAGGTTGCTGGTTTGAGGAAAGAGGTGGACTATTTGTAGTCCATATACTTCACTTCACTTCTGGAGGCAGCTGATGATGTCGATGCCCTGGCTTTTTCTGAGATCTCTCCGTCCACCACTAAAGCTGTGTATGTGGATGATGTGGCAGCCGATGAGTCAGAGGCAGAGACCGATGAAGAGCAAATAGAGGTGCAAGATGAGACCATCTATGGAGACCTTCATGACCTTGAGGAGACGATTGTACAATCGGTGATTCAGATATCACTGACAGAGATGTCCATGGCAGGTCCTAGTGGATCGAGTGTTGTTGATGCTACACCGGGCAGTGATGCCCCGACAAATGGAGCGACAAATTGCTTTTTATTTGTGGTGGGGTGAGGTATTTCCATACCTACCTCTTGGAAATATTTTTTTATATATAAATTGGGTTTTTGTGCAGTAAATTGTGTTTTGACACTGTTGTATGGATGTTTGAGCTTGTGGATCCGCATTTTGAATGTAAATGGTTTTTTATCCTTCTGAAAAAATTGTGCCACCTCTTGTTGTGTTTGAATGTGGCTATTCTTGTGCAAATTTGAGTGTCGGTCATGATCAATACCGATGACTTGAATAGTGCTCTTAATCGATCAAAAAATGAATGAGCGGCTACGATGAGGCCAATTGAAGGTGCATAGATAATATGTGAACTTTTTGACTCTCGTTGTATCTAGCCGGTTATCGAATTAGGGCTCTTGTGATGAACATTGCACGCTTGTGAAAGTCTAGAGTCTTGTTTGATATTGGTGCTAATGCCTTATGTGATGAGCTTACCGTGAACGTTATGTGATGATACCCAGAATTTGCCTGTTGGTCTGGTTGACTAAGTGATGTAAGCTCTTGAAATGATCTTAGGCAACAATTTTGAAGAGTGAAACAATTTGACAATATACCTCTTTTGTGGCCAACCTTGTGAGATGTGTGAACTTTACTTGAACACTTGTTGAGCCTTAGCCTTTTCTTGGAAGAAACTTGATGCAATTGTAACCCCTCTTTATCCATTCATTCATAATCCTCATGAAGTGTGGTTTGTTTGAATAACAAACTTAGGCCAAAAGACTAAGTTGGGGTGTGGTGAAAAGAGAAGATAAATCAAGAAATGCAAAGACGTCCCCCTTTGATCCATGATTTAGAGAAAGATGGAACCCCTCCATAAAAAAAAGTGAAAAATAAAAGAAGAATAAAAAAGAAAAAGAACAAAAAAGTTGAGAAATAAAGTTTTGAAAGTTGCAAAAGAAATGGGTTGTCCGGTATTCCATGAGAACTGGATAATATGGTGAATTTTGAGCGTGAGTGAAAATATTGAAGAAAAGGAAAGAAAGTGATGTTCATACCACATTTCATGAGGATAGCAACCATTGAGCCTAAATGACCATACCTTTACACTCAGCCCCTTTATAAGCCATGAAAAAACCTTTTTGATATTGAGTGAGCTGAAACAAATGTTTGTTGGAAAATAAGGGCAACCCTATGGGTGAAGTCATGCATGTGTTCATCTTTGTTAGTGTGAGAATTGTTTGTGATTCCATAACTATAAATTGTTGATGAATAGTGTGTGAATATGGAATCAATCTTGTGTGAGGGCATTTGAGTACCTTTGTAGAGCTTGAGCTTGCATTTGAAGCAAGTATTGTGAATTTGAGAATCTTTGATAATGGTGAGTCACAACTTGAATCTTTGAGTGCAAAATTGATTGTTGCATGAGTAAGTTAAGTCTTGTTGTGTGCATTAATGGTTGAGTCTTGTGTAGCACTGTTTGAGACATCCTTTTTGAACTGCTGAACTTGCATTTTACTTTAGGACAAGCAAAAGTTTAAGTTGGGGGTGTTGATGAGTCCAAGATTTGGACTCATTTAGGGCTTTATTTACAATGATTTAGTGTCCTCAAATGCTTATTTTGTGCCAATAACTGATGTAAAACCCTTGATTTCTGGGTATATAGATTGAGGAGCAAAGCAAGGACACTAATTTGTAAAAAGGAACGAAGCGAGCTGAAAGAACGAAAAAATGCAAGTGGGTCTTTGAAGAATTGAAGTTTTTCACTTCTGAGAAATTGGAAGTGGGTCTTTGAGATTCTTCGACTTGGAACATTGTAAAGACGAAATCAATCTTACCCTGTTGATGGAAACTCAGTTTGGTAACGATTTTTATCTTTTTATGATGTCTAGCTAAAACCTCAATTCTTGGGGTGTGATTATGGGCTAATTTAGTTTGTGGGTATTGTTAATTGTTAGTTTAAATGCTATTTAGAAGTGAGTTCAATCATTAGTTGTGGTTGAATTTAAGAATTGTAGTTGCAAATGTAGTTCTACCCTAATATTTTTTTCTTGCTCGAGAGAGAGGTTTTAAAACTAAGCTTTTCGATTGATTGTCAGTGGGTATTTGGTTGACATGGGTTCAGCTCGAGAAGGTGAATCCTAAACTCAATTCCACACATTCAGCTCGAGACAGTGAATGGAATAAGGTGTGGGCTGTCCTTCTCTTTCATGCTTGTTGATGTTCAAGAGATATCAACTTGATTCGGGGTATATTGTTCGAGAGAAAGTTTACCTCCTCTATAGTCTAGCTTACTCACTAATATCTAGCTATTTTCTAATATTTGAAATTACCTATTTGTCTATATTAGACTATAATCGAATCACATCCCTAGAACTCATCTCATTATTGTTATTTCATATTATTTGTTGTTGTTGTAGTTGATATTTAAAACCAAAACCCCCTTTATTTGACATACGTGTCATCCCCTGATTTGAATGATATTTTTATTCGATAATCTCTATTCCTATGACTGAATTGACCATATTCATACTTCCTAATTGATTCTCAAACACATACCGCTCCATGTGGGATTCGATCTTAACTCATTTAGTTGAGTTATATACCGACGTACGATCGTTCAACACCTAGAATTAGATGAGGTGTGCTTGAAACGTTACTTCATTGAACACCTAGAATTGGATGAGGTGTGCTTGATACGTTACTTCAGAAATCTCAAGTCTGGGTAACGAGGTCTATAAAGGTATGCCCCCCAGGACTCCTGTATGGTCTGCCCGTAGGCCTGTATCAATCATGTGAATCCACGACGAGAAATTCTAGTTGACTATAACTGAATTATGTGCACAAAGTAGCGTCACATGTAGTAGCCCAAAAAATACCCACCTCACGCTGCAGAGTAGTCTATAATCTCAACTGCATGTAAATATTTATAATAATTAATTCATTAATCACATAGCTCGTGATACAATTTGTGATTGCTTTCTTTAGCTTGAGAATCATATATCTTGTGACCTATACACTTACGAACAATCTATGGCCAACTGCTTTCTTTAAATTTATGAAACTTGTACACCGCTAACTTCTAAGAGTTTCAACTGTAGACAAATATAGTTGTGTGAAACATATTGCTTCCTTGAAGATTACTATAACTCTATAGGTTTAGGACACAACATGAGAGGGTTTATAAACTAGGATAACTTATTTTCAAGTATCATAGAATCTCTAGTGACATTTATCGGAAGAACATGCAAGTTTTGGTTGTCCCTTAAGGGAAAAAGGGGATTTAGCTTTACATACCTTACTTCAGGACATACTATCTTACGTCGTCAAACTCCTTTGCTGACAAATTTATCTATAACATAAAACCATAAAAGGATAGTATAAGAAACTAATCAAGAATCACAACAAGGCCAAAAATACAATAATAATAGTTTACGAGCGACAATCTTAACAATTACCATGGATGAATGGCGTATCGCCACACCCTTCTTTTTCTCTACTTTACAAGTAAGCTTATGACTTATTTACATGTTCAGTATTACTCCTCTATCCTATAACCATAAAGAACCAGACCCCTTAATCTCCACATTTAACATAAAAAGTAAAACTCATCGCCTCCGAACAGCATCCCACGGGTTCTTTGCTAACGTTGTCAAATTCTTGTATAAGCTCATAGTTTAAGTTGGTAGAGAACTAATGCCATAAATTAAAATAATAGGAACTCATATAACCAGCTACAACATATTCTTAGCGATTTAGGCAGTTCATCAAACACTTGGTGAGCGACAAACTTTCAAGAACTATAAGAGTCGCGTTCTTTATATCTAGCTTTCCATTTTAACGTAACAAGCTTAATGCCCCAATACAATACAATTGACCCCTGATTTGGTCAAAACAACAGCCAACACAGCCTTCTAAAAACTCTCTTCTCCCCAAAACATCAACTACCATGGGTAAAACATGGACTCACAGCTTCCTATCGCCGTCCCGTGAGTCCTACCCGCAAATTATACTTAAAGCATCATTGGAATACTATTTATGGAAATAGAAGAGGATTCATTTCTATATATCCAAGAAAATCAGCTCATGCCCTTTTCTTTTCTCAAAGAACAAAACTTTTTCCTTCAAGAAAACATTTAGCTAAGTATATCTATAGGTCTATGGAGAGGAAGACACTTGAGTAAATGAGAAAGTATATCCCAAAGCTTAAGATAAGTTGGTTTCTTCAAGAATCAAGTGTCTTCCTCTCCATAGACCTATAGATATACTTAGGTAAGAAAACAACAAGTTTGGCTGACTTTCTCTAAAGTACCACATGTCCCGTAATGATTGGGCAGTGCGCGCATCTGTCGTAGAATAAACATAACTTTTTACTCCGATATTATTTTAACGAGTGGTTTGTTTTAATAGAAGATAGACTCAAATACCTTTAATTTGATAAGTTTTAGCCCTTCTAATTCTTTATATATTAGAAGATATGCTCGTTCAAAGTCAGCTTAGAAATGACATCATTTGTAGTATTCCTCCACAATGAACCTTTAAACTTGAATCTTTTCTTTAATGATCTTTTTGGCCTAAAACTTTTGTTTAACCCTTCAAATGACTAAATATAAGGGTTACATGGTATGATTAACCATTTTTGATGATATACTTCTCCCGATATCACATCTATGCATTGGTGTTTACGAGTTGCAAATGTATTTTAAGTTACATGGTATTACAAATATACACTAAAATATTGTACTTCGATTATAATTTATAACTTAATAGTAACAATAATAATGAATTTCTCAATTAATCATTATAGGAGAATAATTGGCAAAACTAGAAATAAAAATATCAAACGATTCATCGATCTAGCATCCATTGTAGAGTGACAAATGAAAACTTTGGAAATAAAATTATATAAATTCTTACTACTATAGAATTGTGAACTTATACGTCTTCATAGATGTTATATTTCAATTGGAAGGCTGAAAATCAATTATCAAAACATTGGATTATCGGTACACATGCTCCGTAAAGCAGTCACACACATGTGTCACTAAGAGCAACGAGATAAAGTTTTGGTTTAGTGCTTCCGTACATTTCTAATGAGAGAGAGCGAGAGAAAATAAATCTTTTCTACCTTGAGTAGGAATAGTCATATAACTTCACATTGTGAGAGAAAACTATCAAAACTACATCTACATCACACATTACAACCAGTTCGTTTGCTTTCTTCATTAGGACATTCCTTCTCTTTGAAATTGTAACTTGCATGTTAGATGTTTTGTCAATTTTCTTCGACACAACTTTTTCTCTCTCCATTTTTCTTTCTATTCCTTTCCTCTTACTATCTTAAAAAAGGGTGATTGGTGATGAAGGAAGGAGATAGGAGTCATGTGTTTATATAGGAATGCTGAATGCTTGAAAGATGGAGAGTGTTAGTACATTGGGAAGGGAACTTGGAAAGGAAATAAAGTTCTTTCCATTTTGTTACACGATACTACTAGTATGGAGCTTTCTATAGAAAGGCAAGATTGAATTTAGCATTTAGTGAGATAATTAAAACTTACTTGCATGTGGTGTTCATGCCAGATCGGACTATCTTATGATGGTTAACTTATAAAGTCAAGTTTAGCACATGTCGAATAAATATGGTTTAGAAAAAGAATTTATAAGTTAAGCATGTGACACCTTATCTTTATTAGATTGTTGTAAGCATCGAATACAAGTACAAATTTACCTAGATTGGACATATGTCATCCAATTTGCTAAATTTTTATTCATGTTTCTAAATTGGTTTACGATATATTTGATATGATGAAAAATATTTTCTAAAAGGTAATTTATTTTCTAGAATTTGATTGTCTACAAAATTATTTAGTGTCTTTCGTGATACTATAGATCAAGTTGACTGATTTTTTTATTGTGAAAAATAGTTTAGTAATTATGGTGCAATATAGTGAAACCCTAGTTGTTGTTTAATCTTACAGTATTAACTCATAAAAGACTAGTTTTTGAGAGTTATGGGTTTTTCCTTAGAGAAATGTATCTATATCCCTGACTCGTGTCAACAGTCGTCAAAAATACTCATGGTAGATGAATTCCTTTTATCCACAAACTCGATATTCTTTGAAAGATGCAAAACATATTTTTGTGTTAACCTTGATATTATATTACTGATGAAGAGACATTCTTCTCAACACTCATAATAGTGCATTTATATGATATAAATAGATCTTAGCAAGAGGATTAGCCAATGGACAACCTATCTAGTTAACATCACTAATGATAAACTCAACCCAATAATTATTTCCAATGGATCTCAATTTTCTCTATCTCCATTTTCCTTCATATCTTCTCTTACTTCTTAGTTTCTTTTATCTATAAGGGGGCTATTTGTAAGAGATAAAGAAGGTATTTCTTATGTTTATTTTTGTTGGGGATACTTTGGAAAGTGCTACCACATTTGAAAAAGGAAATATAAGGGAAAATGATTTTTTTCCATGTTTGGCATGGTATATATAATATTAGTATGTAAATCTTCTTGTACAAAGGAATTTGGGATTAACATTCAAGTTGTTCATCTATTGTTCAACTTTCTTGTTTTCATATAGGTTGTGTTTTGTACTATGACGGTCGAAGACTACCCCCTAAATGTGAGATGGCACAATGAATCCTGAGAGACTTTAACTTAACCACACGACGTAGCATAACACTAAGAAAACATACATAACTGAAAAACATGAAAAACAAAATAAGTCTCAAAATTCTAACATAGAGAAAAATAGAGAAATATAAGTATAAAGACATATAAGCAGATGTATAAGTATCTAACATAACCTCTAATCATACAAAGTTTCTAGGACATGCCCTATCTCACTTCAACATTGGAACTAAAAAGTAAAGTCTGAAATGATAATCAAGAACTCATATGTGGCACGTCCTAGAACCATGTAGACTCACCAAGATAGTTCTAAGTTAATAGAATCATGTATTAAACATGAGCTTGATGGGATGCATCAACACCTATATTATAAATTATATATGTAGTCAATACTCGGAATATACTAAATATAGGGAAGATGCATAAACAAGACATAATAACATGATAAGTATGAAAACTTGATAATGCAATGATCAAGTAAACATAAGATGAAAGTTAATAATTTGATTGTGAAAATGTAGTATAAGGTCAATGCAATATTCTTGAAAGTCATAATCATAATCATAATCATAATCGTAATCGCAATCATTTGTGAGAGAAACCATTAACCGACATAAGCCATGTGAGTTATAACAAGGAGTTCAGTGTACTAATCCCACACTGAAAAAGAGAGTGTCCTACTTGCTAAGCTAATGACCACTAGCTAGAGTCAATTAAGACTATGTCCTATGGGAGCACTAGTTGTGGGATAAGGGGATTTCTAGTAAAGGTCTCATTTCTCTACTAATAGGTGAGACTTCATCCAAAGGTCCACTCGGTGCTAAGTAAGCTCTCAATGGAAAATATGCGTATTGATAATCATATTCATTGAAACAATGAGAATCTAGTAATGCTGAATTATTTATAAAAATTTGATAATCATTAAAATAATAGCTCCTTAAAAATAATGATTTCATCACATAATCTTTGAGACACTTATATGAAGCATCTAAACTATGTTATTAATACAAATCGATTTGTACTTTATCTAAAAGCATCCTTCATTCATAAAATTCTCCATAACATAATGCATACTTATTAGCACAACTTAAATCATGATCATAAAATACTTGCATAGCACATGTTCTTGAAAATATCATTAAAAACAATGAATTATGATCAAATTATGCACAATAATATCAATCACGAAAAATTAAATTAAATTCAACTCCATGTGGCCTATCAACTACCTGTAAATCGATCAATGAACAATAAAGTCAACTCATAAATACTGAACCAAGATTTTAAAATTCTAAGTGTTGACCACAACTAGGATCCATGTACCGTATGTCATTACACAAACCTTGCACATAGTTTGTGAAACCCAACACAACCAAATTTACACCAGATTTTCTCAAACTTTTAACGTTCAACTGTGTTAAGCGTTTCTGATGTGTTACAGGTATGATGTAAAATATTTTCGAAATAATAAGTCATTGTATGAGGTGTAGTTACTAGCTAGTTTGTTAGTGTAGTATTAACATAATGAGATCATGATAAATATGATATTAGAAGTTTAGGATACCAAAATATATTTAGATTAGAAAGGATAGTTGTGTATCATTTTATCCATACTGTGGATTCACGGAGAGTTGAGTTTTCTTCATTGTTACAATTTCATAAGATGGTGACATTAATGATATAGCTATCACGTACAACACATAACGTGAAAATAACCTAAATGGTATGTTTATATGGATACCTAAAAATATAAATTAAATGGTTCAACCAACTAATTTTCGATGTATGTGTAAGGATGATCAAAGTATACACAACATATACACTAGTTATGTATAGGTGTGTATATTATATGTACAATATGTATATGTATATTTAGTATGAATATACATAATATATACATTATATACATGTTTTACAAACTAGATCACTCATCTATAATTTATTCGTGTTTATACATGTCAGGACTAGTAATAAGACTATGATGGCGCTTACAACAACCACCAGTAGGCAAGCCAAAAACACAAACTAAAATTTTAATAATAATAACTAAGAACAAGCGAAAATACAAATAGAGATACATAATAGGGCCATAGTATAGAACTATAACTACGATACACAATATACAAAAGGACCCCGAAAGTTACCGAGAGTAACAAACTAACAGAAGACCAAAACCACGAACCTAGTATCACATGTACATGAGCATATAAGTATAGAAAGTCTATATATTCAATAGAACTGGCTAATCAAAATACAAAATATAAGTTAGTACAAATGAGGTAAAACAACAAGTCTCGGGACAAGAAGTGCTCACCAAGATCCAAGTCAGTAATAGTCAAAGCAGATCCAACGCTCACTGAGGGTGTATCATGCTGGGAGATGCATCAGAAAAAGATGCAGAAGTGTAGTATGAGTACCAAAACATGGGTAATCAATAAGCATCATAGGCCGCCTGAGCACAAAAAGATTAATATATATATATATAAAGAGAAGCACAATGATACTAACATTACGAAAGATATTTTCTAAGATAAGAACTCTAATATTTAAGGAAAGGAATAACAATCATAAGTCAGTGGATAGGAAACAATCAAAACAAGGAAGTCACTAACATAACCAACAAGCAAAACAGAAGGATGATGTGATGCATCTGATGAATATAGTAAAGTAAAAATCCCATAAAAAGCCTAAAGTCACCCGAAATGGTACCTCAAACTTATCAATAAGTGCAAGTAAGGTGGAATGTAGCCTGGAGCTGAGTCAATGGATAACTCAGAATGATACCTTGGACTTTTAAACAATGTTCTAAATAGAAGAATTTAGCCCAGATTTGTGTCAACGGGAAGCCCGTAATGAAACCTCGAATATATCAGTACGAAAGTATCCCAACATGAATGAACATTCATAAAATCAAGTATTATTGTTATTTTAAGTTATAAGAACCCAATAAATGTCATAATTTTTGTATACAATTTTTTATCTTTGAAATAGACAGTGGCCTGCCCCTTTGGGGGTCAATAAGAAGCCACTAAGTAAAAGTCATTCCTCTTATCTCATCGTACAATTTATAAGGCTATATAAAATAACAATCAAATGCAAGTTAAAATATTAGAACAAAACTCAATCACTCAATCAGAAACAACATATAAATCACACATTCTTGTAACACTCAACATACCGCAAATGAACTAACCTGGAATTTCAACTACTCCAAGATCACGACCTCGTGCACAACATTCAGTAACAATTCAAATTTAAAGGCTCAAACTCACAACATAAAAACACAAACAAAGCACAACCAAGAATCATATAATAACCTAAGTTTCACACGACCTAAGAGAAATTTCTAAGGATACTAATGACATCAAGATCAAGGATCAACCTAAACTATGGTTTTCTAGCTAAAAACTACAGTAAGCAATCCTATGATGGCCATAAATTTACCAACGATCATGTAAGGGTGACACTATTCTAAAAATCTAACCTAACAATTGATAATACTCAATACATAATTAATCTCACTGAGCTAAGTCTAAAAGAAGTGAAACAATAACCTATTTCGAGGATAAAACCGAACCCAAACCTCTACTTTAGATCTTTTCCATTTCGAAGGGCCTCTGAAAGATGCCATGGTATCAACAATATAACAAGATCACCCCAAACAAGTAAAAAAAATACACATATCAATACAGTAATTAAAAGATAGAAAAATAACCTGAAAATATAATTGTGGGACCCACACACTGAGTCATAAAATTTACTCCGTCATGAGGTCCAAAATAACTCAAGGAACTTGAGCCCCAAAGACGAGCACAATTTGAGCAATAGTCAAGTCAAAACAATCCCACCATCATTCAAGATCAAAATAACAAAATGGAGAATTGATAAAGAGATAGTTGGGAATTACCAAGATAAATGGAAAAATGATAGACCATAATGTGCCCAAACAATTCCCCAACACATTCAAGTTATCTCCACTAAAAACTCCAAGAGAAGTTCTCTATATAGGCCAAAGACTTAAGTATTTTAAGAAAATGCATGCTGAAAAATGGCGTGATCTTTTAAATATTTGCGAAGATATTTTCTATCCATGATCGTGGATCCTTGTCCATGAATAAGGAGTTCATAGCACTGATCCTTCACGAACAGGACAAGAGGCCCACAAATGTGGAGGTCAATAATCACACACCCTGCAAACGAGGAGCTCCTCACCTGAATGCAGAGGCCACTGCATTGACACTCCACGAACAAGGAGGGAAGGTCTTCAATCAATCCATGAATATGGGAAAGGACCAGAATCATGGAATATTGAATAGTGCTACACCAGTAACACTGCATCAATAATATACCAAATTAAGGAATTCCCCCAACGGGGTCTCACAATTTGTTCAGAACACGTGAACGAAAACGAACTATACTACCCAATAAAAATTCACATTTCAGGCTCAACAAAATTGACGAAACCAGCATTGAAGATCTTCTCATCAGAATGTTGGCCCAAGATATCACTTGAAAGTTAAATACTAAACAAAATGAAAAATGCCACAAAATCATTGTGAACACCTCGAAATCCAAATCAAAGGTTGTTTCACTCTAAACTTGGCATTTAAAGCTAACCACACTGATGGAATTGTAATTCGAGTATGTTTACCAAATATATTGACCTAAGTCAAACTTTGACAAAAACATTTAAGTCAAAACACTTAATAAAACAAACTCAAAATGAATGCCTCAAAATCAAAACAGACTACCCCACTAGACAAAAAAAGGCCTTCCAAGGTGATGGAATTTACAGAAATCTCATATCACATTAGTTTCTTTTGATGTTGACGGAAGTAAACTCTTTCACTTCAAAGCCCTCCAAAAAGGCAAACCCCAATCAAAAATCTTTTGACCACCTCGGGAAGCATGTCACACAATCCAACAACACAAAAATCTATAGGAAAGCTACGAGATATATTGTCAAGAGTTTACTGGATCCTTTAAAAGTAATTTGTTTTAGAAGGATATGACACAGATGACCCAACGATTTTAGAAATTTTGAGTAACCTAGGCCATAACCAAATATTTACTAGCTTTCTTGACACTTAGATAAAATTTGTTAACTTTTTGTTGCAAAAACATATTTAATTATTTTGAACACCTCATAACTTTACTCTTAGAATCTAAATCTTTTGTCGTAAGTATACACACTTAAACCAGGTAATATCTTACTTGTACTTATGTGCTAAGTTTCATTCCTATGAGTGGGAAGTGCATTGGAAGTGATTTAGGATCATAAGAGAACTCTAGCACTAAGTTGAGTTCAAAACGTTCCTATCGGTTAAGTTTTTCATATTAGTTCATGCATGAGTCAACTTCAAATGACCATATATCTCAGCCGTTATTGAATTAAATGGACCATGACCTACCAAATTAAAGTTCTATGAGTCTTCTTTCCAACACTAACAGGTTTGCATCAGTTAGAGTTTAGAGTAAATTATTATGACCATTTCACATGAGACTACCCCAACAGAGATTTAAGAATCTGTAACTATGAGCTCCATTTATGGGTAGTAAATGGAAGTATGACTCGTAGTTTTCAGTCATAAAATCAACTTCTGAAATTTAATTTTGAAGGTTTAATTCTTAAAGACCCAATTATGGATCATAAAACCATCTATTGGTCGTACTTTGGGTTTGTAAAATGAAGATTTGGAACTCGTTCAAGGCCTGATTTCCAATGATATGAATACAAGTTGTAAACCCAATTATGGGTCATAATTTTGGCCCGTATAATGAACTTCAGAAATTCAATTTGAAGCATGTTTTTCCACGAATTCACTTATGAGTCATAAAACAATCTATGGTTCATCCTGTCAATTCATAGATTAATCTTCAAAAACTCAAAATTATGGCCCGTAAACCCAAGTACGGACCGTAATAGCCCTCGTGGAAGATGTTGATAAGTTTAAGTTAGGTATTTTGTTTCTTTTTCCATTATTCCTAAGTCTAAGTCGAGATTATGCATATCCCAAAATGGGTTTTCACGCACAAGACTTAGTTCCTACACTCGTAAATACCTCAAACTCAGAAATTATCTTACCCAAAAGCTAGGGTTTCAAGGAACCAAAGAAAGCTCTTCCTCCAAACTCTTATCCTTTTATGTATGTAAGGTTTCAATGAGATTATTCCTTTACTCTCATGCCTAAAATATTTATTTTCTCTAGAATTTTACAAGATTGCAAAAAGAAAGGCTAGGTTTTTATCAAATTATGATCTTTCTTCATCAGTTTATGTTTTCATTATTTCACTTTGGTTGTAAACCTTAATATAGTAATTTTGCATGATTTTTAAGAACATTAATACCCTTATGAATTTTAATCATGAAAAACAAGGATGATATGAATTTCAACCTAAATTTAGGTTATTTTAGATATGACTTTTGAGTTCGGTCTCACATATGATTCAAACTGTAAGAACATTATATTTTGGGAGGACTATTTAGCACTGAGATGACACCTATTTAGAAAACACAAGTTCCATAGATACGTGCTACTGTAGGATTAAGTTTCACCCCTTTGGGATGACTATTTATAATGTAGATTCTAATGCCCATACTCAGACTCGTCTCTAGTGAAGTTGTAGCAGTTGTAACAAGCATTTGGCGAGTCCTCCTAATTCGGTAACTTCTTGGATTAGTTATTAGTCAGACTTTAGTAGAGTCTTTATTTATTTGGTTTGAGGTAAATGGGGCCATGTTCTGGTAAATTTATTTCCTTCAGACTAAATGGTAAAGACTTATTTCAAACATTAGTATTTCAATCTTCATGGATTTATTGATTTTTTTAAGACTTATTAAGCATATGTTTCAACTTCCGTACCAATTTTATATGATATGCTTGGATGCGTTATGCGAAGGATTAACTTGGGGACACTCATGATTTCGAATTTTGAGTACCGTATACCTGATAAGGTATAGACTCAGATTGTGATATGAGTATGGTGCAATAAAGTATAACCTTAAACATGTTCCTTTTGTCTCAAATTCTCTCCTTTCTATTTTTCCTTCCCTTTTCCCGTTCAATCTCTTTATATAATTGCTATATTTTCATTTTTCATTTCTTAAAGTTTATTACCCCTAATCTTTTCTAAGAAACAAGGTTTTTATTTTCTTCACCATTATCAAATCGATACGAGAAGCTAAATGTTATGCAAAATATAAATATAATATATGTTTATACAAAAAATTATGTTTCGATTTGTATGGTGAGCATGTAAGAAGAAATAACATAATATTTATCATGAGGGATTGTCATGAAATGATCGTGATCCTTACATCCTTAATTAAAATTACATTATCAAGCGCTAAAAATGAAGAACTTCTTGGTAAGGAGTTCACAATTTTCTCCCTTTGGTGGTCCTTATTCCAATTGATCAGACTAGTGGATTTAAAAATCGTAATGATAAAAAAATGAAAGAAAATTTTAAAGAATTACAATATTGTAACACCTCAAATTTTGGAAAAGGAAGAAAGGTATTTTAGGCTGCATGCTCTGTCTACGGGTCCCATCTACGACCCTTACATGGCAACCATAGAAAGTGGAAAATAATTTTCTCAAAATCAAGTCCCAATACATATTTTTATGGTTCACAATGATGGCCCATCAACCAATCTGCAAGTCGTAGATAGGTCTCATAGGTGAGTCTCAGTCTTCATGAATTTTTTTTGTGTTAAGTTGGTTTCTACGGACCGTAGGAAGTCCTACTAGACGTAGAAAGGTTTCGTCAAGTTGGTCCAATCTTTAAGAGTTTTTGTACTTTTCTATGGTTTACCACTACGGTCCGTAGGAAGGTCCAATCCCTGGAAGGGTCTGATAGTTATTTTTAAGGGGCATTTGGAACTTTTTGCTAATTGATTAATACCTAAACTAGGTCGTTCTGGTCCTAATCCTAAGCCGTATATAAATCTTTTAAGTCCTAAAACTACCCCTTTACAATAATTCTCCTAAATTCACACCAAGAGCACCACCCCCAAAATTTTCTCAAGAGCTAAGGAAGGAGAAATATAGGGTTTGGCTTCAAGAACTCCAATTCACCATAGAAGTTGGCCTTTGAACTCTAAGGTATGTTAATATTCACATATGGAGTCCTTTCCTCAATAGGGTTCCTAAAATCTTCAAGTTTCACAAGTTAGATTCTCAAATCAATGTTAGGGTTTTATTTAATCTTCATAGGTTCTTTTCAATTATGATTTAATTAGCTGATTTTTATCTATTTATGCACAACTTGAAGTAATTAAATGTTTTTGAGTCAAATACATATGAACCCATGCATGATCCATGAATTTTAGAATATGAACACATATGAACTATGAAAAATGAATTTATGAAGATATGCATATTATTTTATGAAATTGATATAAATGATTTGATGATGCTTTGAGAATAATGTATCAATGTGTTGTTCATTGCGAAAGGTTTTCTCACATAAGGATTCATAAAGTTTAAAGTTTTTCTCACCTAAGTTTAATCAAGATTAAGGAGCTATTAAAAATGAACTCTAGCTTGGATTGGTTGCTTTATTGTACTTTTACATGGATAATAAGATAAATATGAGTAGTAAATTTTCTGTGGGATATATACTTAGCACCAAGAGGATATTGAGATGGAAGCTCTCCCGCTAGTAGAGGTTGGGTTTCTAGTAGCAATATTCTTATCCCATAACTATGTGCCACCATAGGATTGTATTTAGTTAGGACATTAGCTAGTGGATCCACTTTAGTTCAAGACTCATGATTCTTACCTTGGCAAGAAAGGACATCTCTTTTCTGTGTGGGATAGACACCAAATTCCATGTTATATCTAACATGGTCTATGCCGATTATATAGTACACTTCCCACAATAATGAACTAATATTACTTTATGAAAGTATCTCACAAGTGTCTTAAAAATATTTAGCTCATTGACTATAATTATGACTTATTTTCTAACCTTTTATCTCATGATTTAGCTTGGTCATTGCATGTCATGTAAAGTTCTTTTTAACATGATTTCATAACACTTAGACATTGTTGTCATACTTAGTACATTCCATGTTCTAATGCATCCTTGTGCCAACATTGTTTCACAAATGTAGGGCTTGACACTCCTACCTCTTATACTCATGGCTAGTTGATCCTTTGGGGCATTTGAATATTGGTGATTTCTCATGTTCCAAGGATTGAGACACTTTTATTGCTTTCTATATTTCATTATCTAGACTTTGTATGCGATATATGTTCTGCATTTCATATTTTAGTATCTAGTCAAGGTTTCTCCAATGCTCAAGTTCCAAAGTTGAGAAAACATAGGGTGTTTAACCATATGCCTCAAGGTTGAAATGGTGGTAGATTTTCAATGTCAACTTCTACAAGGTGTGGAAGGAAGGATGAGTGTATATGCTTAGTTGGTACAGAAGGTTGCTTGGGTTGTGGCAAGAATGGTCACAAGATAATGTATTGTCTATCACTTACTGCTAAGGGAAAAGTAGGTAGGCAAGCTCCTCCTAGCGGTTCAGGTTGAATTTCTCTAAAGAAAACATATTTTATGCATGTCAAACTCGACATGAGCAAGAGGGTTCTCGTAATGTGGTTACAGGTAACACCTCGGATTAGAAAAAAAGGAAAATACAAGACTTGCTTAAATGGTATCGGTCTCTACAGTCCCTGCCTATGGACCGTAGATGCTCTTATGGGTCGTAGGTAGAAACTGTAGGTGATAGGGTAAATATTTTTTTGAAGGTCAAGTTCCGGTACCCTTCTTATGGTTCACCATGATTGTTCATCATTCAATATACGAGTCGTAGATAGGTCTCGTAGGTTAGTCTCAAACTTATTAAAATTTTGAGGGTCAAAGTCAAGACCTACGGTTGGTATGTACGCTCTGTAAGTGGACTTACGGATCGTACATGGGTCTCATCATTTGAAGATCCCAATTTAAATCCCTAAACCCCATCTACGGTCGACCAGGACGGTCTGTAGTAGGACTTATGGATCATAGGTCAGATCCGTTGGTGAGGGATCACCAATTATTTTTAAGGGATTTCTTGTCAGTTCCCTAGTTGATTAGTGCCTAAACTGTGTCATTTTAATACTAATCCTAGACCTACATAAGTCTTTTAAGCCTAAAATCTAACTATTCTAAATCATTCTTCAAAATTCTCAAAAGTTGATCAAAGTTCTTCCCCAATATTTCTCTCTCTAAAGATTGAAGAAGAAGTCTAGGCTTTCAAGTTCAAGTCTCATTTCTTCATAAATGATTATGGATTCAATCAAGGTATGAAGGGAGTTCATCAATGGGTTCCAATCACCCATTGAGTCCCCAAAGTTTTTTCTATTCTCCAATTAATTTTCCAAAATTGATTAGGTTTTCATTCAATTCTTCATGGTTTCTATTTGTATGGATTCAATTGCTTTATTATATATTATGTTGATGAGTTTGACTTAATTACATGCTTTCATCTAATTCCATGTGAACCCATGCATTGATCTACGAATTTTGACTATGAACCCTAATTTACATGAATTTATGAAGAAACTTGAATCTATGAATGCATTTTATGAAAGTATGCATGGTTTAATGAAAGCAATGTTTATCACTCTAGTGAGATTATAGATTAAGGTATCTAGATGTTCTATGAAGCTTGTCCACATGACTTGAATGACATATCGATCAGTCTTCAATGCTTTTCAGGCTATTTTCCTAAATTAGGTCTTGATTAGTTTAGTATCCGAATATGCCATCAATGATTATAGATCACACTTTCAAAACTATTTCCATTAGTAGTAGGGCATTTCAAGCATTAAGTGAATGACTATGGGCCTTAAAATTCTATTATCAAAAGATCATAGATGGTGAAAGGTTTTTTCATGCATGGTCTAAGGAGCTACCCTATGATGTTTCTAGCTTGGATTGGCTACTTTATGTTCCCTTCCATGGTTGATGAGACATGCGACGATTACCGATGTCCCATAATGATAAGACACGTTAAGATTAATTAGTATTCCGTGGGATTTATGGTTTAGCAACCAGTTGACTAGTGCCGAATAAGAATGTCCTATAAACTATGTGCCTACATAGGGTGATTGTCGTAGATAGACATTATCTAGTTGATCCACGTAAGCTAGAAGTTTATGGTTCTTACCTTGGCAAGTAAGGACATCTCTTTTCGTGTGGGATAAACACTAGATTCCATGTTATAGCTCGCATGGTCTCTATGTCAGTTTAAGTTAAATTTCCCACAAAATGAACTAAGTTAATTACTAATATTTTATGAGGCTTCCTTTTACATTTTAAAGATGCATTTAGCATGTTCATGATTTTTGAATCTTCTTAAATGATATTACTATGTTTTTACTTGGTCATGCATCATATTTTTTATTATGTTCCCTTTTAATCACGTCTCATGCTTTATTGCATTCCCCTCATACTTAGTATCTTCCATGTACTAATGCATATTGGTCCCTTCATTCTTTCACAAATGTAGGGCTTGGTGACTCTTCTCCCTCCTTTCGTAACTAGTAGATTTCATTAGAGATTTGAATACTTGGTGAGTCCTCATACTACGAGGATGATGTAACTTTTATAGTTTTATGTCATTTCAGTTTCACACTTTGTATGTGATCTATGGGTAATGTCCTTTTCTTTTTTCTTATGATGTATTCGATGGCTTATTGAGACAAATGTTAGACTTCCGCCGAGATTAAAAAATTCCTTCAAAATATGAAATTCTCTTATCTTGTATAATGTATGCTAAGTGGCTTGTGTAGTGTATCTCAGTGTCCTATACGCCATGTCATGTCTAGGGTGTAATTTGGGTCGTGACATTGTCCGTATGTTGAAAGTCTTTCATCTTGATGTTTAAGCCTATCCTGGTGCTACTTTGTATTTAGTGACGCCATATGTGGCTATGAGATTTGATTTTTCTCCAGATGTATTGTTAGATCCTTTTTTATCTCTACTCTTATTTGTGAATCTATTGTGGCTAAGATAGTCTATAGAAATTGTTGCATCTCCCAATCCCATAAAGTCACTCATGCTAGTCTTGTAGAGCTTGATATGTTAGATTTCAATGTTATTCTGCGTATGGATTAGCTCCATTATTACTATGCTTCTGTTGATTGTAGAACCTGAGTGTTAAGTTTCAATTTCTAAATGAACATGTCCTACAGTGTAAAGGGGGAAATTATGTGCCTAAGGGTCAGTTTATTTGTTGTCGTAAGTATAGAAATATGATTTATAAGGGTTGCATATATAATCTTGTTTAGGTTAGGTACAATTCTGAAAACCCTTATTATTGAGTTGGTCCCCGTTGTAAATAAGTTTTCTGAAAGTGTTTCTCGATGATTGACCTAGTGTTCCTCCCAAAAGAGAAATAGACTTCAATAGTGACACACAACCTATCTCTATTCCTCCTTACCGTATGGCTCTGGCAAACCATAAAGAATTGGAATAAGAATTGATAGACGTGTTAGATAAGGGTTTCATCCGACCGAGTATCTATTCATAGGGTGCTCCAGTTTTGTTTGTTCTTAATGAAGATGGTTCACTTTGCACATGTATTTACTACCAGCAATTGAGCAAGATCACCATTAAGAATAGGTATGATCTCCAAAGGATAAATGATTTGTTTGATCAAATCCAAGGCGCAAGTTAGTTCTCCAGGATAGATCTTTAGTTGGGTTATTACCAATTGAGGGTGATGGAAGTAGACATCCCGAACTTTTCAAATTTGGTATGGTCGTTATACACTATTGGTAATGTCGTTTGGTTTGACTAATGCTCCAGTTGCATTTATGGAGTTGATGAATAGAGTGTTTAGACAATATCTTGAAATGTTTGTGATAGTGTTTATTGATGACATCATGATTTACTCAAGGATTGAGGATGAGCATGCCGATCACTTAAGGATCGTATAGCGAATCCTCAAGGACCAACAACTATTTGCAATATTTAGTAAATGTGACTTTTGGTTGAGATTTGTGGATTTTTTTGGTGACATTTTTTCCAGTAAGGGTATTGAGGTAGATCCTGAGAAGACAGACGCGGTTTAGAATTGTCCTAGACCTCTATCCCTTTCGGATAAACAAAGTTTCTTGTGTTTGGCTTGTTATTAAAGAAGGTTTGTGGAAGGATTTTTTTTCTATTGCCTCTTCATTGACTGCATTGACCTAAAAGAAGGTTAAGTTCGAAGGTTGAAAGCCTATGAAAAGAGTTTTCAAGAATTGAAAGATAGACTTACCTCTGCTCTGGTGCTGACCTTACCCAAAGGATCATATGCGTTTGTTGTTTACTGTGATGATTTAAGGATTGAACTAATGTGTGTCCTTATGCAAAATAGGAAGGTTATTGCTTATTTTTCACATTAACTAATGATTTATCAAAATAATTATCCTACCTATGATTTAGAACTAGCGGCGGTTTTTTTCGCCTTAAAATTTTTGAGGTATTATTTTTATGGTATTCATGTTGATGTTTATATCTACCACAAGAGATTGCAATATGTGTTCAAGCAAAATGATCTAAACCTTCGCCAACGTATATTTCTAGAACTCTTGAAGGACTATGACATGTGCTTCCTTTATCATCCTGGCATAGCTAATATGGTGTCTGATGCCTTAAGTTGGATATCCATGAATAGTATTGCACATGTTGAGGAAGGTCAGAAGAAGTTGATTTGTGATGCTCATAGATTGGACCGATTGGGTGTTTGGTTGGTAGATTCTAATAATGGTGGTGTGATTCTTCAAAATGGTTCGGAATCATCGTACATGTTGGATGTGAAACTCAAGTAAGGTCTTGATTCGATTTTGGTAGAGTTGAAAGAAAGGTGCCTAGAAAGCTTTTTGAGGCATTCTCCTAAGGGGAGATGGTGTGCTTCAATATCAAGGTTGTTTATTCATTCTCAATGTTGATGACTTGAGAGAGAAAATTTTGGCAGAAGCCCATAGTTCTCGGTATTCGATTTACCCCGGATCCACCCAGATGTACCGTGACTTGCGAGAGGTCTATTACTGTAATTGGGATGAAGTAGGATATTGCAGAATTTGTGGATAAGTGTCCTAATTATGAACAAGTGAAATTTGAGCATCAAAAGTGGGGGTGTTTGTTACAAGACATAAATATTCCTACTTGGAAGGGAGGATTTAAATATGGACTTAATTGTTGGTTTACCCCACACCCGGTGACAACATGACTCAATTTGGGTTATTATAGATCATATGACGAAGTCGACTCATTTCATTCCCATCAAGGTTTCTTAGTCGGCAGAAGATTATGCAAAGTTGTATTTAATGGAAATGGTTAGGTTGCATCGATTGCCCCTATCCATTATCTCTGATCGTGGTAGCCAATTTCCTTCTCAATTTTGGAAGTCTTTCCAAAAAGGTCTTTGTACCTGGGTTTAGCTTAGTACAATCTTTCATCCTCAAACCGTTAGGAAAATGGAGCGTACCATCCAATCTTTGGAAGATATGTTGAGAGCTTATGTGATTGACTTCAAGGGTAATGGTGATGATCATTTTCCTTTGATGGAATTTACTTACAATAATTGCTATCATTCAAGCATTGATATAGCTCCATTGGATGATCTTTATGGTAGGAGGTGTAGATCTCCTATAGCTTTATTTGAAGTTAGTGAGGTTGCATTGATAGGTCCCGAGTTGGTACATGAGGCTATGAAGAAAGTTCAACTTATTGGAGAAAGATTGAAAACGGATCAAAATTGACAAAAATCCTATGTTGATGTTAGAAGGAGAGATCTTGAGTTCGGTGTAGATGATTGGTTCTACTTGAAAATTTCATGTGATGAGATTTTTGAAGAAAGGAATCTTTGTCCCCATTATGTGGGACCATATCAAAATTTGAGAAATATTGGTAAGTATGCACTTGATTTGCCTAATGACTTAGCATCGGTACATCCAATTTTTCATGTCTCTTTGTTGAAGAAATTTGTTGGTGATCTGACGTCTATTGTAGCATTGGAGAGTCTTGCTGTAAAGGAGAGTCTTTCTTATGAAGAAGTTTTTGTTGAGTTTCTGGACCAGCAAGTCAAAAAGTTTAGAAATAACTTTCTGGACCTGTTATCCCATCAAACCATTAATAATTCGAATCAAACATGGTATCCAAGATAACCGTTAGTATCATGTACCAGTGTTGCACTTGAGCAAACCATCAATCACAAACAACATGCACAATCATAATCACAATGAACAACCAACTTAACACCACAAGTAAATAAACAAGTTCATTGCATGAGATTATCAACATGATGTCATTTTACATTAGCCTCTTAGTTTTTCCCACATGCATTAAAACTATAATATTGTACAACAATTAATATGCAAACATTACATGCTTTGGAAAACAAACAAACCGTCATCTACCTCGAAACAAGCCTGGATTCTCTAAAGAACTTGAACATTCCCTTTTCATAATGCCTTGACTTGTTCTTGGTGTAAAACTATAATAAAATGCAAGTAAACAATGAATAATGACCTAACTAAACTCGGATTAATACTTAAACCTAACCCTAGGAAAATTCCAGGATCATTATACCCAAGTCAGAGCTTTTTCCACAGTTAATTCAAGTCAAAACTCTCCCCCAAGAGTTACACCCTAGATTCTAAGGCTTAAGAAACAAAATACAAATCAAGAGAGTAATTCACTTATTTTTACCAAAGAAATTAGTGGAAAAATATAAAAGAGTACCAAAAATGCACCTTCTTTTCCTAAGAACATACTTGTAGAAAAAAGAGGTTTTCAGACTTTTTCTGCACAAATGTTAGACTAACCCTGCTATAGTTGCCAGACCCGCTATAGAGGCGTGTCCAATGTGGCCCAATACGCTATAGAGGGAATTAATTCATCCCTCTATTAAATCGTGAAACCCTCAATAGTTACTTGCACGAGATAGAAACTCGAAATTCTCTCAAAAGTGCCCACAACACACCTTTGAATCTTCACGTTCTAAAACCTACCCGTTCACACCAATTTCGATACCAAGAGTTTTAGTCATTTTAATTTGATTTCTCAAAAGGCCCTATGGGTTCTTTAATGTCTTAGCTACTAGAAAATATGACCTAAACTTAGACATATCACCCAACCCATTCTAGGATTGATCTAGACCTGAACATACTCAGATTTTGTTTGAGACTGAACTTGCCAAAAATATTTCAAGTCTCTACTTAGAAAGTTTTCTAACCCAAAAATTTCACCAATGGTCTACATAATAACCAAAAAGGATCGTTACATGTAGTATTGCCATAATGAAATCAGGATCAAATATGATATTAGGACTTTAGAATATAAAACTATATTTAGATTAGCAAGGATGGTTGTGTATCATTTTAGCCATATCACAGATTGATGAGGAGTTGAGTTTTCCTCTGTCTTACAATTTTCTAAGATGCTGAGATTAATGAGATAGCGTGAAATTACTCAAATGGTATTCTTATAGGGATACTTACTAATATAAATTAAACGGTTCAACCAACTAATTCTAAAATTATTTATAAAGCTTATTTTTAACACTTCAAAAATCAAAGCTAAGATTGAAAAATAGAGAAGTGGAAAAATTAAGAGAGTAATTCACTTATTTTTACCAAGGAAATTAGTGGAAAAATTTAAAAGAATACCAAAAATCGCCCTTCTATTCCTATGAACAATGTTGTAGAAAAAGAGGTTTCGAGACTTTTTTCTACACAGAAGCCTGACTAACCCTGCTATAGTTGCCAGACCCGCTATAAAGGCGTCGTCATAGTGGCCCAATACACTATGGCGGGGAATTAATTCACCCGTCTATTTAATCGTAAAACCAAAATTGTGACCTGCACGAGATAGAAACTCAAAATTCTCAAAAAAGGTCCCACAACACACCTTTGAATCTTGACGTTCTAAACCAACCCGTTCACACCAATTTCGATACCAAGAGATTTAATCATTTAAATTTAGTTTCAAAAGGCCCTATGGGTCCTTTAATGTCTTAGCTACTAGAAAATATGACCCAATCTTAGACATACAACTGAACCCATTCTCAGATGTATCTAGACCTCAGCTTACTCAGTATTGTTTTAGACTGAACTTGCCAAAATATTTCAAGTCACTACTCAAAAAAATTTCTAATCCATAATTTTCACTAATGGTCTACATAATGACCAACAAGGATCGCTACATGTAGTATTAACATACTGAAATCAGGATCAAATATGATATTAAGACTTTAGAATACAAAAATATATTTAGATTAGCAAGGATAGTTGTGTATTCTTTTAGCCATATCACAGATTGATGAGGAGTTGAGTTTTCTTTTTTGTTACAATTTTATAAGATGTAGAGATTAATGAGATAGAGTGAAATACTCAAATGGTATGATTATAAGGATACATACTCATATAAATTAAACAGTTCGACAACCTAATTTAAAAATAATTTATAAAGCTTATTTGAAATACTTCAGAAATCAAAACTAATATTGAAAAATAGAGAAGGGCAAACCAGGGAGGGGGTCCATGGGCCATGAAGAGGACCACGATCCATCACCCTGCACTTCGTTGTGCACCCAGCAAAAGGTGAAAGACCACAGGCCAGTGAACAATCCGTAGAGCTCCACACGGGTCGTGAAGTTGCCCGTGAGGGGGACAAAGAACCACCATGGCTACTGTGCAGGACCACAGACAACTAGATGGTCCGTGGAGCTTCACACGAGCTGTGAAATGGCTCGTGAAAGAGGCTTGGAAGACTTTGAGGTTAGGGTCAACTTCAAAAGATCATATATTTCTGAAAAGTAATTATTTAGGTGGCCCACAACCTCTCAAATTAAAGGTCTTTGAGTCCTTTTTCCAACGCCACCAAGTTGGCCTAAATCCGAACCCAGAGCAAAACGTTACGCTCGTTTTAGTGAAGCCTTGTCGGCCAAGGCATCTTCACGAGCTGCTACATGGGCCTTAGTCATCATGACAGTGCATGAAGCCTTTCTTTAAGCCACTTCGGCAACATTGAAGTCAGGTTCGCATCTTCACGACTCACTTGATGGGCCGTGGTGTTTTATACAACCCGTGAAGCCTGTCTTGAAGTCACTTCATCAATTTTTAAGTAATTTTTCACCCCTAATGTTATTGGTTAAGACCAAAGAATGTCTAAACGGTGTGTGAAGCTCAACAGAGACCGTGAAGTGGTCCGTAAAGGGGACTTGTCCAACTTAGAGTTTAGGATCCACTTTAAAAGACCGTATCTTTCAACACAAAATTTATTAGGTGTCCTATTACCTACCGAATTAAAGATAACTGAGTCCTCTTTCCAACACCACCAAGTTTGCCTAATTCCAAGCTTGGAGTAAAATGCTATGCCTATTTTAGTGAAGCCCTGTCGGGCAGGGAATCTTCACGAGCTGCTAGATGGGCCTTGGTCATCATGAAGGCGCGTGAAGAACGTCTTGAAGCATCTTCAACATCATTTAAGTGATGTTTGCATTGGTCTTTTCCCCTATGTATTTGGTAATTAAACTACGTCGTTTAATGCTTAAGATAGGTCCTTTTACCCAATTGAAGCTTTGTAAACTAGTCAGAAACTACCCAAAACCCTCATTCTCCAAAAATTCCCCTAACTTAGAGAGGAAAGAAGAGAAAGAGCTGACCAACTCTACCAAAAACAAGCAGAAGCGTTCTTCAAAGTTCAGCCACGAAATCCGATGGATTTCTCCGTAGATTTTGTCAACAGGTATGTGGGATTTCGCTAGTGGGTTCCTTTAACTCATAAGGTCCCTTAAATTCAGTTAGTCTTTAGATTGTCATAAATTGTTCTGACTTAGGGTTTCTATATTTTCAATATTATTGTGATTATGGTTCCGTCGATCTAAATAACTTTCTTCTTGATAATTTAGTATAATTCTATGCATAGCACTCAAAACCCTAGCTTGTGTAAATTTATCCTAGTTCATGAATTCTACTTGTTAGGCCAATCAAACAGTAAATCATGTTTCAGAATTCGAATGCTATTTTCTCAGTATATAAATGTTGAATTCTCAGTTAGCATGTCAATTTTTTTATCTATTCAGTACTTAATGCATTTTAGATTCATGAATATTCAGTAGGGAGTAGACTTAGCACCGAGTTGGACTAGGGTTCATCGTACCCTACAAGTCCCAAAACTACGTGCCAATGTAGGTTTAGAAGTCCTCTCTGTTGGGCATCCATTTTTAGTGATCACGCCACAAGTATGCCTTTATACCCTTATCAAGGGATATTGGGTCCTCTCGAGAGATGGCGTATACATCATTCTCCACGTTTAGCTCACGTGGTTTATGTCGGTTAATAGTACATCCCATAGTCAAACTCTTAGTACCTTGACTAGGTTTTCAACAACTTTTTTAGTATACAATTCAACATGTTATCTTCATGATTAGTACTTTGTCATTGCATCTATTTTTATCTTTCGGTTACACTTCAGTACCGATCTCCATCCTTGTTCAAATTATATCATTGCTTAGTTATGCATTGTTCAACTTATATAATTTGTTCACCTTAGAATATCTACATCTTGCATGCTCAGTACATTCCAAGTGCTGGCACATACTTTACGCTACATCATTTAACTATGTAGGTTCAAGCACTCAACATCTATATCACTCTTAGATTGATTCTCGATTCGACTTTAGCAGGTCCAGTGGTGAGTCCTCATACTTCAAGAAAATAAAAATGCCTTTTATTTTAGTCATTACTTTAAGTTTTTAGTTTTGTTAGATTAAGCTAGGGGCATGTCCCAGCAACTCATTTCAAAGGCTTTTCAGACGTAGTAGTAGATTCAACTAAAGTTCTTAAGTATTATTTTTTCTACCACTAAACTCTTGTTATATTTTACATATTCAGACTAGTTGGGCTTTTCCCGACTTCATATATCTACTGTATTTAGCTTCCACATAGTACATTTTTTACTAAGTTATATTTTATGCATGCCTGATATATGCTAGACTAAGGGTTAGCTAGGGGTCACTCATGATCTAGGTCTCGTGTTACGTCTAGGGACTACCCTTGGGGCGTGACAAACTTGGTATTAGAGCATTACAGTACTAAAAAACTTTTAAATTGTGGTGGTTTATTAATAAGAGTCATAAGAAACCCCTACTATAAGTTTATTTTGTGGCGTTTGTACCAACCACAACAAGATAGTTAGTTTTATGGCGGTATAAGTATGGGGGTTATAAAGACCCCTACTATATATTTAATTTGTGGCATTTATTTCAACCTCTCCAAAATTATTTTTGTTCTGATGGGGTTTCTTTTAAGTTCATGATAACTTGCACAAATGTTGAGGAATTGTTGCAATTCAATATAAAGGTAACACCCAGAATTCAAAAAGAGGTTAAATTACAGATTTGGGAAGTTGCAGGTTCTAACTAACGGTTGCCACCCATGGGCCGTGGGTGGGACAACAGACGGTAGGTGGGTCCGTGGTTGAACACCTCCGGAATTAGGATCATAGGATCAATGGCCTGACTAACGGACCATAGGTCGATCGACGGTCCGTGGTCCAAGGGCCCGTGGATGGCCCAAAACTCTTTGAATTAAATGACGGACCACTAGGACGGACTGTAGGTCGATCGACGGTCCGTCGGTTGTGGATCTGTGGTTCGTGACTCTTAGTTATTTTTAGGGGCATATGGGTAATTTCCAATTTTAATTAGATTGAAGTGGTGTCATTTTGCCTAGACTAGACCACCTATATAATGATTTTACACCCCTAAACTCACTCAATTAAGTCATTCTATCAAATCCCAAAAGAAAACCCAAATCCTCTCTCAAATAGTTAATAAATCAAAATCACTGCTAAACAACATTTAAACTAACAATTAGCAATACCCATCAGCTAAATCAACCCATAATTACATAATCACACCCCAACAATTGGGGTTTTAGCTAGACATTACAAAAAGATAAAAATCTTTACCGAATTGTGTTTACATCAACTGGGTAAGATTAATTTTGACTTTACAAATGTCCAAGTTGAAGAATTTCAAAGACCCACTTCCAATTTCTCAAAAATGGAAAACTTCAATTCTTCAAAGCTAAGGAAATCTAATTCTCAATACTCAGAGTTCCAACTCAAAAATTACTCTAATGAATGTTCAGAATAAAAATTTGATACTAAACACATTGTTTGAAAATGTCTTTGCGAAGGACCATTCAACGTAATAAGTCGGGATCACCGATCAGTTTGGTGATCCACACTTTGGTCCGTTCCATCGCCTTTTACTTTGGCCTTCAGCATCCTCAGTTCTGTAACTTTGGGCGATCCAACACTGCATCGCGGAACCACTCGACGACACGCCGACTGCTCCATTTTCTCGCCAACTTGATTTTCTCCTTCAAGGCTTGTGTCACTAGAACTTTAGGTGAGAAAATAGCCATTCAGCGACTCGCCCAATGGATTAGGCGATCAGCAGGCCTTATTTTCTTTGGTCTTTTTGCTGCCTTGTTCCTTTTTTCCCATTAGTGTCCATGCTTTGTTCCTCAATCCATATACCTGGAAATCAAGGGTTTTACATTAGTTATTGGCACAAAATAAGCATTTGAGGACACTAAATCTATCCAAATAAGCCCTAAATGAGTCCAAATCGTGGATTCATCATGCACATAGTGAAAAATGGGGTATCCAATGATTCATGTCTAGTTAAATAAAAGGGTGTTGTTTGAACATGGCTCAATGTGAAAGAAAAGGATAAAGAGTGATTTTCAGACCATACTTCAGGAAGGTAGAAGCCACTAAGCCTAAATGACAATAACTTTACACTCAGCCAAGTTACAAGCCTTGAAAAGACCCTCGTGATCTTTAATGAGTTGAAACGAATGTTGATTGGAAAATAAGGGCAAGCCTATAGGTGGAGTCATGCATGTGTTCATCCTTTTGAGTGTGAGAGTTGTATGTGATTTCGGGACTTAAATTGTTGAAGAATTTTGTGTAAATGTG
The DNA here is from genome assembly GCF_000226075.1 of Solanum tuberosum. Lineage (NCBI taxonomy): Eukaryota > Viridiplantae > Streptophyta > Magnoliopsida > Solanales > Solanaceae > Solanum > Solanum tuberosum. Next base: position 1,451,257 of record NW_006238932.1, on the reverse strand, counting down.
GAATCATCTTTGTTGTGAGGGAATTTGACAACCTTTATTGAGCTTGAACTTGCATTTGAAGCAAGAATTGTAAACTTAAGTATCCTTGATAATGGTGAGTCACAATTTGAATCTTTGAGTGCACAATTCATCATTGTATGTGTAGTTTGAACCATTTTGTGTGCATTCATGTAGAGTCTTATGCAACACTATTTGTAGACATCCTTGGTAAACTACTGATCTTGAGTTTTACTTGAGGACAAGCAAATGTTTAAGTTGGGTGTGTTGATGAGTCTGATAATTGGACTCATTTAGGGCTTTGTTTTGATAGCATAAGTGTCCTCAAATGCATAATTTATTCTATAAATTGACGTTAAAGCATAAATTCTCAAGTATATGATCTAAGGAGCAAGGCAAGGACACTAATAGGCAAAAGGAGCAAAGCAAGATGAAGAAGTAGAAAAAATGGGATACTAGTGATCGCCAAGACCACTAGGTAAACCGTTGAGTGGCTCTTCAGCTCGCCTAAAGTTACAGTGTGCCAGCCTTGGGGAAGAAAACAAGTCAGCGATAGAAATGGGTAGTCAGCGAATCACCGATCAGCTCTGCGACAACACAATGAATCACCTAAAGTTACAGGACTTGGGATGCTGAGAACCAATGCAAAATGGTGGTGGAAGAGAGCAAAGGGCGGATCGCCGAACCACTTAGTGAGGCCAACTTAATCCGCCGACTAGACTTTGACGCTAAATTTTGGGAAACTATAAATTGATTTTTAAAAGGAATTTTAGAGGACTCACCAAGTTCTGAACTAGTTCTCACCCAGATACTAGAGTTCCCATTTAAGAGTTAGAGTTTTTTACTCTGAATTTATAGTTCTTATTGTGTACTTTGAGAATTTCTAATCTTTATTTTTAGGATTTGCAAGTGGGTATTTGAATTTAACCTTTGGAAATCATTGTTAAGGCTTGAGACTATTACCTAGATGATGGCTAATTGAGTTGGTAATTGTTTTTATCTTTTTTATGATGTTTAGCTTAAACCCCAATTTTGGGGTGTTATCATATGATTATGGGTTGAATTAGCTTATGGGTATTGTTAATTATTGATTTAAATGTTTAATTGATGTGGATTTTAATTGATAAATGTGTTTTAATCTAAGAATTGTAGTTGCAAATGCAATTCAAACATATAATTCTAGGCTTGCTTGAGAAAGAGTTTTTAGAATCAAAGCTTTCAGTTGATGATTTTAGTTATTGGGGTGATTTGGGTTTATCTCGAAAGAGTAAATCCTAACCTCGATTCTACCTATCTAGCTCGAAAGAGTAGATGAATTAAGGTGTGGGTTGTCTTATTTGCTAAACTTGTTGATGTTCGAAAGAAATCACTTGATTCGAGATAGTTCTCCGAGAGAAAGCTATTTCACTTATAGCCTAGCCTACCCACTGATATTTATCTACTTATTAGTAGTGTCAATTACCCATAGAGTGAAGTTTGACTATAATTGATCACATCCCGAGAATTCCTCTATATATTATTAATTCTTTAGTGTTTGACTGTGTTGTAGCTGATAATGGCAAAACAAAACCCTCCATCTGACATTCGTGTTATCCCTTTAGACTTGTTTACATATCTTTTTCGATAATTTTTATTCCTATAACTAATTAGACCACATTTGTACTTCATAATTGAATTTGAACATGTACCTCTCCCTGTGGGTTTGACCCCAACCTTTCGTTGAGTTTTATACTAATTAACGATCGTTTACAGCTAGAATTTGATGAGGTGTGCTTGAAATGTTAAGCACTCTTAAGGGTGAGATATTGTGCTTCATTACCCGGGCGTCTTATGTGTTCCTAATGTGGGTGAGTTGAGGAAGAAAATCCTTAAACAAGCCCATAATTCTAGGTTTCTATTCATCCAGGTTCCACTAAGATGTACCGTGATCCACGGGAAGTCTATTAGTGGAATGACATGAAGAGAGACATCGCAAATTTTGTGGCAAAGTGTCCTAACTGTTAATAGGTTAAGGTAGAACATCAGAAACTAGGAGGCATGACTCAAGATATTAGCATTCCTACATGGAAGTAGGAAATGATAAACACGGACTTCATAACGGGTTTAGCTCATACTCGCAGCCAACATGACTCCATTTGGGTGATAGTGGACAGAGTCACTAACTCAGCAAACTTCTTGGTAGTGAAGACTACATATTCAGGGGAGGATTATGCCATACTTTACATCAGTGAGATAGTTAGGTTGCATGAGGTTCCCTTGTCTATTATCTCAATAGGGGTGCTCAGTTTACCTCTCATTTCTTGTAATCATTTTAGAAAGGTCTTGGTACTTTAGTAAATCTCAGTACAACATTTCATCCACAGACGACTGGTCAGGCAGAGCGTACCATTCAGACCTTAGAGGAGATATTGAGAGCTTGCGTCATCTATTTCAAGGGTGATTAGGAAGGTTACGTACCTGTCATAGCGTTCGCTTATAATAATAGCTTCTGTTGTAGTATTCAGATGGCCTCTTAGGAGGAACTGTATGGGCGTAGTGTAGATCTCCGTTTGGTTGGTTCGAAGTAGGTGAAGCAGGCTTGATTGGGCCAAATTTGGTTTATGAGTTAATGGAGAAAGTTCTGCTAATCAGAGATAGACTAAAGACAGCTCAGAGCCATCAGAAATCCTATGTAGATGTGAGGAGAAGTGACTTAGAGTTTGTATCGATGATTGGGTTTTCTTGAACGTGTCACCCATGAAGGAGGTAATGAGATTTGGAAAGAAAAAGAAGCTCAATCTAATGTATGTAGGTCCTTGCAGAAACCTAAAAAAGACTGGTACTGTGGTTTAAGAGTTAGAGTAGCCAATTGAACTAGAAACATTTCATATAGTCCTTCACATTTCCTTGTTGATGAAGTATGTGGGTGATCCGGCATCAATAGTACCTATAGAGAGTGTGGCTGTGAAGGATAACCTCACTTATGAGGAGATTCCTGACAGTCAGGTTCGTAGGTTAAGAAATAAGGAAATCACTTCAGCAAAGGTTTTGTGGATGAGTTAGTTCGTAGAGGGAGCTACTTGGGAACAAAAAGCAACCATGATAGCCAATTTTCCTCACCTCCTTCCTTCCGATTCATCTTCAGCTTAAACTAATAGTTCCTCTCCCGTCTCTCAGCTTATTCTTGTGTAATTCAGAATTAGTATCATTTTCCCTCAATTATCATTGCATTCCATCATATTTGCATGTTCATAGAACTCAGTTCAATTAGACATCATTTTCTAGTATTCAGTTGGTAGGGTTTTCAGCTCCTTCCTCCCAACTCACGTTGTTTAGACTTCATTTGTGGAGGAATGATCCCAAGGGGGAGATATTGTAACACCTCAAAAATCAGAACTAAGATTGAACAAGAGAGAATGGCAAACCACAGAGGGGGAGCGCGAGCCGTGAAGAGGACCACGACTCATCACCTTGCTCGTGGTTTTTCACCCAGCAAAAGGTGAAAGACCACGGACCACCAAAAAGTCCGTAGAGCTCCACATAGTTCGTGAAGTAGCTCGCGAGGGGGACACAGAACCACCATGGCTACTGTGAAGGACCACATACGACTAGACAATCCGTGGAGCTTCACACTAGTCGTGAAGTGGGTCGTGAAAGAGGCTTGGCCAACTTTGAGGCTTAGGTCAATTTCAAATGATCAAATCTTTCAACACATAATGATTTAGGTGGCCCATATCCTATCAAATGAAATTTCTTTGAGTCCTCTTTCCAACGCCACCAAGTTTGCCTAATTCTGAGCCCGAAGTAAAAAGTTCTGCTCATTTTATTGAAGCCCTATCAGGCAGAGCATCAACACAACCCACTTGACGGACTGTGGTATTCTAGACGGCCCGTGAAGCCTATCTTGAAGTCACTTCGTTAGTTTTTAAGTGAGGTTTCACCTCCAAGTTACTGGTTAAGCACCACATACGTCTAAACAATCCGTGAAGCTCCACATGCACCATGAAGTCATCCTTGAAGGGGATGGGGATTTGTCAGACACAAAGTTTTGGGACAACTTCAAACGCCCATATCTTTCAGCACAAAATGTATTAGGTGGACCATGACCTATCAAATTAAATATCTCTGAGTCGTCTTTCCAACGCAACAAAGATTGCCTAATTCCATGCTCGGAGTAATATGTTATTCCCATTTTGGTGAAGCCATGTCGAGCAGTGTATCTTCGTGAGCTGCTAGACGGGCATTGGTCATCATGACGGCCTGTGAAGCCTATCTTAAAGCCACTTCAGCCGAATTCAAGTCAGGGTTGCAATAGTCTTTTTCCCTATGCATTTAGTGCTTAAACTATGTCGTTTTACTCAGTCTAAGCTTAGTAAACTAGTCAGCAATTACCCACAACCCTCATTATCCAAAAAATCACCAAACTTAGAGCAAAAAGAAGAGAAAGAGGCGAGCAACTCTTCCAAGAACAAGCATAAGTGTTCTTCAAAATTAAACCCCGATATCAAAAGGACTTCTCTATAGATTTCATCACCAGGTATGTGGAATTTCACTAGTGGGTTCCATGCACCCATTAGGTTCCTATAATTCATTTAGTTCTTCAGATTCTCATAAACTGTTCAGACCAAGGGTTTCTAGATTTTCCAAATTTATTTTGATTAGGGTTCCTTTAATCTAAGTAACATGCTTCTTGATAATTTAGTATAAGTCCATGCATAGTACTCAAAACCCTAGATGTGTAAATTTATCCTAGTTCTTGAATTATACTTGCTGGGCTAACAAGATTATAAATCAAGTTATATATTTCGAAAGCTATATTATACGTACATAAATGTTTCATTCTCAGTAAGCATGTTAGTTTTTGTGCTATTTGGTATGTAGTTCATTTTAGCTTCATTAATATTCAGTTGGGAGTAGACGTAGCAGATAGTTGGACTAGGGTTCAACGTACCATCAAAGTTCCAGAAGTATGTGCCAAAGTAGGTTCAGAAGTCCCCTATATTGGGCATCAATTTTTAGTGATCACGCCACAATCATGCCATTATACCCCTGGCAAGGTATATTGGGTCCTCTTGATGGGGCAGATACAACGGACTCCACGTTTATCTCACATGGTTTATGTCGGTTAATAGTATCTTCCACATTCAGTCTCTTAGTGCATTGACTAGGCTTTCAGTAGTTACTTCAGTATACAATTCAACATGTTATATTCATGATTAGTACTTGGTCATCGCATCTAGTTTATCTTTCAGTTATACTTCAGTACCTATCGATATCCTTGTTCATATTATGTCATTGCTTAGTTATGAATTGTTCACCTTATATAATTTGTTCAGATTAACATATCAATATCATGCATGCTCAGTACATTCCAAGTAATGACGCATACTTTGTGCTACATCATGAAATGATGTAGATTCAGGCACTCAACATCCATATAACGCTTAGATCGATTCTCTACTCGACATTAGCAGCTCCAGTGGTGAGTCCTCATACTTCGAGGAAAATAGACATGCCTTTTATTTTAGTCTTTACTTTGAATTTTGAGTTTTGTTACGGGGCATGTCCCAACAACTTATTTCAGTTAAAAGCTTTCAAGACAAAGTAGTAGATTCAGCTCGAGTTGTTAAGTGTTGTTTCATTCATCACTGAACTCTTGTTATATTTTATATATTCAGACTAGTTGGGCTTTTCCCCATTTCATATATCCACATATTTTAGCTTCCGCATAGTACAACTTTTACTTAGTTATATTTTCAACATGCTTAATATATGCCAGACTCAGGGTGTGCTTGGGGTTACTCGTGATCCTAGGTCTCGTGATACGTCTAGGGGGTAGCATCAAGGTGTGGCATGATTGAAGTATACACAATATATACATTAGTTATGTATATATGCATATATTATATATATAGTACATATATGTTATTTGTACAATATATCTACCATTAGTATAAACACACCCAACATATACATTTATGTACACATTTATGCAAATTACATTAGTCATCTTTAATTTTTTTTGTGTATACAAGGACTAGAGAGGGGACCTAGTTACAACTAATGAAACTTTGATAATGATATAGGTCGAACCATTACATGCCTCATTTAATTGAGTCTATACTTACACCTACACAAGACCATCAAACAGATAACCTATTATTACCCTTATAATTAGGTTCACGTGTATGCACTTTCATTAAATCACAACATTTAGAGTATAAATAAAATATTCTTAAGTCTAAGTCCATTGTTTATAGCTTGGACTCTTTAGAATTTTTTTTCAGGAGTGTATTGCATCCTTTATAAGTACTTCATTTTTGGAGGTTCTGACATGAATGGGGCAATTATTTTTGAAAGTTCAAGCAACATAGACCGACAACAAAATATTTAGTAACTTTTTTGATACTTAGGTAAAATCGGCTGACTTTTTGTTGCAAGAATATATTTTGTGATTATGGTGCAACAAAGCAAAAGCTTAAACATATATTCCTTGGATCTCCGATTTTTTCCTTTCCATTTTACCATCCTTTATTTTTTTATTTTAAAAAGAATATAATTTCTACATTTTCATTCATATTTCTTATAGTTCACTATTTCCCCTCTTTACTAAGAGTAGAATGATTTATATTTTCTTTCACTATTACCTAATCGACATGAGTTGCTAACTGCTAAGCTAAATACAAATACAAATACAATATATAATCATGTACGGAAGTTTGGTTTTGATTTATATGGTCAGTGCGTATAAAGAAATAACAAGATATTTACCGTCATGAAATATGGAAAAATAATCGTGATCCCTCCATTCTTAATAATAATTATAGAATCAGGTGCTAGAAATGAAGAACTTATTGACAAGGAGTGCACAAATTGACTATTAGGTATCAAGAAGTCATTGATTAAACTATCGGAATTTGCTTCAAGTAGGAAATTGAGGGAATAACACACGTCATACCAAGAAATTTTTTATATTTAATATCAAACCAGTAAAATTGAATATTCGAGCCTTGTTAATGGAAAAGATCTTAATACAAAGTGCCATCTATTTTAATGGGATTTAAAAAATCTGATAACTCTGACCATCGAAACTATGTTAACACCGAGTGGAGACCAAACAAATAAGTGATCAATGCATGACCACACATATAATTTAAAATATAACAAACAAAAATAATTGAAAACAACAAGATCAATTTAAGTCTTTTCAACTCCTCTTGATAAATTCAAAGAAGATGCCAACTTTTGCAATATGATCTAGTTAAAACATTGCTTCATCCAAGCTAATAAGAAAAGATTAATGTGATATAAAAATTAAAGAGAGTATTTATTACAAATTGTGAAAGAGTAATACAGTCTATGAGCATATGATTTCCAACATCATTCTCAGCTTAAGGGGTTCACAGGTTCAGACTAGTATCAACACACAACATGTAGTACATAAAAGAAAATAGATTTAAAATTTTTCCACTTCATCAATCTTTTATATACATAAAATAATAATCGTGCTTCAATTTCAAAAAAAATCAAGTTGACTTTATAAAATTATTGCAAATCATATCGCTGATATCATAATTAAGTTAAGAAACAATAAATTTCTCAATATATTAGAAACAATAATAAATGCAAGATTTCAATCTCGAATAAGTTGAGTCGACTATATGAAATTATCACTGATCATATCGGTTTATTTAAACTCATATAAAATTAATATTAGCAAAAATATTATAATTTGTTTATAAGTGTTGAGGTGAGTAAGGGGGGTTGTAGCTTGAGACTTCTCACCCTCCATCCTTGCTCACCCTCACTCTTTAGAGATTAGGCCAAAAAACTCATAAGCAGTTTTAGAGGCCTAAAATTCATCTGAAAATGGAGAATTGAAAAAAATTAAAAAATCTAAGAGAAATGCATCTACAATATTGTCCTTCCATAACGGATCACAAATAAGTTAAGTTGTTTATATGAAATCATCACTCATCATATCTCTAATATCCCAAAAATTTCTAAGTTAAGACTCGAGTCATTCTTTATGATGAATAAGTTTTGTGCCGAGTAATTCAAAATTTTTGTCACACCCCAAGCTACCCCCAAGACGCGGACACGGGACCTAGGACCACAAGTGATCCCAAGCTAACCCTGCTGGCATGATCATAAGCATACTAAAGATAATAAACTGATGCGGAAGCTAAATCATAAATAAATCTGAAAAGATGGGGAATACCCATATACTATAGCTGAATATATCTCATAAATAAAATGAAAATATGGGGAATACCCATATACTATAACTGAATATATCAAATCTGAGAGTTTAATACAAAAGAAATATCAAACTCAAAATACTAAGCTGAATCTAACTATGTCTGAAATAAGCCTCTAAACTGACTAGAAATGTTGGGACATGCCCCAACTAGGTCTAGCAAAACTGAAACTAAAGACTAAAAGCGATAAAGATAAACATGTCACTAGTCCTCGAAGAATGAGGACTCACCACTGATGCTGCTGAACTGAAGATCGGGAATCGATCTAAGCGTGATCTGGATGCTGAGAACCTGAACCTTCATCACGAGAAGATGTAGCGCACGTATGCGTCAGTACTTGAAAGGTACTGAGCATGCAGGATAGAGTAAAACTGAAATAACATATAACTGAACAAAGCAATAAAGCAATGATATAATCTGAACATGATATAGATACTGAAAAATACTGAATACTAAGCTAACTGATACAACCACCTCAAACCTCATGACAACTCACACACTCACTAGTTAGGCTCTAGTTTCACTTATTCATTTTATGGGTCGTTACATTTTCCCCCACTTAAAAAACTCATCCTCGAATGACACTGTAAACACATTAAGGGGTTAACGACTCAAGACTAGAAGCCCATCATGCATGCAAAATTATAAACACATGCACAAAACTAGGAGGAAACATCAACTCCACATCAAAAAGCTCAAAGCAAAACAAGAAGGTAGGAACAACATCTACAAACTCATTATGCAACATAAGTTCACATTATCTCATTAAATTGGAGGCATTGCCTTCTCCAACTCATATCATGCTCATCACAACATCTTTAGACACATAATGCAATTTCCTCCGAAAAGCACATTAGGCATGTTCAACATTTAACCTCATGAAGCACATAGATAACTCAAACTAAATGCAAATGAACATGAGGAACATAAATCATGAAAACTCATTTTCTCATTTAAACAAGAATTAAACTAGATCATGCATAACTTAAGGACACCATGGAAACTCATAATCACACAAGACTCCAAAATATGAAACAAGCTACAAGGAACTCTTGGTCTCAACCTTGAATAGGAATAGAAGGAAAGAGATACAGATATCGACACTCTCAACAACCTTACTATTCAACATACTATGCCCCACTTAGGAGAAAACCCAACTAAGGCTAACATGAAAACAACATAGGAATCCTCAATACAACACTCAAAACCATAAGGAACTATCACTTACCAGTGCCTTTATCTGGATTAGCTCCTTTGTCCTTTTTAGCTTGAAGCACATAGAAACGGTTTCTCTTTGGAGCATTAGGATCCGGGCCATCAAGAGAAGCTTGCTTATCTTCCGTTCTTTTTTCCATGAGTGTTGGACAATCTCTTTTCTTATGACCCTTCTTTCCACACCCAACGCACCCATCCGTGCCGGTAAGACATTTACCCAAATGTTGCTTCCCACACTTGGAACATCTAGGCCTCTCAAAAAAAGAACCACTTTCATTCCCTCCTTGAGATTTAGGGTTAGACACCCTATCATTGTTGATCATTGAAGAATCTTGATTGTACAACCTCTTCTTGGACCTTGGTTTACTTTGCTCATCAGGCCTAGACCTCTTCAACTCCTTATCCTTTATCCTAAATTTGGACTCCTCAATAGATTGAGCATACACCACAAGCCTAGAAATGTTCATGTCATCATGGAGCATCACCGTACGATACTCTTCCTTAACTAGGTCGGATACACCGGTCAAAAACCTGTTCATCTCATTCCTTGGGTTGGATACCAAAGATGGAGCATACTTAGACAATAGGGTAAACTTCAAGGAATACTCCTCCACAGACATGCTACCTTGCCTAAGGTTTATAAACTCCTCAACCTTAACCTCCCTCTTCTCACGGGGAAATTACTTACTAAAGAAAGTTTTCTTGAACTCCTCCCATTCTATAGGACCCGCTTCTAAAGGCCTATTGCCTTTTCATTGATTGAACCAAACTTGGGCAACATCTTTCAATAGATAGGAAGCTAACTCTACTTTCTCTGTATAAGTTACTCTCATAGAATTGACTATCTTATACACTTCATCCATGAATTCTTAGGGATCCTCTTCCACCTTAAAGCCAAGGAAAATCGGAGGATTCATCCTCACAAAGTCTCTCAACCGTGAGGCCATGGTACTCTTATTAGCGTTCATCCTAGGCCCCATATCCAACTCACTTGAGCCGTCATGGATTGGGCTAAGGTTAAAAAAGCCAACCTAATCTATTCATTGGTGAAGGGTGGAGCATCCACCGAAACTTGGTTGCCTTGACGAACTTGGCCACCTTGAGGACCTTGGGGAGGAACTCTCTCATTCACATTCTCCTCTTCCACTCTTTTTGCGGGCGTCCTTCTTCCATTCATATCCTATAAAAATAAGATAAGGATTAGGAAAAGGATACTTATAGAGCTAAAGTCTAAGGCACGACTTCAAGAATATGAAAGACGTGTAACTTCCTAACGTCCTATAGCCTCTCGCTCATAGATGTGTTGCGACTCACACCGATTAACAAGACACTACTAGACGTGGCTTGTGAGACATCAATCCTAAGACCATTCCCAAAAACTTGTGCTCTGATACCATGTTTGTGACAACCCGAGTCTACTTAGAAATAGCATGGAATTTTAAAAACATTCTTTAGAAATCCAACAATCAAAATTACTCATTTAAAAGCCAGCGGAAGTCTATCATCTCACATGGCCATCTAAACAACATATTTGAAACAAAATAGGGTCACGGCTCATTTACAATCGAAGTCTTAACAATAGTCTTAAAACATGAAAGAACTAGAAACATTAAAAGTCCTTGTCCTTGATCTATGAGGACATACCAAAAGATTTCTTAGAAGAACTCTAATCCAAGCTTCGACAAGGGAGAATCAAATTAAGTGCCAACCCTTACACTTCATAAAAGTAAAGAAATAATGGGTAAGCACAATTAAGTACTAAGTATGATAGCCATGCAAACACATGCATAAAAAGGATATTTTTGTTTGAAAGTCATGCTTGTATGCCATTTGATAAAACTTCATGAATATAAGCATAATAGGCATATTATACAAACACAACCAACATATAAGTCACTTCTCACAATAGAGACATAATCAACATATAAACCATTAACTTCACATTTAGCCTTCACCTCAAGTAACCCTCAAGCTATACTTTGTGCAATGCATGGATAACATCCCATACAACCATCCACACTAAAGTACCACCTTAAGGTCACCAAAAGTGAAGTTACCATTCAACCTTACCATCTTTACACCATATTCATACATAATAGACACAAACATTACATAAGTCATATAATCACATTAAGGTCCATCACCTAAGGCAACTCTAAGTTATATTTGTGCACTGTGCAAGTAGCATCCCATACTACTACTCACACTAAGTACTCCTTTGAAGTCACCATAGATAAGGCACATTCATACTCAACAAGTCATAACAAGAAAGTAACTCATAATACCATCCAAGTATAGCATGCATCTTCACATTAAACATATAAGCATTTAAGTCACCCATTTTTCATTAGCTTTATTAAGAAAACCTTCATCCATTATACATGAAGCCATAATTCTCAGTATCATCATCATAAGATCCCACTAATTCATTAACATTATAAAGGAACACACCATGAACTCCCTTGAAACCTACTTATGCAATGCATAGATGGCGTCCCATACCACCACCCACACTAAGTAGTACATTCTTATGAAGCCACTGTTCATTAACATTATTGTGGGGGGTAAGCCTTAACAAACATAGACTATGTGAGCTTGATATGGAATCCCGGTGTCACCCTCACCGGATTAAGGGATTCCTACTTGCCTAAGGTAGGACCATTGTTTTTAGCTTAAGTGGATCTACTAGCTAGACCTATGTGGGCACATAGTTTATGGGATAGGGAGATTTACTACTAGATACCCCGCCTCAACTAACGTATGACTATCCATCTCAAGAGATTGCTACTAAGTGCCCCGCCTCAAGTCACGTATGAGCACCCATCTCAATCCATATCCACTCGGTGTTTAGCACTATTCCCCATAAAGTATTTGACATTCGTTCATTATTACACGAAAAGAGATTTCTACTAGATACCCCGCCTCAACTAACGTATGGGAATCCATCTAAAACCCAACATTCATTCATTGGAAACCTCATAGATTCAAAGATCAGAATAGCCTTTCACCTAGGAATCCCATATTGTAAGAAAGTCCTTTCACAACATGTCTTTTCATTCATTAGAGTACAATTGAGAATAGCCTTTCAATAAGTACTTCATCATTAACATAATCATAGAACTTCATTAATTATTCATTCATGAGTGTGTGTGTAAGTAAGAATAGCCTTTCACATATATCATCATCATTCATAAGGTTAATTGAGAATATACTTTCAATCACCACATACTACTTTCTAAACATGATCATCATTCATTCATTTAGATCACACAGATACTTCATATCATAATTATACATAGATCTTTCATATATACATAGACGTACAAGGAACATATCCATCAATTCAATACCATAATATACACAGTAAGTAAACACCTCCACCTTTCAAGTGGATCAATAGATCAAGCACAATTCTACTACAACAAGTAATTTGGCCATAACTTGCCCTTTCAAGGTCATGATCAAAAGTCGCCAACACACCAATAATTTACTACGATTCAAGTATGTATAATGATATAATTCAACAATCTAAATTAATTTAGGTATAATCCATCAACATTCATTCATGATCAACAAACCCACTTCATAAGGCACAATTTAGGAATTGAGAGAATTCATGGGTTAATAGAGTATTTTCATCATAAATAATAAATTAAACACTAATACAATCATAATCTTTCATTAGAAACCTTTTGAAAACGTTTGATGAAAGAACCCATGAGATTGAGTAAAACCCTAGATTTTCATACTTTGTAATCACTTTTGAATTGGCTCCTTGAATGAAAAGTTAGACATGGATCCAGATTTTCATACCTTGCTATTGATTCCCCATAAAAATCCTTTGAAAACCTTGAATATTTGACCTTGAGAGACTTCAAAACCTTGAATATTTGACCTTGAGAGCTTGAAGTCTTTACCTTCAATGGAAGTTTCTAGAGAGAGCTTTTGTAGGGGATGAGAGGTTTTGATTTCAGGTTTTGAAATAATGAGGTCTAAAATATGTTTTAATATGTTTAATACTCTTAAAATAATTTAATAAGCCCAAAATAACCGTCCAAACACTTAATTAAACTAATTAGCTAATTACCAAACAACCCGTCACTTGGCCAAACCAAATCTGCAGATTACAGGAGCCATCTACGAACCACCCACCTAAGTTCCATAGGTGGGACCACGAGACCTACTTTCCAACCATTTTTTAGTTCAGAGGCTCTCATTTAGGGGTCTTCACCTACGTAGGCCATCCACGGGGCGTGGATGGACCTACGAGGCGGTGGTCCCCTTCCGTAGGTCACCAAACTTTTGGCAACTTTTTGGTTTCAAGAAGTCTTGTGGGTTAGGCTTAGGGTACTCCTCAAGGACCTCTAGGGTGGTCCATGGAGAGTCGTACCTTGACGTTTAACCCCTAAACCCCTCAACGATAGCTTGGGACAACATCAGACCACTTCAAACCTCATGACAAACTCACACACTCACTAGTTAGGCTCTAGTTTAACTTATTCATTTTACGGGTCGTTACACTTGACATAGAGTAGGTGACTAATTGAGATGTTAGCTAAAATGAATATGAGTAGTACCAGTGAGAGATCCTTACTTTTAGATAAGGGTAGTAAAGTGTGGCTAAGTCATAAGAGTAACAACATCATTAAGTGGTGTACCGAGAGGGTATGTAATCAAATGAGGTTCCTATTAAGTTAATGATTTTTCATGTGTGCTTGGATATCAAATTGAGTTTTCAATGTGGAGTTGGTGGAGTTAAGCATTACTTATCACCCTTAAGAGTTTGGTAGAAAGGATTTTACGTAGTCAGTGACGAGCTTCCTAACTATAGTTCAAAGTTTCCTCAATTTAGGTTGATATGAACATAAAAGGATGTTATTGGTGGGCTAAGAATAACAAGTCAGATTATTAAGTGTCAAATTAAGCTGCCTTATAATCTAATGAGAAGAGGGTAATATTAGCATCATAGATAGAGGTCCTCCCTAGGAATGGAAGAAGTCATAGTACCTATTTATGGGGAGTTTAGTACCCAGGAGATATGCCTTTCCTAAGTATTAGAGTAAAGGGAATGTAGACCAGTTTATATAAGATGGAATAGATCCATAACTTTAAAGTGTCAGTGTTAGACCTAAAGGGGAGATGATAAGATGAGAAATCAAGTTAAGTGTTGAGAATGAGATAGTTATGTCTTCCATTAGAGTTAAGGAGGTACATCAATCCAGTCATACTCTAGCGTATTCCTCAAAGTTTGGTCATTACAACATGATGATGATGTATCTTCTATCATAATTGTGTCTATGACTTATGGTCATATACTTAAGAGAGATTCAGATCTATGTTGAGTTTCTAGAATGAGGGGCAAAGACTTTTAGTCCATTAATCTCAAGCTTAATCCATAAAGTTATGTATATCAACATCATTATATGAACCTATTCATATAAGCATTCATGTCTCATAGTATACTCAGTCTTGTAGATTCATGATTTACTCTCAATGGCTAGCAACATAATGTTATGCCATGGATATTCTTATATCACATATCTCAAATGAATTGTGCTTATGATCTTTCGCCCTAAAGCTATCTCAGTTATTCTTTTTAGTGAGAGTGGTGTTGTTAATAATAGAGGATTTATATTTTCTTATTGTGATATTTCTGGTGTTTTTATTCCATCTAGGGTTATAAATGTGGAGGAAAAAGGAGATAAGGTTTTACTATGAGTAATAAGTCAGTTTCTGGTAATAATGCATGAAAGTTCTATTGGTAGAAGTGATGAGAGAATGAGGAATTCTTATAAGGAGTGGGTAGTATGAGTCGATGGAGTGGTTATGGTTCTAATCTTGAATGTGGTTTTGTTAACATGTGGACAATACGTGATACATTAGGTGTTTCATGATATTATCTCAAGGTTAGTGGAATGTATCGGTAAGGAGTAGAGTTCTTGGGATGAGATTTCCTACAGAGGTATAGAACCCTAATCTTGTGATTTAGATTAGAATAATAACCTTATGTTAAGACTTGGTGATTATGAGTTACGCTTTAGTATAGTAAAAGTAACCCCTTCAATTATCATTCCATCCATCATTCGAGGACAAATGATCCCAAGGGGGAGATATTGTAATATCCCAAAAAAATTAAGGTAAGACTAGAGTCAGTCTTTATGGTGAATAAGATTTGTGCCGAGTGATTCAAAATTTTGTTAGACTGTTAAGGTTGCTAAAATTCCATAGCACAAAGTTTGGTTGGAAACTTTTTTTCCATTTGAATTTCTCTATGAGATTATTCTTTGGTCAACTTCAAACGACCATAACAATCAACACAAAATGAGTTAAGTGGCCCATAAGGTATCAAATCGAAGGTCATCAAGTCATCTTTCTAACGTCGCTATGTTTTTTAAATTCCGAGTTCAAATGAAGGAGTTATGCTCATTAAAGTGTGGCCTCTCTAATTTAGGCATTGTTCATCCATTTTAAGGAGGGATATTTTGGTGTTTTCCTTACCCCACGAGCCTAACACTTTTTAACCACCCAAGTGAAGGGTCTATTCAAACTAAGTCAATTCTAAACATTCCAAGAGCGTTTAGAGGATTAGGGAAAAGTTGAAGAGGAGAAAACGAAGAAAGTTTCAAGAGTTCATCGAGTTTCGAGGATTTTTGCCAATAACTTTGTTTCATTCGAGGTATATAATATTTTATAGTGTTGGGTTTGTTCGCCCTCATGCCAATCATGTAATATTTTACCGTGGATTCCTTCTTAAAGCTGAATTATTGAGAAGTTTTTGAGGTTTTTGCTTCATTCTTTAACAATGGAGTCTGGTTGAGTTCTTCAGGTGAGGGTCTTGCAAATGAGTTTGGTTCTTGATAGAGATTTGTGTGGGTTTTCATTGGAATGGTGTTTGGTTTAAGAATCGTGGAGAATTTTTAGGAAATCGTTCAATTCTAGAGTAGATAGTGTTGGAAATTGAGGTAGAATGTTCGTGGGGTTTTTAGTCTCAGTTTGGGTTAATGCACCTCCAGAGAGCCAGAGGGATGGGGCAGTGCCCCCCCATAGCGCCAAAGAGGTTGGGGCAGCGCACCTGCAATGCGCTAGGAAGGGCCTTCTAGAGTTTAGGGGATGGCGCCCTTCACTAGGAATGGGCCAGGGTCACCTGCCTCGTTTCTCTTCCGTCTTTGTTTCTGTCTGAGTTATTTTAAATCACGTATTCGCTCTATTCTTAAGTTTAACTATCTAAAACTCCATTAATCATGAGAGATCCTATACAAATCCTAATCATATCTCTTAAATGAAATTTGAAGTGGAAGTAAAATTTAGAGGAAAGTTCAAGAGGGTCCTTTGAGTCAAACTGAAAATTCTTTTCAAATCAACTTTAATTTTGAAGTAAGTGTGGAGGAGGTAAGTATGAGAATGAGAAGAGTTGTACCCATGTGTTCTACATTGTCATTTAGATCCTTGAGTTGAGTTGTTCATGCCCATAATCCAGCGTGAACTCTATTAATTTAGAGTTCTTGAGAGGAGTAGTTTCGTTGAGTTCTAAGTTCCAACTTCTTGAGTTCTGAGTAATGAGTTTCCATATTGCTATTAAGATCCTTGAGTTAAGTCGTTCATGTCCATAATTCTGCATGAACCCTATGAATTGAGTTATAAATTTTGAAAAGCTTTTTTAAGCCAAAATTTAAGTTTTAAACTGAGTTTTGAGGAAGTAAAGAGGAGTTTGAGAAAGAGTCTGACTTGTCATGACCCACGGTACCCCCTAGATGTAACAAGACGTATAAGACCCCGAGATGCCTCACACAAGTTACTTAGCATATCATAACATAAATTAAGAGAAAATGGTGCGGAAATTTGAAACATTTTACAGACAATCAAAGTATTTCATAAAATGAGCGGAAGTCTAACATCATAGTCTTAGACCATATAACATAAGAATACATCTTGGAACGCAGCCCATACGATAGTACAACATGAAAAGAAACACATATAGGGAAAAGAGGGGGTCCAAAGCTTGAATGCTACGAGGACTCACAAAATTTTCACTCCTTGATAACCTATAAACCTAGCCACAAGTATGTGAATCGAGATCGCCGGACCCTACATTTTGATAAGAAATGTAGGCAAGAGTATGCGTTCGTACAAGAATATACTAAATATGATAGCTTGCATAAACAACATAAACAAAAGGGTTAGTCAACACAAATCATAAGAATAATCAATGCACATAAATCATCATAATGAAAGAGGAATACTTCCTTAAGTAGCCTCACCTATCCTTAGTCAAGACTTGGGCCATCCACCTCTAGTCACGCATATATCATTGAAGGCATATCTAGCAACACTCCAATATAATCTCTTCATAACATAATCACATTATTCATACTTACTTTTAAATACACGGGGATTCGCCTCTTTTCCTAACATAAAAACACTAATGGGTATTCACCTCTTGCCTTACCTACTATATGATTGTGGGTACTCACCTCCACAACCACATCATATGACACGAATAATCGCCTCCACATCATTGCATAAGGATCATTGGTACTCGCCTCGATGCCCATTTATCATATTAGGAACGTGGGGAATCGCCTCTTGTTTAATTCTAGGAATATGGGAATCGCCTCATATCCTTCACATTTGAAGGTCAAGGGTAATCGCCTCTAGCCTCATCAATTATTAGCATTTTAGTCAACATTCATTTTAGGTGAGCAATTATTTAGACCTAGAATCATGCATGTGAGTAAACCTTTCACATTCATTCAATCATTCTTTGAAATTCATTGTGGAAAGTATCTCTTCCAAACCATATCAACAATCAACTATTCATAGTCTAGGCTTTACTCTCAAAGTACTACATCTCATGATCATCATTTATGGTTCATTATCAAACAATTCTAATCACAAATTAGATCCTATAAGGATATATCTAACCCACAAAGTTTACCTTCATGGCATCAACCCAATTCATATCAATTCTACCATATAATCATAGAATAGGAATGGGTACATGTAATTTCATCCTAAAAACATGTAATTCTATCAATTCAATCATAAAGAATCATTATCCAACTATTTGGATCAATATTCATCATAACCCACAACATTGGAAGAAACCCTAACTAGAATTGGGGATTTAGGCTTCACAATTGGGGAATCCAAAGGAAATCCATGGGAGAAAGGATACCATGTATGAAAAACAATCATACCTTAGTCACAAATCCCACCAAAAGCTTGAAGATTGGAGACTTGAACTTGACCTAGCTTCAATCTCTTCCTTCATCTTCCACCTTCTATAAAGAGAATATTTGTGAGAAAGTTTGGGTTTTCTTTTGGGAATTGAGTGAATTTGGGTGTCTAAAATACTTATATAGGTCGTCTAGGTGTAGGCAAAATGACACCAGTACAATTTAAATAAAACCAGAAAATACCCATAAGCCCCTAAAAATAACTACCTGCCGAGGACCTACGGACCACCGACTGAGGAATCATCGTCAGGACGATGGACAGTATTACACGTCCGTCGTTCGGTTGTTAGAGACTTGATTCTGGTCATTGGACTTACGGACCTTCGACCACGGGCCGTGGTCTAACCGACAGCCTGTTGGTCAAGCCGTGGTTAAGAAGTCTGAACTTAGGTTGGGGTGACCAACCACATACCTCAACCTACGGTTCGTGGGTCAGTTCACGGGCCGTGGGTGACCGATCGTGGATGGCACCTGCAACTTTTCAAAAAGTTAAAATTTTTACTCTTTTGACTCTGGGATGTTACATTATCTCCCCCTTGGGATCATTTGTCCTCGAATGAGATTCTAGGCACATTTCTAAATGAACACCATACAAATAACATCCACATGAAAATGATAAAAATAATGCGTCTAAATTTTTAAGGAAAATACAACTGCCGCTAATTCAAGATCGTGGGTAGTATTGTTTTCTCATGGTTTTGAAGTTTCCTCGAAAGATAGGCAATAACCGTACCATTTTGCATAAGCAAATATCCCAACAGAACTCTAGAGGCATAAAAATAAACAACAAAGCCATCCGTCCTTTCCTGTAAGGTCAACACCAGAGCGGAGGTAAGTTTATTTTCCAATTCTTGAAAACTTTTCTCACAAGTTTCAGACCATATGAACTTGGCCTTCTTTCGAGTTAAAGTCGTTAAAGGAGAAGCAATGGAGGAAAACCCCTCAACAAATCTTTTATAGTAACCGGCCAAACCCAAGAAACTTCTAATGTCTTTCGGTGATAGAGGTGTAAGCCAACTCTTGACCGCATATGTCTTAATAGAATCTACCTCAATGCCCCTACTTGAAACAATGTGGCCTAGAAAAGCCACACGCCTTAGCCAAAACTCACATTTTCTAAACTTTGCAAAAAGTTGTCTTTCCTTAAGGATTTGCAACAGAATCCTCAAATGATTAATGTGATCATCGTTGCTCCTCCAGTAAATTAAAATATCATCAATAAACGCAATCACGAACATATTAAGGTATTGTCTAAACACCCGATTCATCAAATCCATAAATGTCGCCGAAGCATTAGTCAAACCAAATGAGATAACCAAAAACTCATAGTGACCATATCAGGTTCTAAAAGTTATTTTTGGAATATCTTCCTCTTTCACACTCAATTGGTGATAACCCGATTAGAGATAAAATTTAGAGAAATAACTTGCCCCTTGCAGTTGATCAAACAAGTCATCTATACTTGGAAAAGGATACTTGTTCTTGATCGTCTTTTTGTTCAATTGTCGATAATCAAAACACATAAGGAGTTAACAATCTTTCTTCCTAACAAACAATGTCAGACCACCCCATGGAAAGATACTCGGTCAGATGAAACTCTTATCCTTAAGTTCTGCCCGAGCCATTCTATAAGGAGGGAGCTATGTTGGTATTAGGGAGAAGGTCAATCTCGAAGTCTATTTCCCTTTCGGGTGGAATACTGGGTAAATCATTGGGGAATGCTTCTGGAAACTCGTTAACAATATGGACCGAATTAAGAATAAGAGTTTCAGACTCTACATCCCTCACCCTCACTATACGATATCATTTTTATAACTTTAAGGTAAAAAAACAAATTGACCTCTAGGCATAGAATTTCCCCCCTTCCACTCTAGGATACACTCATTTGGGAATTAAAATTTGACTACCCGGGTTCTACAATAAATAAAAGATTAACAAGAATGTAGCCAATACATCCCAAGGATGACATCGAAATCTATCATGTCAAGCTCTACCTAAAGTGACTCTATGGGATAAGGAAATGGGACATCTTCTATAGACCCTTTTAGCCACCACTGAATCACCAATAGAGGTAGAGGAAAAAAATGTTTCTAACAACACATCGGGAAGCATATCAAATCTCATAGCCATATAGGGAGTCATATCAAGTAAAGCATATACACTTCAAGTTGAAACACATTTAATATACCAGTCACCACATTCGGGGAACTCTCTTGATCACCTCTAGTCTGGAGTGCATAGAAACAGTAGGGTTGGGCCCTACGATGACTGTCTCCCTCATTTCTAGTAACCAAAGGGAAAATCCCTATTTTATGATATGTTTTACCACACCCAAAGAAAGCATTAGAACCTTCTAGACACTTCCCTTCATGATTTCTCCCACATTTAGCACAAGTAGGCATCAGAGACCTACTACCATGTCTTTGAGGTCATGTGTTAGACACCCTCTCATTATTAGGCCTTGGAGGAGCACTAGAAGAACCTTTCCCGGAGAACTTTTGCAATACCTTCAACGACCCCATCTACCGGACCTAGAATGTGAAAAGTTACCTTCATTAACACTTGCCCTCTTTGCCTCCATAGATCTTTCCTTGAGCTTTTCTTCCTCAATATGTTAGACATGTACCATAAGGTGCGAAATGTCCATGTCATGGACACGCATAGCGGTGCGGCGCTCTTTGACTACCATGTCAGACACACCCGATACAAACTTACTCATCTTAGCCCTGCGATCTGCCATAATAGAAAGAGCATATTTGGACAATTGAGTGAACCTTAAGGCATACTCCCTCACACTCATATTTTGTTGCCTAAGGTTAACAAACTCAAGCACCTTGGCCTCTTTCTCAAGAGGGGAGAATCTATCAAGAAAAGAATTGTTGAACATCTCTCATTCTATGGGACCCGCTTCTACCAGCCTTGCTTCCTTCCACTGATTGAATCAAATCCGAGCAACCTCTTTGAGTTGTTAAAAGGTCAATTCCACCTTCTCTACCGGAGTCACTCCCATAATAACAAGTATTTTGTAGTCCTCGTCGATAAACTATTGAGGATATTCCTCAACTTTGGAGCCATAAAATTTTGGAGGGTTCATCCTTGTAAAGTCGCTCACTCTGGACACCGCCGTACCCACATTTGGGTTCAAAGGGGATACCACCTCTCTATTGGCTTGAATCGTCACAACTTGAGCCAACACTTGGCAAGCCGACCTAAACTCAGCATTAGCCACATTATCAGTCAATGGGTCAATTAGAGCTTCAGGAGGAGCTTAGGGAGGAACTTGAAGAGGAACCTCTTGATCAACATTGTCTCCCTCCATTCTTGTAACATTATCCCTTCTAGTAGTCATATCCTGAAAACCATCGGATAAGGATTTGGAGGAAGACCTTATAGAGTTAAAATCCATGGCACGACTTAAAGGAATGAAGAAGTGAGAATTCCTAAATATCTAATAGCCTCTCATAAATAAATGTGGTGCGCGTCACACTCATGAACAAGACTCTACTAGATGTGGCTTGAGACATCCTAGAACCATTCTAAGCCTTGTACTCTGATTTCCAAGTGTGTCACGACCTAGGGTACTCCCTAGATATAACAAGGCGTTTAAGACCATTAGAGGCCTGATACAAGCCACTTAGCATTTCATAACATAAAGTAATAGAAAATGGGGTGGAAATTTGAAACATTTTCCATATAATCAAAGTCTTTCATAAAATGAGCGGAAGTCTAACATCATTGTCTCAAACAATCTAACATAGGAATACATCTTGGGATGCAACCCATTGATCAGTACAAGATTTGGACTTATTTATGGCTTTGTTTATATAGATTTAGTGTCCTCAAATGCTTAATTTATGCTAATAACTGATGTTTAATCTTTGATTTTCAGGATTATGGATTGAGGAAAAAAGCAAGGACACTAACAAGCAAAAAAGAACCAAACAAGCTGAAGAAATAAAGAAGGGGGAGCCTAAGGATCGCCAAGAGCACTCGGCAAGTTGCCGAGTGACTCAGATGACCACCTAAAGTTCTAGTGTGCTATGCTCTGAAGCAAAGAAACAAGTCGGCGATGAAAAGAAGTAGTCGGCGCATAGCCGAGTGAGTCCGTGATGCCAAGAAAGATCACCCAAAGCTAGAGCCCTAGGATGCTGAATGCCAAGCCGAAAGGGCGGTGGAAGAGACCAAAGGGCAACTCGCTGAGTGGATGAGTGAGCCCGACATACTTCATCGAAAGGGCTTTTGTAGCTTATTTTTGGCAACTCTAAATACGTTTTTGAACACTATCTGGGAGATAATCTTGGATATTTTTATAAGTATTTTTCTATCAAAAGTTATAGAACTATTCTCTCTAGAGTTTACCTTAGCTTTGAA
>NW_006238932.1:1391903-1428098 GCF_000226075.1 Solanum tuberosum | reverse complement strand
GGTTTTAGAACTAAAATTATTGATTAATGGTTTGTGGATATTGGGTTTATCTGGGTTCAGCTCGAGAGAGTGAATCCTAAACTCAATCTCACACATTCATCTTGAGAGAGTGAATGGATTAAGGTGTGGGCTGCTCTTATTTTTCATAGTTGTTGATGTTCGAGAGAAATCACTTGATTTAGGGTAAATTGTTCGAGAGAAAATTACATCTCTTATAGCCTAGCCTACTCATTAATATCTAGCTAATTATTAATAATTGCATTTACCATATGTTTGTATTTGCCTATAATTGATCACATCCCAAAAACCCGTTTCATTATTGTTAATTCGTATTGTTTGTTACTGTCTACCAATTGTTAATCAAAACCAAAACCCCTATTTGACATTCGTGTCACCACTTAAATTGAATGATGTCATTTTTGGATAATTTCTATTCCTATGACTGATTTGACCACGTTCATACTTCCCAATTGAATCTGAAACACGTACCGCTCCATGTGGGATTCGACCCCAACTCATTTAGTTGGATTTTATATTGATTTACGATCATTGATGTTTAGAATTGGATGAAGTATCTTTGAAACGTTACTAATCACCCATACAATAGTCCAACATGAAAAGAAAGACATAAAGGGAAAAAATGTTGTCCAATCCTCGAATGGTATGAGGACTCACCAAATCTTCATCCCTTGATCAACTATGATCCTAGCCACAAGTGTGTGAATCAAGATTGTTGGATCCTACATTTGGATAAGAAATGTAGGCAAGAGTATGCGTTAGAACAAGAAAGTACTAAATACGATAGCTTGCATAAACATCATAAACAAAAGGGTTAGTAACAAAAAACCATAAGCATAATCAATGCACATAAATCATCATAATGAAAGAGGAATACTTCCTTCAGTAGCCTCACTTATCCTTAGTGAAGACTCTGGCCATCCGCCTTTAGTAATGCATACATTATGGAAGGCATATCTAACAACACTCAAAATTAATCATCTTCATAATATAATCACATTATTCATACTTAGTTTTAAAGACAAGGAGATTCACCTCATTGCCTAACATACAAAGGCTAATGGGTATTCACCTCTTGCCTTACTTACTTCAGGATTATGGGTACTCGCCTTCACCACCACATCATATGACATGGGTACTCGCCTCCATGTCTATTCATCATAATAGGAACGTCGGGAATCACCTCTTGTTTAATTCTAGGAATATGGGAATAGCCTCATATCTTTCAAATATGGAAGTCAAGGGAAATCGCCACTAGCCTCATCAATTATTAAGCATTTAAGTCTAGATTCATTTTAGGTGAGCAACATTTTCAACCTAGAATCAATCATGTGAGCAAATCTTTCACATTCATTCAATCATACTTAGAAATATACTGTGGAAAACATCTTTTCCACACCATAACATCAATAATCAACTATTCATACTCTAGGCTTTACTCTCAAAGTACTACATCTCATGATCATCATTTATGCTTTATTATCAATCAATTCTAATCCACAAAGTTTCCCTTCATGGCATCAACCCAATTCATACCAATTCTACTCTACGATCATAAGATAGGCATGCATGGGTACATGTAATTTCATCCTAAAAACATATAATTCTATCAATTCAATCATAAACAATCATTATCGAATTATTTGGATCAGTATTTATCATAACCCACAACATTGGAAGAAGCCCTAACTAGAATTGGGGATTTAGACTTCACAATTGGGGAATCTAAAGGGAATCAATGGGAGAAAGGATCCCATGTATGAAAAGCCATAATACCTTAGTCACAATGCCCACCAAAATCTTGAAGATTGGAGAGTTGAACTTGGCATAGCTTCCATATCTTCCTTCTTCTTCCACCTTCTAGAGAGAGAATATTTGAGAGAGAGTTTGGATTTTCTTTTGGGAATTGAGAGAATGACTTAATTGAGTGAATTTAGGGGTCAAAAATACTTATAAAGGTTGCCTACATTTAGGCAAAACCACACCACTTCAATTTAATTAAAACCGGAAAAGACCCATATGCCCCTAAAAATAACTACCAGCCGAGGACCTACTGACCCCTGACCAACGGACCATTGTCACGATGATGGACAATCCTACACGTCCGTCATTCGCTGGTTAGAGACCTGATTGTAGTCCTTGCGGACCTTTGACCAAGGACAGTGGTCTGACCGACGGTCTATTGGTCAGGTCGTGCTTCAGAGGTATGAACTTAGGTTGGGGTGACCAACCACAGACCCCTACCTACGGTCCATGGGTCAGTCCACTGGTCGTGGGTGTCCGATCGTCGATGGCACTTGCAAGTTTTTAGTAAGTTGAATTTTTTCCTTTTTTGAATCCTGCGTGTTTCAATAAGGGAACTAAGTATTTCCCAATCGTTTCATTTTTACATAAATAAAGAGAATATCATTTTGACAAAATAGAAACATTAATTTCTAAATGAGTTATGAGTTCAAAGAAATTTCAAGAGAAGTTACCTCTTTTAAGAGGGTAGTTTGGGTAATTATCTCAAACCAGAGGAAGAATTATGTTTTTAAACATATGAGCATGAGGTATATATTATTGAGAGTAGTATTGAGCACCGATATGGAGATGAGTTCAGACAACTCACATTCCTCAGAAACCATGTATGCCAACATGGGTACAAGATCATACTTTTTAGATGAATCCTTAGTGCCTTCGGGCAGAGCTTTGTGGATCCACTTATTTGAGGATATCCTATACTCCAACACGGTATATAATAGTTCTGGCGGTGTGGGCGAGACACTGTATCATCACGTTGCTCATATTGATGGTTGTCAGTTAGAGAATCTCCCAAATAAGAGTAAAGTGTTTATTATTGTATTTTCATATAAATTTGAGTTATTATCTTCTATGTTAAAATTTCATGTATAGTTCATCTCTTATTGTTGCTTTCTTATTGAGTTGAGTATCCTTAAGTTGAGTTGAGTATCCCTGAGTTGAGTTGAGTATTCTTGAGTTGAGTTGAGTATCCTTGAGTCTAGTTTAGTTGAGTATTCTTGCGCTGAGTTGGGTATCCTTGAGTTGAGTTTAGTTCAGTATCCTTGAGTCGAGTTGAGTATTCTTGATTAATATTGAGTTGAGATGAGGTGAGTATGTCTTCCTTATTATCAATTTGAGCTTATACTTATGTTGCAGAGTTCCCCTTACATGCTCGTAGTACCGACGTCATTTGTCCTACATCATTTCATGATGGAGATACAGCTATTCAGAATCAACAACTGGCATTTTGTTGACATTATGTGGTAATCCAGTCATCTGTGGTGAGCCTTCTAGTATTCCGGAGGACTTCACCTTTACCTTACGGTTAGTAGTTTTGTGATGTCATGGGTCTTCTCCTAATATCCTTCTGTAATAGTACAGACTTCATAGATAGACACAGTTGAAGAGGTTTTTGTATTTACTTTCTTTTGAGTTGTTTTACAAACTCTGAGTTATCTATCGAGTATTGTTCAAAAAATTTAAAGTTTAGTATTTGAGTTTAATGAAATTTAATTCAATTTTGAGCTTATGTATTCTTGAGTTAGTCTTCTGCTTGTGGTCAGCCAGGATGAGGGTTCGCTTGGGGACTAATAATGTTTCTCGAGTACCGGCCATGTCCAAGGTGTAGACTCGGGTCGTGACAATATCATATTACATAAACTAAAAAGTTAAAACATTATGCATGTATTTAAAACATTTTCCAAATTTATTCTTCATATAATAGAGCCATCGAGGTAAATTGTTTTTCTAAGATACAAAAACTATTCAAAGGAATATAGAAGAAAATAAAGTAAATAAGAATTTACAATAATTACCCTAAACACAAGGAAGTGTCAACTTCATCAATAGAAATCTTCTGTATGGCAAATTCACGCTTGAGTTCTCCAACGTCAATTTGAAAGAATTTTTTGAATATTTTAGTAAATAAAAGTAAATATAATAATAAAATTACGAAAAAATAATAATTATGCATCACAATTTTAATATTTAGGATAAAATAATTACAAATATTAATCAGATTTAAGAATACTTACTTGTTCAATTTTAGTCTTTTACTCCTACAAAAAAAAGCATTCTTAGCCATAAAGGGTGAGCAATTAAATATTCTAAAAAAAAATATCGTATAAAATATTTTTAGTGAAATTCATGACGTTGAATTTGTAGAAGTATTAGAATAATTCATTACATTTATCACAATATAAACAATCACGTCTTTCAACTATCCTAAGTGACTTTATCGTTCATGTCAATAAGTCATTTATGAGTAAATATTTCATTCCATCAAATGATTCTAGTGATTTCAGAGTATTCAAAGTATCGGTGAATCAGGTATGATTCAAAAGACTCTATACGTAAAATAATAAATACTCAATTGATAGAATTAATTACGTATGTATGTATGTATGTGTATATATATACATCCATATCAATGAAACCCTTTGAGTGTCAAGGATCACATGATATGTATGTATGTGTGTGTAGATATATATATCTACACACATATATACCATGTGTTCCTTGACACTCAAAGGGTTTGATTAAACATATGCTCCAATTAGTGCAATTCATCGAAGTACAAACTTTCATGATATTTTGCCAATAACCCACTTCACATTATATTTTATGAGAGGAAATTAAGAATATTATTAATTAATATAATCAATAATAAAGACACGATGTAGATATTAAAAATATAAAATTACAATATAAATTAACTGTACAAATTATTTTTTTAGCTTAATAGACTTAACAATTTTGTCCCTTGAGCTATGATCATTTAGCCTAAAAGTCACACTCTATGTCCATGGACACATTCCATTATATATCCCCAGGATTCATTAGATCCTTTGTTGAGACTTGATCCACCATCATACTGGGGGACTGTCATAATTTACTACTATGTTTGTTATACCTTAAGTTCATGACAAATACATGTATTGTCTTCTTCAATCCATAAGATTTGTTAGATTTATCCATCGGAGTACACCATCATATAATAAAAAAATCTATCATGAATAAAAACTATGTAAAACTTGTATCATTCCTTATAAAGCCCTTTACTTTAATATTCTCTTTCATTATAAAATGCACCAACACTCTTCGAAAGCTTATCAACCTAGAAACCTGGGAGTCTATCTCTCTGATCGACCCTTATTTTTCCTCCCTTCGTTATAAGATTCACATATGAAAATAAATCTCAAAGAGGGAAATATTAAAGTCATAATAGTCTTGGCCTAAAACAAACAATATTACTTGTGGACTATATCGTTACACCTTGGTAAATGTTCAAAATGTATGTAAATATTTCGTCTTTAAAAGTGTATATATTTCAAGAAAACAAAAATATAGATTTTAATACATTGTAAGTTGTACATGCTTAATCATATATTAAAAGAATAACAGCAGCAATCCTAAGCACAATAAGATCAATCATGAATAAGCAAATTAAATTCAATGGAACTCATATGAAAATCATGAAACCCTAGAGTTGGGTAAGATTCGTAATTGAGAAATTGAGGTTTCTTTAGGACTTAATGGATGAAGAAGAACCAATTCATACTATTACAACATACCTTATGAAAACCCTAGATGAAATATTTAATGGAAACTTGAGATCCTTAGAACCCTGGATTGCTTAAGGAAGAAGACTTGAGAAAGAGGATTTTGAATGAGTGTGAATTGGGATGTTAGGGGTTTTAGGAACTAGTTATACTCTTAAAAATAAGTCTAAACTACGTAGTTTTTTGAATTAAAAGAGTAGAAAACACCCAACTACACCTAACTTAAAACTATCAACAAACTTCCATGAGTCTATCTACAGCCCGTACATACTTCTACGGATCATATTCTCCACTCGTGGATCCCAATTACTGAAATTTTAAGTCTTTGATGAAAAACCACGGGAAACAATCCACAACTCATAGATCACCGTATGACACACACAATCCTTCGGTATAACCCAAGGAACTAAAATCACTTTTTTCTGAGGAACAAGTCCATGAGACCAACTATAACTCGTATACCCAATTACGAGTCGTACTGTTGGTGTGTAATGAGGCCTGAGGCTTGACATTTTGGAAGATTCCAATCTTCAACTCCACAAGCCTATCCACAACCCAAACATCGATCCACGAACAATGAAGTCAACTCATAAACACTGAACCATCATTTTAAAATTCTATTTGTAAACCACGACTATGTTCCACAAACCGTAGATCACTGAACAAACCATACACATATTTTGTGAATCACAACAGCAACGAACACTACAAGAAAATAGCAAAATTGTGACAGACGATTTTATCACAAATCCGTCACAAATTAACTTTTATGACAGATTTGTGATGGAAAAGTGGACGTCCCAGAACCTGGGGTCATAAACTCAGTGTGACGGATTTCAATTCGGTCAAAAAATTATTGTGACGGCATAGTGACAGACCTGACGGTGACTGTATAAATCCTTGTATTTGACTAAAATTCTATCAAAAATTTGAGACAGAATTTTTGACGGAATATTCCGTTACAAAATAGTGACGGAATAGTTTCTCCAACAAATTTCTAAATATATTCACAATATTTGTGACGAAATATTTCGTTACAGGTAAATTGTGATGGAATATTTTGTCACAAAATTGCTCTCTTGTAGATATTAGTAACAAATTTAGAATCAATTGTGACAGATTAAATCCATCACAAATTTGATTTTAATTTAATAAATAGTAATTGCTATATCTAGTAGTGGACAATTACTATTTATTTATATATATAATAAAATAGTCAAAAATATAATAATAATTAACCACCATGATATAACAAACATAATATTAGATTTATAATACAAAATTATGAAGTTAAAACATGTCAAAGCATAACTTCAATAAGCAAAAGTGTACGAATATTTAAACACATAAACATTTGGTCATTTCCTATTAAGGAGAAGGATTACTAGATGAGCGTGAGGATAACACCATTTTGCTCATCAGACCATCGTTCCTCCATAGACTTGAATCGATCATCACTTAGTTGCCTC
This sequence comes from Solanum tuberosum, assembly GCF_000226075.1. Classification (NCBI taxonomy): domain Eukaryota; kingdom Viridiplantae; phylum Streptophyta; class Magnoliopsida; order Solanales; family Solanaceae; genus Solanum; species Solanum tuberosum. The sequence continues at coordinate 1,421,047 of NW_006238932.1, read as the reverse complement.
AAACACGAGACCTCGTGCTCTACTCGTTGCACCTCTGCCTCTAAATGTTGTTGAATAATTCTCTCTTGATTTTCTCTCATATGCAACACTTCTTCCTCAAGTAGTTTAATGCGCTCTTCAGTAACATCATCAGACACCGTAGGTAAATTGCGTGAAGTGACCGAATTTTGATCTTGATACAATGCCAAACCTTGAGAGCCTAAACCATACACACATCATTTTTTTCTCCATCCACAACATCAAAGTATAAGCGATTTATATCAAGTTCTTGAACTTCTTGTGAATCATCTGAGGAGCTAGAGATAGCAGCAACTAAGACAACCTCCATTTTATCTTGAAAATTTTCAAACAATCAACAACCAAAAACTCATGCTTTTCACAAATATGTACATATTAAGTTGCTTCTAGAAACCCTGAAAAAAAATGCACCCAAAAGACAACACAAATTTTTTAAACCGAACAAAATCTTCCCCCAATATAGCATAAACTCTATCAAAAAAAAGGCACACAATTGGCTTCAAATTGAATTAATAGCTGTCCAAATAACTACTCAACATTTCATAAAAAATTGTAATAAAAATCTGCACAAAAAACAACACAAAATGTACCCCAAAATCGGAACAAAATTTACCAAAAAAGAGGCACAAAATCTACTTCAAAATTGCATTAAAAACAGTTCAAATAACTGCACAACAAATATGATCAAAACTATGATAAAAAAAACAGCTCAAATTTACACCAAAAACAGTACAAAGAGCTGCCCCAAAATCTGCCACAAAAAAAAGGCACAAAATTTGCCCAAAAAGGGCAAAAAATCTATCCACCATAGCACAAAATTTTCTTCAAAATTCCATTAAAAAACTACGCAAATAACTGCAAAACATCTGATCAAAACTATGATAAAAAAACTGCTCAAATCTGAACCAAAAACAGCACAAAGAGTTGCACAAAGAGCTGCCCCAAAAATTTGCTCAATAGCAACACAAACAATTATAGCGAATCTTCTTAATAGCAATACACACAACTGCATAAAATCTACCTTTATCTTCTTTAAAAGCTTCACAAAATAAGGATCAGTCCTGCAATGTTTGGTTAAAGAAGAGCAACACACACAACGTATATTAATGCATTTAGACTTGGCATCAACAAAGCTACCATCCTTTCTTTTATGCAACTTCTTAAATATATCCCACGAATTCGGTGGACGTAGTTCTATTGCCTAAAAAACAGAATTTAATATTAAATTAAGAGATAAGGTTAGAGAAATATTATAGAAAGTGTTAAATTTGGTACCAATTTTATAGTATGCTCTGCTGTTGATCTAGAACCACCGGTATGCTTGCTTGGACCAGTGCCTAGTCCACCAGTCTCACTACATCGAATGCGAGTGGCGAAAGGAGATTTATCCATCCATTCATCAGAGGTCCAATGTGTCTTCCAACTTCTCCAAATATCCTCCAAAACAAAATTAAGTTTGACCGTACCTTTTTGCCAAAAATATTTTTCAGAATTTTTTTTGTTACCTAATAGGACCTAATAAATGAAACAAGAGAATGCAATTTATCAAAATTGAAGGCCAACCGTACATATGAACCTTAGATCAACAATGACAACTCAAAATTTGTTTACTGCCCAAGAAAAACATAAAAAAATATTAAAAATTGAAAGAATAACAACACTATAGAGAAGATACCAATCATCAAAAAAGTTGTGAATTTTAGCACATCAATGACAAAATCTAATGGCAACATGCCTACACGAAAGCTTGGTGTATGTGTAAATCTATAGTAACCCATATGAATACAACACACATAAAAATAAATTAAAACTTACTCCCAATCAGTTAGGTAAATGATCCAATTTAATAATTTAATGAATACCCATAAAAAGAGCTATATAATAGTAAAGAGTCTAATGAACCCAATATCAAAAACTAAAAATTATTCACTTAATAACATCGATTCAAGAAAAATGGGGACAAATCTCAGCAAGAGTATAAAGAATCAAAAAACGGTTCATTGTAGATAAAATGAAAAGAAAAGATTCATACCTATGACCAATATAGCAACGGAACCAAAGTTTAGATGAGTTCAAAATCACAACTATAGTGTTGAAAGAGTGGGAGGTAGAAGAAAGGAAGAAGAACACCCATTGTAGTTCTTTGACTTCTCTCTAGAACCCTAATTTTCTAATGAAATAAAGGATTTAAAGGTGGGAAAACTAAAAGTGCTGAAAATTTTGGGGGAAAGTTAAAAGGTCATCTAATATTTTTAAAAATTTTCACGGAAAAAATAGTTCATTAAGTTAAAGATTTTATAATTTATTTTATTTTTATTAAATTGAGACGGAATGTAAATCCTTCATAATTTTTGTGACGATATATATTCATTTATTTTTATTTGCTATCATTTCGTGACGGAAATTTTCTATCACAAAACATATTTTAAATATTTGTTACAAATCTGTCACAAATCCGTCACTATCAAAATTTTAGTAGGTAAACAAATTCTTTTAAAAAAAATTATTTAGATAAGATTAATCTGTCACAAATCCATTAAAATTTCGTGAAAATTTGGGACAGACTTTTTCGTTCCAAATATTTCGTCACAATTTTACTCTTTTCTTGTAGTGGAATTTACACCAGATTTTCTACAACTTCTAATTTCAAACTGATTTAGGCGCTTCTGAGGTGTTACAAGTACGATGTAAAATATTTTTGAAATAATAAGTCATTGTAAAATATTTTTGAAATAATAATTCATGATCACATATTATATTAGGGCTTTAGGATACAAAAGTATATTTTGATTACAAAGGATAGTTGTGCATCATTTTAGCCATATCGCGGATTGACAAATAGTTGAGTTTTCTTTTTTGTTACAATTTGAAAAGATGGTGACAATAATGATATAGCTTTCAGATACAACAAATGATGTGAAATAACCCAAATAGTATGTTTATAAGGATACTTTCTTTTTTGGTAAATAACCATTTTATTAACCAAAGTGAGAATTACAAATCACTAAAAAAAATCAGCCTGGACATCTCCCAAACTGTATACTTCCAGTATCTATCCAAACTACTCCTAACCATTGGTTACCCTATCCATCCCACATCTAAAGTTAATTATACAGAGTACCAATCAAACAGCTGCAATTGCATGTTTAGTTTCAGCTTCATTCCCCCTCTTATATGGACCTCTTGGATAATCTTCCTGATTAAAACATCACAACTTCTATTCTTATTCTGAAATATCCTCTAGTTTCTCTCCTGCCAAATGTAATAAACACTCACTGCAAGTGTTATGCAAAATATTTCAGCTTCTGGCATATTTCCTTTATAATGATCTTTCCCCCATCTTTGTTCCTCAATCCACCCTGTTACCTGTTTCTGGATATTTTTGCCACCTTAGGATCTGTTGCCAAACTTTGCCTGAGTAGTGACGGTTAAAGAAAAGATGGTCAATGTCCTCATGTCCATAATCATACAATATACACTTGTTGTTCTCCATACTACCCCATAATCCTTGCTTTCGTCAGTAGCCTCCCATGCAATGTTAAGAATTAGATAAAGGTCCATTTTGGACATGCACAAGTATTGCATATCAATTTCTTCCATTCTACCTTTGGGTACTCCCCTCTCATTAGTTGACACAATTGTTTAATTGAGAACTTCTCCATTTGTATCACTTGTGATTCACTCCATTGCACAACCTCCACGACATTATGTGTTTGTAAGATCCTTCTCACCATCCATGAGGCTTGGTTTGCTTGTATATTCCACACTGTCCCTTGCTTCCCATAGTACATGTGCACCCATTGTACCCATAGATTGTCCTTTTTCTTGCTCAGATTCCACTTCTAAATACTTACAATATTTAAACCTCCGGTAGTTTGTGGTTTTCACAATTGATCCCATGCAACTATTGCTTTCTTTGATGTATCTGTCCCTCCAGTCCATAGAAAAACTCTACATAAGCCTTCTATGCATTTTATCAGTTTCTTTGGCAATACAAAAACCTGTGACCAGAATACTTGAACAGAAAACAGTACACTTTTGATTAGCTAGACCCTTCCTGCATATGATAGGAATCTAGATTTACAACTTTGTATCCTTCCTAGAATCTTATCAATCAAAGGTTGACATTGCACCATAGTTATTCTCTTAGTACTTACGGGGACTCCCAAGCACCTAAAAGGCATTATATTGTACCTTGTGAGAACCCTAGATCCTACATTATGATCAGCAGCATTTCAGTTGCCACTCCTCCAAAATAAATAGATCTTTTATCTACATTTGCTTCCAGACCTTATGCTACTGAAATAAACTTTAAATAGCTCATAAACTTATTTAACAGATGTGAGTTCTCCTTTCGTACAGAGGAGAAAATCATCAGCAAAACTTAGTTGGACCGACTGCAGTTTAGCGCATCTTGAGTGGTACTTGAAGCTTGGGGACTTTTTCAGCTTTTTCAAGAGTCTTGTGAAATACTCCATGGCTAACACAAAGAGATTAGGCGACAGTGGGCCTCCTTTTCTTAGCCCCTTCTTTTTCTCAAAAGGTTTACTGGGGTATCCATTTATCAGGACAATGTAAGTCACTGTGCTTATGCATTGTACTATCCAATCCACAAACACACTAGGGAAGAGTAGTTGAATCAGCACCTGTTTTAGAAACTCCCTTTCCACTGAATCATATGCTTTCCTCATGTCAACTTTTATCATGAATCTTGGTGAAATCCATTTCCTTCCATAACCTTTGACTAGTTCAGTACTCAAGATGATGTTATCATTGATCAATCTGCCTGGCACAAAAGTAGACTTCCTTTTATCTATTAACCTATCCATCACACTCTGCATTTTGTTAGTAACCACTTTTGAAATGATTTTGTATACAACAGTACAACATGAGATAGGTCTATATTTTGATATTTTTTAAGGATGGTCCACTTTGGGAATCAGAGTCACTGTGGTACAATTTATAGCTTTATTTAGTATCCCTGTTTCAAAGAACTCTTATACAACGTCAATGAGCTCTTCTCCTACTATTGCCCAAGTTTTCTTGAAAAACTATGCATTAAAACCATCACAGACTGGTGCTTTATTGTCATTTATCCCTTTTAAAGCTTGTACTATTTCCTCCCTTGACACATGTGCTATCAGTTGTGCCTGCAGGCCTCTATCTAGTTTAGGTCAATCTTTCATTGCTTGACCATCCACAAGTTGTAGTTGAGGTGCACAGGTCCCCAGAAGACTTTTGTAGAAACCCAGTGTCTAATCTTCAATTATCTTTAATGTTTGTGACTATGTTCCCAGTAGCATTGGTTAGACTGGCTATTTTGTTTTGAGCAAGCCTATTTCTCAATCTAGCATGAAAGTAAGCAGTATTTCCATCTCCCAATTTCAACCATTGTACTCTAGACTTCTGTCTGATAATACTTTCCTCTACATTCAACTATTTTCCGAGTTCATTTTGGCCTCCCTTTATGCTTCAATCAAGTTTGTGGGTTGTCCTGGTAGCCTCATATTACCTTGTAAATCTTGTATCTACTGTCTGTACTTCTTTATTCTAGCTTCCACTCCCTAGAACTCAGCTGTATTTAAATTCTTTAAAGCTTGTTTCACTCTCTTTAGCTTCCTCCACACCCTCAACATGTTAGTTCCTCCTACACTCTCTTGCCAGGCTTGTTTCACAGTCTCCTCAAATTACTCATGCTTTACTAGGTGGTTTAAAAACTTGAAAGGTCTGGATCTTAGCTCAACCTGCTGAACAAAATTGATATTTAGTGGTGAATGATCAGAGCACCCAGGGTCCAGTATTTGTACCTCCATGCGAGGCATAGTCAGCATCCATCTAGTGTTAACTAAGGCCCAATCTATTTTGTTGTAAGTGTGCCCATTAGTCCAGGTAAAATCTTTGCCAATATGTTTTAGGATTGTCATGCTTGTGTCCCTCAGATAATCGTCAAAATCTCTTATCGCTAGATCTATCACATGAAACCCCATCATTCTATCTTCCCCTCTATGTGTTGTATTGTAATCACCCATTGCAACCCAAGGAGTCTACTGATTATTATGTATCATCCTTAACTGCTCCCATAAATTTCTTCTATCTGTTATAGTATGTAAACCGTACATTGTTGTAAAGCTAAATCTAGAATTTATCCCTTTACATTCCACCTCTGAATGTATATGTGACAAATGAGTCAACCCAACTACGAATAAACTCATCCTGTTCCTCATATAAACAACCATCTCTTTGCTTCTCTTAGTTCACGGGGAAAGAAACGCCCCATGAAAGAACTCTCAAAATAGTCCAACTCACAATCGGTTACGTGCAAGCACGAGTTAGAAAGAAACTGTTTTGAGATAAAACTCTAACGCACAAAATGAGTATGAAAGAAGTGATGGAATTTCCTAAATGTTGTATCCTACTAATTATAGATGTGGCATGTTTCACACCGACAACTAGGACTCTACAGACACGACATCACAGACTCCCTAGGACTCTTCAACTCTGGGCTCTGATACCAAGTTTGTCACGCCCCGATCCTACACCCTGGACGTGGCTAGCACTCGCTGCTAGCCCCAAACGAACCCTTGTCATGGCTTACTTACTCAACGGAAGACTTTACTCATGAAAAATAATCTTAAAACAAGTAAGCTGAAATACTAAAAATATAACTTAGAATGTATTATAATAACATTCACTGCCAAACTGGCAACTCAAGTCTCAATTTAACTGAAAAGGAAAAGTAAAGAGTCATGAACTAGCATCACTAACTCTATTTATAAATCCTCTAAATAGCTTAGATGGACATCGGGACAAAACCCACGACATCCTAATGAACAAAATACTGAAAGCAATAAAAAGCATCCTTCGGAAAATTAGGAGGCTCACAAACTGACTCTGAGTGCTCAACTGGATCAACGAGGCACTGGATGCTGATCCTAGTTACATCTGTCTGCATCATAAGACGATGCAGGCCAACTAGCATCAGTACATTGAATGTACGAGTACGCGAGTTGGAATGCTAAACATAACTTAAGCTTGATAAGAATCTCAAAGAAACACTTACCTTGGCATTACTCAACTCCTGAATAACTCAACTCAAAATATAGTGTAAAACAACAATAATAATGCAATTTATACAATGCATTTAAAAGAGTAGAAATCAACTTAGTTCGTTAAAGAAAATGCAATAACAAACTCAACTTTACTCATATAACAAAGTAATAAAGTTTATGTGGGAGATTCTCTAACCGACAACCACCACTATGAGCCTAAATGGTGATACATCGTCTTGCCCACACTGCCAGAACTGTCCTATACTTTGCCATCATATAGAACGCTTAACTTATTGGATCTACTATTCTATGCTAAAATCATCTTAAGGATTCATCTAAAAAGTATGATCCTTTACTGCCCATGATGACTACATGGTTTATGGAGACTTGAGTTAATATGAACTCGTATCCCCATATCGGTGCTCAATACTACTCCCAAAATATAAGTAGCTCATATGTTTTAAAAACAAAATTCTATCTTTGGCTTGAGATTATTACTCAAAACTTAGCTTAAAAGCTCTCTTGGAATCGTTGTTCCCTTTCTCACTAAAATATGAAAACATTTTTAAATTCTTGGGAATACTTAGTTCCCTTATAGCTTTTTGAGAAATGAACTCAACTCCTTACTCTTTGCTTCACTAGAAACTTAAGTCTTAAACAAAGTTAAAAATGTTTGTGAAATACTTTGGGAAAACATTATGAACTTCTCTTGACTTACTTCTTAACTTTTAGACTTGACTCTTCACTTCTTGACTTTGATCCTAACTTTCCTGGAATTAGATTATGGATTCAAGGTTCATGATCTCATGTTTATGGATGATTTCATCATGTTTAGATGTACCTTAGACTGTTTAAATCAACTAAGAAACATAGGTACATTTCTAAGGAACAAGTACGGAAAGGTGGTGAGCGAAAGGGGAAAACTAGCATCCCTGGCGCTCTGAGAGGCGCGGGGCGCCAACCCTCAGTATTTAGAGACCAGTCTGGGGCACGTTTGCTGGAACAGCGCCCCAAGGGTAAGAATGCAGAGACTCTTTTGGGGTGAGACGCCCCACCCCTATCCCCTGCTGTTTGACGACTTTCGTTGTCCATTTTTCATCTCTAAACCCTCTAAACTTCAAGGGTTCCTTCCCCAAACACTTAGAATCATTATACCTTCAATATATGATAGATTCAAATGGAAATTACACCCGGAAACATGAATGAAATCACAAAAAATTCCAACAATACAACCCACAAGAAATTTAAATGAAACTTTCAACAATGTTCATCAAGACCTCAATTTCTAAACTTTCAAAGACTTAAATTCGCTGAATTTAACCATGGTTGGCGGATGGGTGAACTAAACCAATGCTATGTGATCTCACATAACTTTTAGGGATCACCCCCGACGAAATCCACAATCTATCCTTGACGAAATCGACGAATCTTGAACATTATTCTCCTTTCTCGTGTTTTCTCCTCTTCTCCAAGCCCTAGCATGAAATTCACTTTTCTAAAACTGACTAAAATCTGAATTCACCTCAATTAAACTCCTAAAAATGAATTAGAATAATTAGGTAAGGAAAAGACTAAATTTTCCTTACAAAATCCGGATTAGACTTTCCTTAATCCAACAACCCAACTTCCAAAGGGGATAACTTACTCATACAAACTCAGAATCGCGCAAACTCGGCGGCGTTGGAAAGATCATTCCAAGAGCTTCCCAACCATATATGAAAGTAAATCTAACTCATGCTGACCTAGGATTTATGGCCGTTTGAAGTTGACCGAAACTCAACTTTTCCTAACTTAAACAAAATTCCAGATTTTCATTATTTCCAAAAATGACTATTTCCAGTTCTTATCTTCTTCCTAGCTAATTCAAATTGTGAGATCTTACAATATCTCTCCCTTGGGAACATTCTCCCTCGAATGAGATTACTCTTATTAGGCTATAGGTGTAATATGCAACATTGAGTTCAATCACCCATAAGCAAATGCAAAACAACATGCCAACTTGTAAATAAATACCAAGAAAGGGATTAGTACCTTAATTTGGAACTTCTACGAATTCGAAGAGATGTGGATATCTCTTATTCATATCCCTTTCAGCTTCCCATGTAGCTTTTTCAACAAACTGGTTCCTCCAAAGGAATTTGACTGAAGCTACCTCTTTTGTTCTCAACTTGTGAACTTGGCGATCTAGAATCTGAACAGGAATCTCCTCATAAGATAAGCTATCCTTGATCCCAATATTTTAAGTTGGTGTGTTCAATGAAGGATCGCCCATGCACTTCTTCAACATGGAGATGTGAAACACAGGATGAACCGCGACTAACTCTTGTGGTAGCTCCAACTCATATGCTACATTGCCAATCCTCTTGGATATTCGATACGGTCCAATATATCGGGGACTAAGTTTCCCCTTCTTACAAAACCTCATATCACCCTTCATGGGTGAGACTTTTAGATATACCCAATCATCTAGTTCAAACTTTAACTCCCTTCTCCTAACATCAGTGTAGGATTTTGGACGACTCTGTGCCTTTTTCAACCTCTCTTGAATAACTTTCACCTTCTCGATAGCTTGATGAACTAATCTGGTCCTATCAACCCTGATTCACCAACTTCAAACCATCCAATAGGAGATCTGCATCTTCTCCCATAAAGAGCTCCAAATGGAGCCTTCTAGATGCTAGAGTGGTAACTATTATTGTATGCAAATTCAATAAGGGGTAGGTGATCATCCTAATTACCATTGAAATCAATCACAAAAGCCCTCAACATATCCTCTAAGGTCTGAATATTGCGCTCTACCTGACCATCTGTCTAAGGATGAAAAGCAATACTCAAGTTCATCTTTGAATCCAGGCCTTTCTAGAAAGACTTCCAAATCTATGCTCAATGTCTGAAATAGTGAAGACCGGAACCCCATGAAGTCGCACCACCTCTTGAATACACAACATAGCATAATCTTCCGCCGAATGATTAGTCTCTAGCAGTATAAAATAGGATGATTTTGTCATTCTATCGATAATCACCCAAAAAGAATCATACTGCCTGCGAGACGTTGGTAACCCTGTGATGAAGTCCATATTAATCATCTCCCACTTCCATTCCAGATGTTCAATATTATGAGCCAAACCACCGGGCCTTTGGTGCTCTACTTTAACTTGTTGGCAATTTGGGCACTTAGCAACAAATTCTGCAATGTCCTTGTTAATACTATTCCACCTATAGACTTCTCTCAAGTCATGATACATATTTTTGGAACCCTGATGAATGGAATATCTGGAGCTATGAGCTTCCCCCATGATCCTCTCTTGGAGTCCATCCAGAATTGGTACACACAACCTACCTTGATATCTCAATACGCCATCTCCCCCTTGTTCAACAGACAATACGTTTTGCTTATGAACATTTTCCTTCGATTCAAGCAAAATGGGATCTTATGCTTGCTTTTCTTTCACTTCTGACACTAAGGATGATTCAACCCCATTCATCACCACTACTGCTCTTTCTGTGGAATCCATTAGTCGAACTCCTAGTCGTGCAAGTCTATGCACCTCTTTTGCTAACTCTCTCTTTTGTTCCTCAACATGGGCAGTACTACCCATAAACAACCTTCTTAAAGCATCAGCAAAAACTTTAGCCTTACCTGGGTGGTAACGAATACTCATGTCATAATGCTTGAGTAGTTCTAACCACCTCATTTGTTTGAGATTAAGCTCTTTCTGAGTGAACACATATTGAAGACTCTTGTGATGAGTGAATACATCCACATGGACAACATACAAATAATGACGCCATATCTTCAAAGCAAATACTTCGTCAGCCAACTCTAAGTCATGGATTGGGTAATTCTTCTCATGAACTTTAAACTGTCTAGAGGCATAAGCTATGACTTTTCCATTCTACATTAACACGCAACCCAAACCAACTATAGACGCATCACAATATACAATAAAGCCTTGCGTACCTTCTGGTAAGGTTAACACTAGGCAGTATTCAACCTCTTTTTCAATTCCTGAAAGCTTTTCTCACAAGCTTCAAACCATAGAAACTTCACTATTTTCTGAGTCATTTTGGTCAAAGGGGACGAAATAGACGAGAACCCATCTTCGAACATTCAATAATAGCCAGCCAAACCCAAGAAACTCCTAATACCAGTTGGATATGTGGGTCTAGTCCAACTCTGCACTGCCTCTATCTTTTGGGTATCAACTATAATTTTATCAGCGGAAACTATGTGGCCCAAGAATGCCACAGACCCAAGCCAAAACTTACATTTGGAGAAGTTAGCATATAACTCCTTATCTTTCAAAGTCTGAAGACTATTTTGAGATGACTCGTATGATCTTCCTCATTCCTCGAATAGATTAGAATGTTATCAATGAAGATGATAATAAACATATCAAAATAAGGTTTGAAAACTCTATTCATAAAGTCCATGAGCGCTGCAGGTGCATTAGTTAAACCGAACGACATAAATAGAAACTCATAATGACCATAAATGGTCTTGAATGCTGTGTTGGGAATATTACATTCCCTTACTTTCAACTGATGGTAGCCAGATCTAAGGTCTATTTTCAAAAATCAAGAGGCACTCTGAAGTTGATCGAAAAGATCATCAATTCTCAGAAGAGGATACTTGTTCTTGATGGTAACCTTGTTCTATTGGCGGTATTCTATACATATCCTAAGGGAACCATCATTCTTTCTCACAAATAAGACCGAAGCGCCCCAAGGTGAGACACTTGGTCGAATAAACCCCTTTCTCTAAAAGGTCTTTCAACTGCTTTTTTAACTGTTTCAACTCTGCTAGTGCCATGCTATATGGCGGAATAGAGACAAGACGGGTATGTGGAAGAATATCGATACGTAAGTTTATCTCTCTCTTAGGAGGGACTCCAGGTAGATCATCTGGAAAGACTTTTGGAAACTCTGTTACTACTGAAACTGATTGAATGGGAGGTATCTCAACACTAGAGTCATTAACTCGAACCAAGTGATAGACACAACTCTTAGAAACTAAGTTCCTTTCCTTAAGGTATGAAATGAAACGACCCTTAGGTACTGCTGAACTGCTCTTCAACTCTATAACTAGTACACTAGAAACTGGAACTTGACTACTCAAGTTCTACAATCTACTGATACATAACAGGCATGAAGCCAGTCCATACCTAGAATGACTCAAAATATATCATGTCTAACTCAATTAAATCAGCCATCGTACTCTTGTGATTGACGGAAACAGAACAATCACGATAGACTCCTTCTGCTAGAAAAGACTCACCATCAGGTGTAGAAACACTAAAGGGCTCAAGAAATTGTTTAGGAAGAACATCAAAATTTAAGACTTGGATCATACTAGTGACAACATCTAGCGTATCATGTTTCTCTTGGCGACTAGCAATAGCATAAAGATGGTTTCCTTCTCCATCCTCCATTGACGTAGCTCATCTAGATGCAGCTTTATCTGGTGGAGCAACTGAAGAAGACTGGGCTCTATTGCCCCCATTATCAATACTCTGTCTTCTCTTAGGACACTCTCTCATAAAATGACCACTCTGGCCACACTTGAAAGCAACTAGTGAAGTCATCACGACATATCCCTGAGTGGCTCCTACCACACTTAGCGCATACAGGAGTCATAGTACCCCCTTGTGCCTTACTACCTTGCAAATGCACAGGCCTAACTCTAAAGTTCTGAGAATTCTGACTATTGTACTCACATTTCTTCCTTGGTGCAGGTGCACTAGCATATGATGGAGCATGTCCTTTCTGCTTATGTTGGAAAGAAGACCGGTTCACATTACTCTTTTGCTGCCCGGATTCATTCCCTGATGTCTTAGCCCTCTAATTCTCAAACTCTTCTCTAACCTTCAGCTTGTCCTCTTCAACTTATTGCACATGGATCATCAACCTTGCTATGTCCATATCACCTATTAGCATAGCTGCCTTACTTCCTTACTTGACAGATGAGTCAACCCAACTACGAATAAACTCATCCTGCTCCTCATATCAACAATCATCTCATTGCTTCTCTTAGTTTACGGGGTAAGAAACGCCCCATGAAAGCACTCTGAAAATAGTCCAACTCACAATCGGTTACGCGCAAACACGAGTTAGAAAGAATTTTTTTTGAGATAAAACTCTAACGCACAAAATGAGTATGAAAGAAGTGAAGGAATTTTCTAAATGCTGCAGCCTCCTAATAATAGATGTGGCGCGCTTCACACCGACAACTAGGACTCTACAGACGGCTTCATAGACTCCCTAGGACTCTTGAACTCTGGGCTCTGATACCAAGTTTTTCACACCCTGAGCCTACACCATGGACGTGGCCGGCACTCAAGAACCATTGCTTGCCCCAAACGAATCCTTGTCCTGGCTTACTTACTCAGCGGAAGACTTTACTGAAGAAAAATACTTTTTAAATAAGTAAATTAAATTGCTCAAAATATAACATAGAATGTATTATAATAACATTCATTGCCAAAGTGCAACTCAAGTCTCAACTTAACTGAAAAGGAAAAGTAAAGACTCATGAACGAACATCACTAACCCTGTCTATGAATCCTCTAAACAACTGAGATGGACATCGGGACAAAACCCACGACATCCTAATGAACAAAATACTGAAACCAATAAAAAGGATCCTCCGAAAAGCTAGGAGGCTCATAAACTGACTCTGAGTGCTCAACTGGATCAACGAGGCACTGGATGATGATCCTGATTACCTGCGTCTGCATAAGATGAAGGCCAACTAGCATCAGTACATTAAATGTACGAGTATGTGAGTTGGAATGCTAAACATAACTTCAGCTTGATAAGAATCTGAAAGAAACACTTACCTTCGCTTTACTCAACTCCTAAATAACTCAACTCAAAATACAGTGTAAAATAACAATAATAGTGCACTTTATACAAAGCATTTAAAACAGTAGAAAACAACTTAGTTCGGTAAAGAAAATGCAATAACAAACTCAACATTACTCATTTATCAAAGTAATAAAGTTTTTGTGGGAGATTTTCTAATCGACAACCACCACTATGAGCGTAGGTGGTGATACATAATCTTTCCCACACTGCCAGAACTATGCTATACTTTGCCATCATATAGAACGGTTAACTAAGTGGATCCACTATTTTATGCTAAAAACATCTTAAGGATTTATCTAAAAAGTATGATCCTTTATTACAAATGATGACTACATGGTTTATGGAGACTTGAGTTAATATGAACTTGCATCCCCATATCGGTGCTCAATACCACTCCCAAAATATACTTAGCTCATATGTTTTAAAAACACACTTCTTTCGTTGGCTTGAGATAATTACTCAAAACTTAACTTAAAAGCCCTCTCGGAATCGGTGTTCTCTTTTTTACTCAAATGTGAAAAATATTTTTAAACTCTTGGGAATACTTAGTTCCCTTATAGCTTTTTGATAAATGAACTCAAATCTTCTTGCCCTCTCTTTCTTGAACCCTTAGCATGGGAAAATCCTCTTTGTGTGACTACTCTTTCCACAACTAAAACACCCATCCGTGCCAACAAGGCACTTGCCATAATGTTTTTTGCCACACTTGGAACAAGTAGGTCTATCAACAAAAGAACCACTACTACTCCCACCTTTCGGCTTAGGGGTAGACACCCTCTCATTGTTGACCTTACGAGTGCTAGAGGTTCCTTGATTAGAAAACCTCTTCTTAAACCTTGGTTTACCTTGTACCTCAAATCTACCCTTAGACGAATTCCCATCATCGATTCTTCCCCTCTTCACTTCTCTATTCACTTCCTTGAGCTTTTGTTACTCAATTTGTTCGGCATGAACCATAACATGTGAGATGTTCATGCTTGGAATAAGCATCGCCGACCGACATTCATTCACCACTAGGTCGAATATCCCAGTAACAAATTTGTTCATTTTGGCACTAGAGTCCGCCAACAAGGTGGGGCACACTTACACAATTGGGTGAACTTGAGGCTATATTCCTTCACACTCATACCTCCTTGGCGGAGGTTGATGAATTCTTGCATATTTCTCTCCCTCAACTCTAGGGGGAAAAACCTATCAAGGAAGGCCACCTTGAACACTCCCCAATCTACCGGGCCCTCTCTTAAGGATCACTCTTCCTTCCATTGATCATGCCACACTTGAGCCACATCCTTCAATTGATAGGTGGCTAGTTTCACCTTCTCCCTTGGAGACACTCTTAGAGTATCAAGCACTTTAAACACTTCCTCAATAAATCCTTGTGGGTCTTCATCCAATTTGGAGCCATAGAATGTAGGGGATTCATCCTTTGAAATCCCTTATCCTTGAAGCGGTTGTACTTGCATTAGAGCTCACTTGGACCCTAGCATCCCTAGTGACTTGAGTCGTTAGAGTACGAGTCAATGTTTGGAGAGAGGTCCTTATATCCACATTAGTCATAGCCCCATCATCATAAGGAGCTTGAGGCCCTTGAGGACCTTGGGGAGGAACTCCCTCATCATTACCAATCTCCTCTTCTACTCTTCTTGTGGCCGCCCTTCTTGTAGACATATCCTATAGAGTCAAAACTCCAAGGCACAACTAATGAGTAATCAAAGAAGTGAAAAGTTCCTAAGCATCTTATAGCCTCTCATTCATAAGTGTGGGACGCTTCAAACTTATGAACAAGACACTACTAGACGTGGTTCATGAGACATCACCCTAGAATCATTCTAAACCCTTTTTCTCTGATTACCAAGTTTGTCACTACCCGGGGTTACCCCCTTAGGAGTAACATGGCGTAATTGACCTCGAAGGGGTCGCATACAAGCCCTTATCATAATCATCACATAAAGATATAGAATAATGCGGAAAAATTTAAAACTTTTACAATCGAAGTCAACTTCTTCTTTATAACAAAAATACGAATCTAGACTTGTCTCAATCACCATCTAGTACATTAGAGTACAAATATGGTCAATGCCCTTTACATCAATATATCTCAAAAGTAGAGAAAACAATAAAAGCTAGGAAATGATAACATCTTGTCCTCGAACTTGAGGACTCACCAAAACTAGGGAATAGTCAACCCAAGCTTCACTTTGAAGGATGAAATGTGTCTCAACGACCTGAACCTACACTCATAGTAAAGGTAGAAAATATGGGTTATCACAATTAATTGTACTAAGTATGGAAGACATGCACAAAATCCTTAAAACATGCATAAAAGGATCAATTAGTTGAAAGCATGCCTTTATCAAGTTAAAAAGCCATTATGGACATTTATGAAGAAACATAAGTCCAACCAACACAGAAGTAACCCAAAGCCACACTAGTGGAAAGCAAAGGCAAGATCCCATAACCTTACCAAATGCTAATTATCACATTTAGGCCACCAACAACATACATATCTTACTTCATCATAGTCATAGCCAACATACATAAGGAAGAAGTCATTCCTATTCATAACTTATAATAAGTGAAATCAACCTTAACATTCAAACTTACCTTTCATACATAATTCATAAGTCATCATAACATAAGAGAACCTTACCATAACCCCTCTTAGTGTCTACTTGTGCGATGCATAAGTGAAGTCCCATACCCCCACTCACACTAAGTAGTACCCCTTAAGAATACATAATTAAAGTCCACGTTCTTACAATAGTTCATATCCATATCATATAAGGAAGAATTGCATCAACCGACATAGTCCATGTAAGCTATGATGAGTCCACAAATTGTACTCATTTAAGGATTTATTTTAAGAGAAATAGTGTCCTCAAATGCTTATTTAGTCTATATATCTTATGAAAACCCTTAAGTTTTAGGTATTTCAAATTTTAATGGAAGCACAAACACTTAGGCGCAAAAATGAACAAACAGGCTAAAAAGAACGAAGAAGCTGAAACCTGAGCATCGCCAAGCATGCTTGGCAATTCACCGAAGGGACACACTTTGCCCTTTCTTCCAATACGCGAATCCCTGAAGAAGCAGGATCAAAAAGGCGATGAAAGGAGCAGTCGGCGTGTCACCGAATAGTTCCACGAAGCAGTACTATGTCGCCCAAGGACACAGAGCACGACAATGCTGAAAGCTAGTGCAAGACAGTGACGAACTACACCAAAGGGCGAATCGCCGAGTTAATCGGTGATTCCGACTAACCTCGCCAAACGATCCGCCAGCAGAAATTTCTGAAGTATATAAATACTAAACTCCTTATTAATTTTTGAGTAGATCTGAAAATTATTGTATTTTTGAGACTTAGAATATTAGTTATTTCATTTTTCTCTCAAGTTTGGAGAGGGTTTTTTGGGAGACTTGAAGAAAGAAGGAGTTCATCTTCCCCAAGATGGAAGTGGATCTTCTCTATTCTTCTTGCTTTGCTTAAAAGAACATTTAATTTCTTATACACATTTGATTTCTCTATTATTTTAGGTATAATTTATTATTTCTTGATGTGTGGCTAAAAACCCTATTCTTCGGGTATGATTTAGCAAATATGTGTTGATATTTTTGTTGGGTCTTGCTTGCTGATAGGTTAGATGTATTTTAATGGTGATTTCATCTAGTGGTTGTGGTTTAATCTTATGGGTTTGTAGTTGCAAATACAAAGACACCCATATGTTTTTCAGCTTGCCCGAGAGGGAGGTCACGAAACCAAGACCGCTAGACTGATGGCCTAAGGAGTGGGTCGACATGAGGTTCAGCCCGAGAGGGTGAGCCCTAGTCCCATATCCTAACACTCAGCTCGAGAGAGTAAGTGGGGTAAGGCGTAGGCTGGCCTTCATGCGGCAAATGGGTGTCCGAGAGGAACCCATTTGAAATGGGGTATGTTGCCCCAGAGGAAACTTATTTCCATCTAAAGTTTAGCCTAGTCACTAATGTATTGCTAATTTCCTATCAAAATCATGTACCCAACGATTTATATCAATATATATTGCGGTCACACCCCAAGAAATTCTCCACATTCTTGAATTTTCTCTTTATTTCTGTTGTCTTAACTATACTTATGACAAACCCACATTGATATTTGACACTTCGGTGTCACCCACTTGAATTTACTTTGTTTCTATTCGATAATTTCTCAAACTACAGCTAACTAGAACAAAATTCTAGCCTAACTACTAATTTCACTACCACTTCCTTGGGACACGACCCCAACCATTGGTTGGGTAACTATATTGTCGACGATCGTAGACACTCGAACAATAGGTTAGTGTCGTTGGTTCCGATAAGCATCAAGCTACATGGAATCCGGTGTTCTACTCCCACACCGAAAAGAGGTATCCTACTTGCCTAAGGTAGAACGTACATTTTAGCTTTTACGTGGATCCACTAGCTAAGACCTATGTGGGCACATAGTTATGGGATAGGGAGATTGGTTCTAGAAGCCTTAACTACTTATATGGAGGTTTCCATCTCACGAGACACCGTATTGGGAACCCAACTACTACCGTGAAGGAACCCTTCTCATACTCCTATCCACTCGATGCTACACATAACTCCCTTTAAAAGTCACATTTAGTCTTTACTTAAGTTCATATTCATAAAATCATACACTAGGCACTCATTCCAATATATCATCATAATAGGTCATAAGTTCCTTAAGTTAGAATGCCCTTTTCACTTTAGAAACACTAACATGTGAGTAAACCATTTACATCGCAATAGTAGTGTGTTCATCAGAATGACCTTTCAATCAACACAACAAGCTTATAATAAACATACTTACATACTTCATACATAGTCAAGTGTATAAGGTATAGGTAAGAAGGATCTTGCATCAACACCACCACTACACAATAGATATAGAATCATTACTATCAAATTAAATCACAATCTCATACATAATTGTCATAAGGAGGCATAACCCTCATACCTATGCCCTTCAAGGGTCTTGAAATCACAAACAACCCAACCATATACAATTACTACATAATATAGGAGGAATTCATGATTCAGTAGCTTAATTAACAAAAACATATTTAATTGACATATCCATAATATCAACCAACCCATAACACCAATTCATCACTTTATCAATATGGGGGAAACATGTGTCTATGGGGAATTTACATTGTAAAACATCAATATTCCATCAATCTACACATAATTCACCATAACCAACCATAATTAAGCATAATTAAAAGATAAAAATCATTTTGGAAAAAGACCCATGTCATAGATTGAAAACCCTAGATTAGGGGATTTGATATCTTGAAAACTTAATTTAAAGGGGCTCCTTGGGTGATAGCTACCCAAGTAAGAAAAGTAACCATACCTCAACTAGAAACTCAAAGAATTTCGGGGAAGAACCTTGAAAATCTAGCAACCCTAGATCCAATGGATCATTTTTCTTCTTGAGTCTGGAGAGAGAATTTTTTTAGAGAAGAGGGAGTTTTATATTTCAACTGGGTGTATGTGAAAAATGACAAAATCTTATGAAATTTGACTTAAAAACAATATATATATACATCCCCTAAAAATACACAAAACACCCCCACTTTAATTGGACTTAAAAGGAAAAGACTTGTTTCTTCATTGACCACGGCCACTTAGACGACTCATCAAGGGGACAACAGCTCGTGGTGGTGCCCGTGGTCCCTTAGGCAGTAGCCTCCTCAAACTTTTCAATCTCCTCATGAGGTCAAGGCATGACCACGGAACCTCCTACGATCCGTGGTCATGACCACGAGTTGTGGTGGAGGTCATGGTCTTGAGGCCATGGCATGGCTTCCCAAGCCTTGCCTCCAGACATCAAGGCATCCTCACAAGAAACTTCACGAGCCACCCCATGTTTCGTGAAGGGCACCACGGCACATGGTGGTGCCCGTGGTCCCTTGACCAATAGTTCCGCAAGTTTTCCCAATTTTCATGTAGCCAAGGAACCTTCACGACCACGTTCACGAGTCGTGGAGTGGACCACGATCGTTGGTCACTCTAGTGAAGGTGGGGCAGTGTGCTACTAGCTAGGGTCAGCCTTGGCCTGGCCCCTTTGCCTTGGCACTTACCCCTTGGTCTAGACTCAATGAACCTTATTTCTACCTTAAATGATTTACCAATATTCGGGGAGTCATTTTACGAATTTTAACCTTACGTTTAAGCTCTAGTTCAACCTACTAATTTTCCGGGTCCTTACTAAAACCCAACTCAAAATCTACTAGAAAGCTCATAAAACTAAGAAAAGTAATGTTCCAGAAGAAAATGCTCAAAGTTCAACAGTAGTAGGATTACTCAGGATCGTTTTGAAATTCAATTTATACGCTCTCAAATTTTGATCTGCATTGTCAGTCGGCGGAGTTAGTCGAGCATTGCCCACCAAGTAGGCGATGCACCAATGGCACCTTTCCTTCATCGGTTTTCCTTGCCTATTCATCCTTTAGATACTGTAACTTTAGGCGATCACAATTTGTGTTGCTGATCCGTTCGGCGGTTCCCCAACGTTCCAATTCCATCGCCAAGTTGGCTTCTCCTCAGGGCTGGCAATATAGAATTTTAGGTGACCTGAAGTGCCACTCTACGAATCGCCAAATGGCTTTGGCAATTCTCAACGTTTACTATCTTCAAACTTTTTCATCTACTTCGCTCATTTTTGTCTGATATTGTCCTTGCCTAGCTCTTTTGCCTTTATATCTGCAAAATACTATTAAAACATCAGTTTAGAGCATAAAATAGGCATCAAGAACACTAATAGTATGAATAACTAGCCCTAAATAGGTCAAAATCCCATACTCATCAAGTAGTAGACATTATTCAAATAGAATGAGTCTTATTTTTGGTGGTTACTCAAATTTGTTGATCTTCTATTCACTTTCCCTATTTATGCAACCCCATTACGATATATGAGGTTCTTTGGTACGCTGGATGATATGAGATTCAAGCCTAAAGTGTTGTATTGATTTCATGTGAGTGGATGCTACTCCATGGTGGTAGTGTTGATTTATTTTTATGATATTCTCTTTGTAGTCGACATACCCCCGGGTTTACTCTTTCTAGTTGGGAAGCTGAAGTCCTTAGGAGTTCATAGTCTGGCTAGGTGGTCCTATTATTTGTTACCTATGGTTAGAGGTCATTTCTTTTGGATCGCGGTCAATGCTTACAGTTTGAGGCTATTATTTATGTTTGAGGCTGATGCTCATAGTTCTAGGTCACAAGTTATAATTTTAGGCTGATGTCCATGGTTTAAGGTTATTAATTCCGATTCGAGATCGATGTTTATGGTTCGAGATTATTACCTCTAGTTAGAGGCCATCACTTTGGGTTTGAGTGATGGTTTATTCTTCTTGAATGAGATTTCACTGCAGTTCATCCTCATAGTTTTGATATTCCATTCACATGTTAGGTTTATAGGGGTCCAATCAAGTTTTCCTTAGACTTGCGCATGAGTGTATCTTTTGGGTTTATGTGGTCAAGTTTGGTTTAGTTTAGTTGTACTTAGTTTGACTTCTCGTATGCTCATGTGCTTTCTTTAAATTTTTCTTTCTCTTTGTTTGTGTATAGATTCTACCTTTTCATAGTCTTTCCTTTCTTTCTTAGTCGGCCTATAATGGCTACTGTGTACCTTTGTTTTGGTAATCATGTGTAACGACCCGAACCCATACCCCCGAAGTTACATGGTGTACTTGACCCCAAAGGGGTCTTATAGAAGCCTCTTAGCATTTCATTGCATTCAATAACAGAAATAGTACATAATTAAAACTTTTATTCAAAACCATACAATCTAAACTTCCTTTAAAAAACACAACAGAAGTCTATAGTCTCACATGGCCGTCAATTCAATATCTCGAAACAAAAGTAGGGACACGACCCTTTACCATAGAAATGTCCAATCAATAGTCTATTAGATGAAAGAAATGAAGAATAAGAGTTCTTGTCCTCGAATCCATGAGGACATACCAAGTCATGAAAGAATCTAAATCCAAGCTTCAGCTAGAGATAAGAAAGTCAAATGTCGGAACCTACACTTGTAGTAAACATGGAGAAAATATGGGTTAGCACAATTAAGTACTAAGTATGATAGCCATGTAAAAACATGCTTCAAATGGATATTTTGTTTGAAAATCATGATATATGCCAATTTGGTAAAACTTCATGGACATAGTGAAAGAGGCATAATATACAATGACAACCAACATATAAATCAATTCCTCACATAAATCATTCACCTCAAGAAACCCTAAGCCATAGCATGTGCAATGTATGAATAGCGTCTCATACCACCATCCACACAATGGTACCACATTAAGGCCACCAAAAGTGAACTTACCATTCATCCTTTTTACCTTTGGACCATACTCATGCATAAAGAATATGAACCTTTCATAAGTAAAAACAACACATTTGGACCAACATCTAAGACAACCCTAAGTCATACTTGTGCAATGTATGAGTAGCATCCCATACTACTACTCACACTAAGTACTCCTTTGAAGCCACTATAGACAAGGACCTTCATATACAAAAAGTCATGACAAGGAAGTAACTCATAATACAATCCAAATATAGCATGCATCATACATATAAGCATATAAGCCAACTTTCTTCATTAACTTTCATTTGAGCACATTGATACATTAATCATTAAGACTTGAACAACTCACTATAGCCCTCTCAAAGCCTACTCGTGCAATGTATGAATAGCATCCCATACTACTACCCTTACTCTGTAGAACCTCTCAAGAAACCATAATGCACATCTTACATGATGGGAATACATGTTTAACCGACATAGACCACGAGTGCTTGTCATGGAATTCGGTGTTATATAGCCCCACACCGTAAATAGTATGTCTTACTTGCCTAAGGTAGGACTGGTACATATAGCTTAGGTGGATCCATTAGCTATACCTATGCGGGCACATAGTTATGGGATAAGGTTGATTATCATTGCAATCCAGCTTAAACATCGGGAGAGTTTCCAACTAACCAAATCCACTTGGTGCTTAGCCTACATTCCATAGAGTAGTTCATTACTTTAACATTATCAAACATGAGAGGGTGCCATTGGCTTACCGACCCAAGGTACATTGGTTTGCACATGAAAGGGTGACATGAGCCTACCGATTCAAGGTATACATTACAATGAAGAACCTTTCACATTCCATCATCAACATTCATAAGTATCGAATTGAGAAATAGCCATTCAATAATAAGACATTACATTCACAAAATGATCACATTAACTTCATTGGATTCACATTCATATACAAGATATCATGATAATAATTCAATTCCTCATACTATGCCTTCAAGGCCACGAATCTCAAATCACCAACACACCAACAATTTACTATAATTAAGGCCTGGATAATGATACACTCCAATAACCCAAAGCAATTTAGACATATTTCATTTATAAGATTTCATAATCAACAAACCCACTTCATAAAGGGACAATTTAGTAATTGAGAGGATTCATGGGTTCATAGAGTTTTTTCATCATAAATCATCAATTCAACACTAATACAACCATAATTCATCATTAATAACCATTTAAAAATGTTTGGTGAAGGAACCCATGAGATTGAGTAAAACCCTAGGTTTTTCATAAACTTCAAAACTTGAAATCACCTTTTTAATTGGCTCCTTGAATGAAATGTTAGAAAAGGATGAAGACTACCATACCTTGATATTGAATCCCCATGAAATTTGAGGAAGAAACACCTTGAAATCACCAAGCCCAATCTTCAATGTCTTAAACCCCATTATCATTTCTTTCTGGCCGATTGAATTTTGTGCCAATTCTATGCAGATACCTTTAACATAAGGTCATACATTTATTTGCAATGTAGCCCTCTGCAATAAAACCTTCTGGACATGCCCTATTACCAATGAGATATTTCAAAAAATATAACCATCGATCAATAGGATACATCCACCGATAATGAATAGGTCCACCAATCTGCGCTTCACCACATAAATGAACAGGCAAGTGCACCATGACATCCAAAAAAAAAGGGAGGAAGACCTTTTCTAACTTGCAAAGTATTATGGGAATTTGTGCTTCAATATGTTTCAAGTCATCAATCATCAACTCCTTTGATCCAAGCACACAAAAAAAATATATAACTCAATTAGAGGTTCACACACTTCTTTGGACAACATACCACGAAGAGCAAGAAGGAGAATATGTTGCAGAAGAACATGACAATCATGACTTTTTAATCCAAATATCTTGTGATCTTTCAAGTTTACACATTGAGAAATATTAGATGAAAATCCATCAGGGACCTTTAAATTCTTCAAGAAAATACATAAATTGTGCTTATCTTCAGGCGACAATGTGTAGCATGCAGTTGCAACTTCAACTTTCTCCCCTCTTTGGATAGGGTGCAATTCTGGCCGAATGTTCATTTCCTTCAAGTCTAACCGAGTGTTAATTGTGTCTTATGTCTTTTCTTTGACATTCATGATTGTCCCCATGATATTATCACATATATTTTTCTCAATATGCATGACATCCAAATTATGTCGCAACAAGAGAGATTTCCAATATGGAAGTTCAAAAAAGATACTTTTCTTGTTCCAATTATCATTTTCTTTTTCATGTGATATCTTCCTCTCTCTTTTTTGGATCCTTTGTTAATGGTTTTCCTTCAAGATCCTGCACTTGATTAAGTATCTCAATTCCAGAACATGTTTTTGGTGGAAGCCTCTTCTCTATTGCATTACAGAATGATTTCTTTTCATTCCTCCATCTGTGATCCTTGGGAAGGTAACGTCGATGACCCATAAAGCATTGTTTCTTACAATTAGCCAATCGAATTGAGGAGGTGTCTTTATTACAAGATGGACATGCCAATTTTCCTTTTGTACTCCATCCAGATAAATTTCCCTAAGCTGAAAAGTCATTGATAGTCCATAACAAAGAAGCATGCACCTTAAAAAAAATTTAGTTGATGCATCAAAAGCCTCAATACCAACTTCCCACAACTCATTCAATTCCTCAATTAGAGGCTGAAGATATGTATCAATTGCATCTCTAGGACCATTTGGACCAGGAATAAGTTTTGACAAGATAAAATTTTCTTGTTTCATACACAACTAAGGTGCTAAATTATAAGGAATAAGAACCACAGACCAAATGGTATGTGAGATTTTTGAATTGCAAAATGAAGGAAATCCATCACTAGCAAGTCCAAGTCGAACATTGCGAGGCTCGATTGCAAATGAATGATGAAGTTCATCGAATGAATACCATGCCATTGAATCAGTTGGGTGCCTCATTATTCCAGCATTAGTTCTTTCATCCTTATGCCATGTCATTAGAGAAGATGTCCTTGTAGAAATAAACAACCTCTGAAGCCTAGGCATTAAGGGAAAATAGCGTAAAGTTTTTTAGGCTATCTTTTTACCCTTTTTATTCTTTGTTTCCCAGGTATCTTTATTTATTTTTCACCTGGACGCACCACAAATTTTGCAAGAATCGAGTAAGTTATCCTCCTTCCAATATAACATACAATCATTACTACAAGCATCAATCTTATCGTAAGAAAGCCCAGGATCTCAAATAATCTTCGTTGCCTCATAATATGAATTTGGCAAATCGGCCCCATCAGGCAATAACTCATCTTTTAACATTTTTAATAGCATGCTAAATGACGCATTACTCTAGCAACCCATACTTTTGATGTGAAGCAATTTAATCAAATAAGAAAGCTTCGAAGCCTTTGATTTTTGGTATAGTCGTTGCTCCAAATCCTTCAATAGGTTGTAAAATCTTTTAATCTAAAGATTTGGTTCCTCCTCAACTATATCATCATAACCAGTGTGGGTAGCTCCTGCTTCAACATTAGGATATTAATCCTTCAATAGTTCTTGTACATCATCTTCACTCTCATAATGTTCTACTTCATCATCATTTTCATCTTCAGAATTTGACGCTAGCTCACCTAAATGTTCTACGTGGTGATACCAAAAAGTATAATTTTGAATTATTCCATATACTTTCAAATGTGTATTAATCATCTCACGAGTTCCTAATGTTGTATTACAACATTTGGAACATGGACATCGTATTTCATCTTCTTCTCCTGATCCCTGGAAAGCATAATCCAAAAACATTTTCACCACATCTAAATAGACTTGGTCAACCTGTTTATCAAGAGAAAGTTGCATCCATTGCTTACTAGGTGCCATAACATTGGAGATTACAGAAAAATAGAATAAGAAAATATAAACGATAAGGAAAAACTTTAAATGCACACAACTTGTAATTTTGTAACTAGTTCATTATGTTATCAAAATTAAATTCAATATATTATTTACAACTTACAATATTTTATTTATAGACTTTTTGATAAATTATAAGATGCGCACAACTTACAATATGTTATTTACAGTAATTTCGGTAAATTTGTCGAGCTTGACTTTTACAAGAATGGAAGAATATGTGGTGGAATTATAAGAATGTTTGTTCTTGAAATATCTTGAGTTTGTGAAGTTTCAAACCCAAAGAGAACTATCATTGTTTCTACCTTCTATCTATAGAATCACAGGAAGATAACTGTAAGAAATCAGTTGCATCTTTAATCTTCTAAAAGTTAATTAAAATCTGTTATTTACAGTTTTTTTTGATAAATTTGTGGTGATTAAGAGCTTGATAGGAATGGACGAATATATGGTGCAACTATAAGAATGTGTCTCTTGAAAGATCTCGAGTTTGCTAAGTTTGTAACGCAAATGGAACTATAACTATTACTACCTTCTATGTTCAACACCACATGAGTTAATTCGTATCCGTTTTGTTTGATCTTACATATTTTGTGAGTTCGAGTTATTTTGATTGTAAAAGAATATGATCAATTCCTTAGACACACACAAAACACTATGATATACTTCAAAAAGATTGACCAGTTAATCTCAAAGTTGTAGAGTAATTCAAACAGGTATAGTGTAACTCGAACAAATCAAATATAGAGAAGAAGAAAAAATCAGCTCCTGAAAGAGGAAGCTTACCAGAAAGTTGAACAAATATAATATAGCTAGTGATTCTGTTTTACAAGAACAGAAAAATATGGTCCAACCATTGAAAAATCTTGACTTTTCCAAGTTTTGAAATCTAAATTAAACTATCGTTGTTTGTACCTACTATGTACATCATATACAAGAGGTAATTTACATCGGTTTTCTATTGCTTTCTTTATCATTCATCAACTCGTGTTAATTTACTCGTCAAAATATGATTGATTCTCTTGGAACACACTATACACTATGCTACAAGATGAAAACAATCAATAAATTAAATTTAGGGAAGGAAAAAAACTCACAGAACTCAGGATGCACAGCTGGTATACAAGTAGACACAAATAAGAGAACCAATTAGAAAAAAATGAAAGAATGTTTTAAACAACTATTAGAATGCATCTTCTTGAAAGGTATCAAGGTTTCCAATATTCAGACCCAAACGAAACTATCACTCATTCAATTTTTTATGTGCAGCACCACAGGAGGTCAGTTTGGATCAGTTCTATTGTGTTTTACATATTTCATCAGACGCAAATGAAACTATCTTTTTTTCACTTATTGAGTTGTAACATTCTGCAATAACTTGTCTCACTTTCCCTGTTAGTAGTTAATTTGTAATTCATAACAGATTTCTCAACTTGAACAGAACACTCTCTATAGTATCTCTGAATATTGCTTTACCTCATTTAGTTGTTAGTGCCTCTTGTCAAGTTTAGTTCATTATTATTTATCTTTTGGAACACATACTTCTTTAAGGACTGATCGATCCCCTTCACTTTTGGCATCATATCACACTACGAAACTGAATCTTTTTTTAGAAAACGATCAACATCTAGTCTTAGAGAATAAGAACTCAAACAAGACTAGTTACAACTCTAATAAAACAAATAGCAAATCAAATGTACAGAATAAAATCAAATCAACTCATAGAAGTGGAGGCATACCTGAGATTCGAGTGAATAGAAGATATATATTGAGTGGAAATCACTCCTAGGCAGACTTCTGCTTTCTCTATTTTGAGAAAACAGAGATGAAACACTAATCAATGAGACCTGGGTTGCGTTTGCTGCTAGGCAGACCTGTGCGTTCTCTTTTTTGAGAAAATAGAGATTTTTAGTTGAGAGCTACGTACACTAAGATCGTTGTAAGGGAAGCTGGTTGTTAGCTAAGGAAGATCGCTGCTAGGGTTCTTTTTTATTTCATTGAGAAACAAACTGAACGTCTTTTCTTTTTTTTCTTTTCCTTTTAGAATTTTAATGAATTGATGAATTTTTAGGGGGCACATTTTTTGGTGAAAATATGTTCCCACTTTCCAATATATTTCTGAAGACCCAAGTTTTAATTTGGGACGAAAATAAAATCTCGACCCAATATATGAACTTTTCAGAGACGGGATTACTAACTCGTACCTAAATATTGGTCTTAAATAAAGTTGTTTCTTGTAGTGTAGCATCCATTACTACTACTCACACTAAGTACTCCTTTGCAGCCACCATAGACAAGGACCTTCATATACAATAAGTCATGAGAAGGAAGTAACTTAAAATACAATCTAAGTATAACATGTATCATACATATAAGCATATAAGCTAGCCTTCTTCATTAATTTTCTTTTGAGAACATTCATACATTAGTCATTAAGATTTAGAGAACTCATTATAGCCCTCTCAAAGCCTACTCGTGTAATGTATGGATATCATCCCATACTACTACCCATACTTTGTAGAACATCTCAAGAAACCATAATGCACATCTCACATGATGGGAATAAGCGTTTAATCGACATAGACCATGAGAGCTTGTCATGGAATCCAATGTCATATAGCCCCACACCATAAAGAGGTGATCCTACTTGCCTAAGGTAGGACGAGGACATATAGCTTAGGTGCATCCACTAGCTAGACATATGTGGGCACATAGTTATGGGATAAGGTTGATGATCATTGAAATCCGACCTAAACATCGGGAGAGTTTCTATCTAATCAAATCCACTCGGTGTTTAAAATTTGATACGCTCAAATTACACCTCCTTTCAGAAGCATAAGCGATCGTTATCAAGTAAAGAACCCAACTTGTAGGTTGGGATCGATCCCACGAGGAAAATGGTTTAGACTTTACTTTTAACCAACAATTATATTCAATTAG
>NW_006238932.1:1385323-1390871 GCF_000226075.1 Solanum tuberosum | reverse complement strand
AACAGTATGGTCCGTAGATCAGTCTACGGACCGTCAATGGTCGTCGTGGTTCCACACTTGGTCAGATTTCCCTGATTTATCCTCAACACATTCCTGCTGATCTACGGTCATCACCTACGGACCGTTAATGGACTTATGGTCCGTAGATGACCTCCGTGAATGCCATTTTCTGCATTTTCTTCAGCTATCTCTCAACTTCCGCGCCTGAAAACCTTTCCTGCAAAACATGATAAAACACATAAAAACCAATATAAAAAGGCCCTAGACACACACAACTTGTAAGTGAAACGTATTAGAAATACCGTAAACTCACGGTATATCAGCCTACATTCCCGTAGAGTAGTTCATTACTTTAACATTATCATACATGAGAAGGTGCCATTGGCTTACTGACTCAAGGTACATTGGTTTACACATGAAAGGGTGCCATGAGCCTACCGATTCAAGGTATTCATTACCATGAAGAACCCTTCAGATTCCATCATCAACATTCATAAGTGTCAAATCGAGAAATTGCCTTTCAATAATTAGACATTACATTCACAACATATTCACATTCATATACAAGATATCGTGATACTAATTCAATTCCTCATACTATGCCTTCAAGGCCATGAATCTGAAATCACCAACACACCAACAATTTACTATAATTAAGGCATGGATAAAGATATAATCCAATAATCCAAAGCAGTTTAGACATATTTCATTCATATGCTTTCATAATAAACAAACCCCCAATAATCCAAAGCAGTTTAGACATATTTCATTCATAAGCTTTCATAATAAACAAAACCCACTTCATAAAGGCACAATTTAGGTCATAGAGTATTTTCATCATAAATCATCAATTAAACACTAATTCAACCATAATTTGTCTTTAATAAACATTTGAAAATGTTTGATGAAGGAACCTATGAGATTGAGTAAAACCCTAGGTTTTTCATAAACTTGAAAACATGAAACCTTGAAATCACCTTTTGAATTAGCTCCTTGAAAGAAATGTTAGACAAGGATGATGACAACCATACCTTTCTATTGTATCTCCATGAAATTTGAGGAAGAAATACCTTGGAATCACCAAGACCCAAGCTTCAATGGCTTCCTTTTTCTTCCTTGAATTTGTGAGAGAGAATTTTTGAAAGGAGGAACTCTTTGATTTGATTTGGGGAAATAAGGAGTAAATGACTTATTTAAGGACTTAAAAATATATACACTAGTGATATATACCATTTAAAATCAACCCCACTCAATAATTAATTAAAAAGAAATTACTCAAAAGCCCTTAATTTGGGCAGTCCCATCAGGGACCACGCCCATTTATACGGGTCATGATGGGCACAACTGCTCATGGTGGTGCTCGTGGTCCCTTTACCAGTGTGCTCCTCCAACTTTCCAAGACCTCTAAGGCTAAGGCAAGTCCATGAGTCCTCCCATGATCCGTGGTCAAGACCACGAGTCGTTGTGATGGTCATGGTCGTGGAGGTAGTAGCTTGGCCAAGCTGCCTTTCTCCCTTCATGCCCAAGTGATCTTCACGATAACATGTATGGAACGTCTAGGGCACCATGGCTCATGGTGGTGCTCGTCGTCATTGAGGCAGTAGCCTCCTCACACAAGCACAACTCGCCTTCCCACAGGCCATGGTCATGACCACGAGTCGTAAAGTAGCTCGTGAAGGGGTGCCTTCGCTTGGCACCTTTCTAGGGAACACTGCCTAGCCAACCACTGGTACCACCACGGGTTGTGAAGGACCTCGTAGTGATGGTAGGCAGTGTCTAGGCCTAGTTTTTAGGCAGCCTTGGTCCCTCACCATGGCCTACACCAAAAACCTTAGCCCTTGCCCTTAACCCTTGACGTTAACCCTCATGTTTACATCATGCTACACTCTCCATCTATTTTGTGATTTAGTTCCAGTACAAACTACTATTAGTGATTTGTCGTGCCATCATAAAATTTTGGATCAGAGGCAAAAGGTAAGCTCTTGAAAAATTTAAACTTATTTTGGTAAACTTTCTGAACTTGTACTGGATCAGCAGAATAGAAGAAATATCCCTTAACTTAAATCTTTTCCTTTTATAAAATTTAATGTGTTGCAATGTATACATTAAAGAGGTGGTTCGTTTACAAGGTATGTGTGTGTCTATTATCTTATTAGGGTGCTCAATTCACTTCAAGCTTTTGGAGGACCTTTCAAAAGGACTTTGGCACTTATGTTCACCTTAGCACAACTTTAAAACTATAGATCAATCGGTCGTGAGAGCATACTATTGATGTTATTAAGGATATTTTGCGGGCATATGTTTGGAGTTTGGAGATCAATAGGACCAGTTCTGTCATTTTGAGAAGTTTAAATACAGTTATAGCTACCACTCCAGTACACAGATGGACCCATTAGAAGCCTTGTGTGGTAGGCATTTCCTCTATCTAGTTGGTTGGTTTTAGTCTACTAATACTAGGCCGCATGGTAGTGACTTGATTTAGGAGGCCTTGTCCCAGGTAAGGGTGACTCAAGATATTCTTAGGAAAGTTAACAGTAGGCACCGAAGTTATTTTGATCGCGTGTTTACCATGAAGTGCATAATGAGATTTTGGAGTTGAGACAAGCTTACCTCAAGGTATATTCTGCCTTTAAAGATCTGCCACATAGTTGGTGAGGTTGTTAATTATATGAATCTACCTCAGACATTTTCATCCATCCACCCGGTTATCTATGTTTTGATAGTGCACTGATACGATGTTGATGAGTCGCATGTGCTCCAGTATGATGCGGTATTGTTGCATAATCATTTTACTCTTGTGGAGGAGGCAGTTTCTGTTTTAGATAAAGATGTGTGATCCTTGGGTTCAAAATCCAATCCTATGGTTAAGGTCCATTGGAGGTATCATCTAGTTGAGGAGGCTAACTAGGAGATCGAGCATCAGAAGCTAGAGCAACTTCCTGGCTTGTTGGAGCCTTCATGTACTTCTTGACAATTACTTGGTCAGACGAAAGTCCGTTTAGTAGTTGATATTGTAATGAACCTTCAGTTCATTTCTATGTTAAGTCCTTGTGTTTATCATTGTGAGTATTCATGTAGTTACCCCAAGTCATTTATAACTTTATCTGACCAAGAGTTTGATCAATTGGTCGTTCGTTTGGTTTTTATGTGAAATTTAGTATTTTGGAGCTTTTGAACCTCAAATAGTCATTTTCGATCTAATGTTCAGGAAGATAACTTTAAAATATAATTTTAACAATTCCATGAGTTTCAGCAGAGTCACTTTAAGCTAGTAACATGGTCGGCATGACTCCCAACACTTTCTGTATGAGTTTGTGCAATTAAGTGTTTTAACTTCTAAGTTATGACCTAAGTTTGACTTTGGTCAACCTTCTTTCTAAACATGGCTGAATGAAAATTCTGTCGGCACGGTTAGTTTTGGAATGTGAAATTTGGTCTGATACGACCATATGTGTTCATATTGAGGGTCCCGCGATAATTTTGAACTCCCTTTTGGATTTTTTCTATAACAGAGTTTGGGTGTGGGACCCACATTAATTTTGAAGTTTTGACTGCTCTGTTTAGTTTGGAATACAAAATTTAGTGGGGTAGCATACGTGGTTTATTTTAATGGGGTTCTAATTGAATCCCTAGAGTCCTTTCGAGGACTTTAAAAAATAGCAAAAT
Source organism: Solanum tuberosum (assembly GCF_000226075.1). Lineage (NCBI taxonomy): Eukaryota > Viridiplantae > Streptophyta > Magnoliopsida > Solanales > Solanaceae > Solanum > Solanum tuberosum. The sequence goes on along the minus strand of NW_006238932.1, from coordinate 1,387,205 downwards.
CTGTTTTTCTTGGTGCAACCTTTAAGTAAATAGAATTTAGTATTTTGGCGACTAGAAGTATGTTTTACCAACCAGAGTTATTGCTATTTAAATAGAGATTTCAACTTCAGTTCTCATTTTCATATTGCTATTTGTCTCTCGTTGTAGCTCTGAATTCAATCATTCAAAGTTATGCAGGTTGGTAAAGCTTGAGGCTACATGGGTGTATGATTGTAAAGCATTCGATATTATCCGTTTGAGGTATATTTCGTATTTTAGGGCTGCAATATCCTCATTCTTGTTCGTTAATTGTGAATTTTTCACGTTGCATTTTGGTATATTTTGAGGCATGAATTGTGTTTTATTTTTGAAAACATGTCCGGGGTACTATTTTAGACCTTTTGACGAAGTCAATTCTGAGGAACTCTGGTGTAGGTCTCATCTTTCCTATTTGATTTCAAAATTGGTCTATCTCATATTTTTTTTGTGTTTTTTCTGTTAAAATGACCATATTTACATTGTGATCCTTTTTTTATTTTATAGAATGACATTATTCTGATGTTGTTCGAATAGGAAATGGTGAACATTTATTTAAAAACGCGCACAGTTGGCCTTAAGGTAAGCTATGACTTTCCTTCTCATAAATTGAGCTTGCATGCATGAACATATGTTTTAGTATAGTCAAATGTGGGCGGTTAACTAGTTGTTATTATTTTTTCCTTTTTAGATAACATATTTTAGGGTTGATCAACATCATTTCGGGTGTATTACTGTAACACCCCAGAAAATTTTTCGAACTAATACTCGAACCGTTCTTCGTAGTGAATGAGATTTTACCAAGGAATAAAAAATTTCTTGAGTGTTAAGGTCACTAGATGTAACACATTGAGTTTCAAAAAGAATTAAATTGGAAATAGCAAAATCTGAAATTTTGCAAGTTATGCTTAAGTATGAGTTTTGGGTCGACTTCAAAACGACCATAACTTCTAACTCAAGATGAGTTAGGTGTGATACCAGATACCGTAGGAAAGACCTTTATATTATATTTCCAACGCCGCCGAGTTTGCTAAGTTTAGAGGTCGGATGAGTGAGATATGGCCCTTTTTAAATTAGGCTGTCCAGTTAAGGAAAGTCAAAACCGGGTTTTAGAGGGGTATTTTTGGGTCTTTTCCTTACAAAAAACATATTTAATTCGTTTTTAGTAATATTTTAAGGGTCTAATTTAATTGGGTTCAGTTTTATAATCCTAGTTTACGCCTAGGGTTTTATTTGCAAGTTCAAGAAGAGAAAAGAAGAAGAGAAAAGAGGAGAAAAGAAGAGAAAAGAGAAAGGATAGAAGCGTTCGTCGAGATTCTTGAGAGTTGTTGCGGATTGTCGCCATGGGATTAAGCCCTGAGAGGTATGTAAGCTTCCATAGTGTTGGGTTCTTTCACCCACACGCCAATCATGATTTATTCAGCATAATTTCGTTCTTGAAATTTATGGATTTAAGTTTTTGATGAGTTCTTGATAAGTGTTCTTGAAGTTTCATTAAGTTTTGAAGTAAGATTCTGCTTGGGTCAACTTTAAACGACCATATCTCTTAGAATATTAAGAGTTACGAGAGCTATAACCTATCCAATTAAAGGTAATTGAATATACTTTCCAACTCCACCAATTTCACGTCAATCCAATATCTGAGTAAAAAGTTATGATTATTTTAGTAACCTATACAGTGCTGTTACGAAATAGCCGACGGGAAACTATTGAAAATAATCGTTTTTGTCTTTTTACCTCCAAGAAAACCATCAACGAATTTCTTGACTAATAAAGGAATTTTAGTAACCTATACAGTGCTGTTACGAAATAGCCGACGGGAAACATATTTAAATCAGTCGTTTTTGTCTTTTTAACTCCAAGAAAA
>NW_006238932.1:1380137-1383298 GCF_000226075.1 Solanum tuberosum | reverse complement strand
AGTTATTGTATTTTTATATACATCAGTTTATTGTATTTTTATATACATTTCAGAGTTATGTTGTATCCTTGCATACACACAGATTTGACAGCATGTTTTTAAACAATTTGTTTCTTTATATTGCACTTGTTTTAAATTGCTTTATATTGAAATGAGTTCAGTTAAATTGAGTTGAGTATACAGAGTTGAGTACCCAGAGTCGAATAACATATCTTTGAGTTGAGTATCTTATCCTTGAGTACTTCTGAGTTGAGTAAGTTTGAGTAGTTTTGAGTATCCTTGAGTATTCCTTGAGTTGAGTAAGTTTGAGAAGAGGTAAGTATGTTTCCTTTTTATCAAGTTTCAATCTTATGTTTATGTTTTAGAATTCCCCTTACATGCTCGTACATTCTACGTACTGAGCCATTTGGCCTGCATCTTCTCATGATGCAGACACAGGTATTCATGATCATCAACAGAAGCTTCGTTGATACATCCGAGTGTTTGAGTTAGCTATGGTGAGCCTCATTACTTCCGGAGGATTCCATTTACTTTCAGTTGTTAGGAGGTCATGGGTATTGTCCAGACTTCCATCATTGTCATTTAGAGGCTTCATAGATAGACAGTAGAGTTTTATAAGTCTTCATTTATTTTGTTAAATGTTTTAAAGACTAAAGTTGCTTTTTTTATGGCGAGTTGTATATATTTTATTATACAGAGTTTTCTTTGGACTTAAAATTTGTATTTAAGTTTATGAACTTTTATTTCAGTTTTTAAGCTTTGTATGCTTGAATCAGTTTTCCGCTTGTAGTCAGCCAGGATGAGGGTTCGCTTGGGGATCAGCAATGGTCTTCGAGTGCCGGCCACGTCCAGGGTATTGGCTCTGGTTATGACAAACTTGGTATCAGAGCACAGAGTTTAAGTGTTCTAGGGTGTCTATGAAGCCGTGTCAGTAGGTTCTCGTTTATGGTTGTGAGGCCCCCACTTCTATAAATGACGGATTACAAACATTTAAGAAAAGTTTCCCTTCTTTTATACTCTTAATCGTGTAATAGAGCTATGTCATAGAGACTTATTCTAACTCGTGCGTTTCTCAGATTCATTCGACTACCCATCATACTAGAGGTGGTTGAAAAGCAGAGTTAGTTCTTTGTCGATGAGTTGTTTTTAGCAAGAGTCTTGAGAAAGTCATGAGACCTTAGAGGGGCTTGAAAGTAGCCCAAACAGTAGGTTAAGTGTTCAGTTTCAGAGTAATGCCCTCATATTCATATGAATCGTGCATTTGAGCTAAAAGCAAGTTGTACTCTTTTCCTTATGCCTTGTTTCAGCTGAGATCCTTTTTAAGAGGTATGTTTGGAGCTTGAGTAGTATTTTCACTCGAAAAGGTAGCATGAGTTATGAGATCATGAGCAGTAGTAGTGAAAGAGCCCAGAGTTAGAGGAAAGTATGCAGAGGTTTAGTGATTTTAGAAAGGGAGATAATATTTTGAAGAGTCATATTACTATAGTCATGCACCCAGTAAGTAATTAATGAAGAGTTTTCCCTTATGGGTAGACTAAGAAGTGATGAGTTGTGAATACTCCATCATAGGAGGTAGAGTGTGTTGTAGCTAGAAAGGAGTTAGTGATGAAGTGTCATTGTGTAAGAAATTACCAAAGTGCGGGTGTTGAATAAGAGAGCAGAGTATTCATGAGGTGTTAGATCTAAGCTAGGCTTATGATTTTGAGGGAGAGCCCATAACATTCAAAGTGGTATAAAATTAATTAGGCATTGATGTATAGTGAATGAGTGAATAGTACTCAAGTTGTGAAGGGAAATGTGATAGTAAATTGTAAGTATGAATACTAAGAGGTGAGGATTGACTATTGGTCATAAGGTCCTAGTGGACGAGTGTTTCTAAATTTGTATCTAGTAGTTGTAATTTAGTATAGTAAGCGAGCAATCATATTAATATTCGGGTTTAGTCATAAATATTAAGCTTGAATTTGAGATAAGTGTCATGATCAAAAGAAATGGCAACATGAAGGTGATGATGTTAGTTTTGAGGTTTGATCTAGAAGACTTGAGGAATTGAAATGTTTGCTCCAATGAATATGAGTGGTACAGGTGAGAGACCCTAACCTTTAGATAAGGGCAGCGAAGAGTGGCTAAGTCACAAGAGTAAAAAGAGCAATAAGAGATAGACCATTTAGAGATGATGGAATATGTCCATAGCAATCAAGTGTTACCTTTAGACCTAAGGGGGAGATGACAAGATGAGATATTGAGTCAAGTGTTTGAGATTAAGATGGTGATGAATTCAAAGAGTTTGGGGGATATCTTTTTAGAGGTCCTTTTAGTAATGAAGTTGTTAGAATACTAAGCTTGAATGTGGTGGTGAGGAGTAATAGTCTTGGGATGAGATTCCCTAAAGAGAGGTATAGAATCCGAACTTAGGTATTTGGGTTAAGCTTGAATATAGTGAGAGCATACCATTATACTCAGACCTTAGTAAGAGTAACTCAGTCCAGTCATCATTCGAGGACGAATGTTCCCAAGGGGGAGATACTGTAACACCCCAGAAAATTTTTCGAACTAAGACTCGAACCGTTCTTCGTAGTGAGTGAGATTTTACCCAAGGAATAAAAAATTTCTTGAGTGTTAAGGTCACTAGATGTAACACATTGAGTTTCAAAAAGATTAAATTGGAAATAGCAAAATCTGAAATTTTGCAAGTTATGCTTAAGTATGAGTTTTGGGTCTACTTCAAACGACCATAACTTTTAGCTCAATATTAGTTAGGTGTGATACCAGATACCGTAGGAAAGACCTTTAAATTATCTTTCCAACGCCGCTAAGTTTGCTAAGTTTAGAGGTCGGATGAGTGAGATATGGCCTTTTTAAATTAGGCTGTCCAGTTAAGGAAAGTCAAAACCGGGTTTTAGAGGGGTATTTTGGTCTTTTCCTTACAAAAACAGATTTAATTCGGTTTTAGTAATATTTTAAGGGTCTAATTTGATTAGGTTCAGTTTTATAATCCTAGTTTACGCCTAGGGTTTTAGTTGAGAGTTCAAGAACAGAAAAGAAGAGAGAAGAGGAGAAAAGAGGAAAGGATGAAGGCGTTCGTCGACGCTCTTGAGTTTAGTTGCGGATTTTCACCATGGGTTTAATCCCTAAGAGGTATGTAAGTTTCCATAGTGTTG
>NW_006238932.1:1359138-1378776 GCF_000226075.1 Solanum tuberosum | reverse complement strand
AAGAGTAAATGCTTTCACAATAAAGCAAGAGAGGAAACTTTGATTTCCAAGATAGCCTTTGAGCTAAGTTTTTGAGCAATTATCTCAAATCAGCAGAAAGAAGTATGTTTTTAAAACATAAGAGCTAGTATATTTTTGGGAGTAGTATTGAGCACCGATATGGGGGAGAGTTCAGACAACTCACAACCCTTATAAACCATGTAGCCACCATGGGTAGAAAAGGGTCATACTTTATAGATGAACCTTTTTCGAATAGACTAGTGGATTCATTAGGCAGTTCAGGTCCTATACCTTTGGCCAGGTATAGGATGCGCTGGCAGCGTGAGGAAGATCGTTGTATCATCACAATAGCTCTTATGTGATGGTTGTCGGTTAGATAAACTCCCACATAAGTTATTGTATTTTTACATACATTTCAGAGTTATATTGTATCCTTGCATACACACAGATTTGACAACATGTTTTTAAACAGTTTGTTTCTTTATATTGCACTTGTTTTAAATTGCTTTATATTGAAATGAGTTCAGTCATATTGAGTTGAGTATTCAAAGTTGAGTATCCAGAATTGAGTATCCAAAGTCGAATATCATATCTTTAAGTCGAATATCATATCCTTGAGTTGAGTATCTAATCTCTGAGTTGAGTATCTTATCCTTGAGTACTTCTGAGTTGAGTAAGTTTGAGTAGTTTGGAGTATTCCTTGAGTTGAGTAAGATTGAAAAGAGGCAAGTATGTTTCCTTTTATCAAGTTTCAAGCTTATGTTTTGTTTTAGAATTGCCCTTACATACTCGTACATTCCACGTACTGAGCCATTTGGCCTGCATCTTCTCATGATGCAGACACAGGTATTCATGATCATCAACAGGAGCTTCGTTGATACATCCGAGTGTTCGAGTTAGATATGGTGAGCCTCATTACTTCCGGAGGATTCCATTAACTTTCAGTTGTTAGGAGGTCATGGGTATTGTCCAGACTTCCATCATTGTCATTTAGAGGCTTCATAGAAAGACAATAGAGTTTTATAAGTCTTCATTTATTTTGTTAAATGTTTTAAGGACTAAAGTTGCCTTTTTTATGGCGTGTTGTATATATTTTATTATACAGAGTTTTATGTGGACTTAAAGTTTGTAATTAAGTTTATGAAGTTTTATTTCAGTTTTTAAGCTTTGTATGCTTGAATCAGTTTTCCGCTTGTAGTCAGCCAGTATGAGGGTTCGCTTGGGGACCAGCAATGGTCTTCGAGTGCCGGCCACGTCCAGGGTATAGGCTCGGGTCGTGACAATTACAATATTAGTCTGGGTTATCTTCTTACATCTATCTCGTGAATTGACTTTTATGTTGATGTTATGGTACATTTGAGAATGTTTCGCCTTATCTAGGATTAAACGAGTTTTTGCTTCAGACTAGTGATGCTTGTCACCCGTAGGCCTTATGTCTTCTCCAGCGCCGATTCAGACAACTTAGCTTCTTGTAGACTAGAGTGGACAACTTAATTCCAAAAGAATGAGCCTTGTTTTAGGCAGTGACTCAGCTTTTTAAATGTTGTATTCACTCTCCCTATTTTTGTGGCTTTGTTGCAATATTATAGGTTTGATACTTCACTGGTTACTAGAGATCCGAGTGGTTCAGGTTTGAGTCTTGTATTGACTGCTTGTGAGTGCACATCGTTCCATGATGGTACTTTTTATTGATTTTAATGGAATCCCCTTCATAGGAGACACACTCGGGTTTACTCTTTCTAGTTAGGCAGTTGAAGCCTCTTGGAGTTTACTGGTTCGCTAGGTGGCCCCATTATTGGTTATTTATGATTTGAGGCTTTTACTTCGCATTTGAAGTTGATTCTACGGTCTCAAAGATTTTACTGTTGATTCGAGGCCAATGCTCATGGTTGGAAGACATTACTTCCAGGTAAATACGGATCGGTTCAAGGCTGATGTTCAGGATTTGAGGTTGTTACCTCTTGTTCGAGGATGATGCTTAAAATTTAAGGTCATTCCCAATAGATAGAGTCAATCACTTGGGGTTTGAGCCCCAATTTACGCTTCTTGTATCTGGTTTAACTTCACTTCTTCCTTGTAGTTTTTCTATTTGTGAAATTTTTGGGCTTATAGGGGTCTGTTCGGTTTACACTTGAACTTGCACACGAGTCTTACTTCCGGTATAATCATGTGCTTTCTTTAAATTCCACATTATCCTTTATTTTTGTCTGTCACGACCCAGGGTACCGCATATATGAAACATGGTGTATAGAACCCCGAAGGACCCCATACAAGCCACTTAGCTTTCATAACATAAGAATAGAACAATTAGAGTAAAATATTAGTCCAAGTCCAATAGTTTTATAGAAGAAAAGCGGAAGTCTAAAAAACATGCCTCTATATAGCCATCTAGTACAATAGAATGAAATTGGGCCTTAACCCATAAATCATGTCCAAAAGTGAAATACATTAAAGAAAGTGAAACAATCAACATCTATCATCGAATCATGATGACTCAAAAAGCTCAGAAATCAATGTCACGACCTATAGGTACCCTCTAGACGTAACATGGTGTACGTGACCTCGAAGGGATCGCATAAAAACCCTTGAAATATCCTGAACATCAGATAATACAAAATACGGGAAAATTTAAATCTTTTACAATAGAAGTCATTTCTCATAAAGCAAGTGGGAGACTTTCAATACATTGTCTCGAACCATCTATACAAGTCTTTAGAATAAAATCTTGGGACACAGCCCATACAATACTCTCAACATGAAAATAAAAGACACAAAGGTAAGGTGGGTTTTGTCCTCGAAGCTATGTGGACTCACCAAGATCTTCAACTCTTCTTGCACCTTAGAAACCTAGCCTCCAATTGAACTCAATCTCCAAGACTCTACATTTGGTTAGAATGTAGGCAGTATGCGTTAGTACAAAATGTACCAATTTTGAAAGCTAGCACAACATCATAAGAGCACCTCAAAATTGTTAGTCAACATAAGACATAATAACTGTTACACTTCGGGAAATGCTAGGTTAATCTAGAGCCTAAGCATGTGAGCTAATGTTGAGGTTCAAAGAGGTTAGTGAAATAACATCAAGATTCGAGTCGTAAAATAATTTCCTTAACTTGATACTAAGATCCTAGAGACTATACGTCAGGGCAAGGCTCCCACAAGGAACCCCCAAGGGACCTTAATGAGAGCCAAGGGGTTGCTCTAAAAGGTGCCAAAAGCAGAATCATTCATGAATTGACGACCACAAGGCGTGGACAGACTCACGCCCTATAGATAGGAGTCGTGAGTCCAGCCTTAGCCTCCTCAAAAGTCCCCCAAAACTCCACGTTCCAGCCCCATTCCACGGGCGTGCAGTACGGTCCATGGACCAACTCACGCTCCGTGGAAAGGTCTCGTGAGTTGTGACTTAGTCTCCTCACCAAGACCTCGAACAACGCCTCTCTGAGCCAAACCGAAGACAGTCCGTGGATCAATCCACGCTCCATGGTTTGGGGTTCGTGGATCGTGCCTAGCGAAGCTGTCTTTGTTCGGCCTTAGAGGGGGTGTTTTGGTAAATTACTAATGCATTTGTTTAATTTAGTTGTTTTAAGTTTATTAAAGTATTTTTAAGTATTAAACAAGTATTTTAACTCTCATAACTCACAAAAACTTAAAATCAAACCCACTCCCCCCCCCCCCAAGAGCTTTCTCTCTTTAAATTCCATTTTTAACATAGAAGAAACTCAAGATTAGGGTTCAAGCTCCAAGATTTTCACTCATATTTTGTGGGAAAAAGTCAATCAAGGTATGGGAACATTGATTCATGGAATACTTTCCTCCATGAAGCCCTCTCAACTCAATTTCAAAAATGGGTTTTATAGTTCAAAAACTAGGGTTTTCATTCTAGTCATGCGTTCTTCCTTAAAAACGTTTTCATTATGTGATTTAATGTATATTATGGATGATTTGACGTTTTAATGGTGATTTTATAGTAAAACTCCCCATGAACTACCCCATGACCCTAATTTCATGAATTTCAATAAAGGTATTGATACAAGGTGATTTCTACTATATATTATTGTTATGTTAATTTTGTTATGAAACCTTGACTTATTCTTGTTGATGATAATATATCGTAAATGTAAGTATGAGACTTGGTTCATGACCTTGCAAGGGGTAAATTGTGAAGGATTGTTCATTATTGTTAATAGTTATTGATGAACTTATGAACTCATTTGAAAGGTGAGAATCCTATGACTATTGTGTGAATTGAGGTGTTGTTGGAAAACTAATTTCCCCTATCCTTACACATGTTTATGTATAAATTGTGTAGGATGATGTTGATGTTATTGTGTTGATTGAAGGGCTAGTTCTCATGAAAACAATATGAATAATGAGGTGAAAGTTACTCATCCTAAAATGACGATTCTAAGGTGAAAGGTAGTTCTCACTTAAATGAATCTCTTAGCTATTTAGTGAGTTGTATTGTACGAAGGGTAAAGTATGCCTTCACAGATGTAAATACAATTCCATACTAATTATGTATTATTGGGAAATAATGCTTTGTACCGAGTGGATATGGACAATGAGGAAAATGCCCCTCCTCTAATGCAATAGGTTGAGTAATCTATAGTAACCTCATGAGATGGAACCTTCTCCGCTAATGCAATAGGTTGGCTTTCTATTAGAAATCTCCCTATCCCAAAACTCTGTGCCAAACATAGGACTTAGCTAGTGGATCCATTTAGAAGCTAAATATGATTAGTTCTACCTTCGGCAAGTAGGAACGCCTTCTTTCGGTGTGGGGTTATATGACACCAGATTTCATGTAGCTCACATGATCTATGTCAGTTATGGATAATATTCCCTAATAACAATAAGATAATGAATATGATAAGAACTATACTATGAATTCTTAATGGGTTTACTTGGTAGGAGTGGGGGTATAGGACCTCACTTTTACATTGCAAAAGGAGACTTACTAGGATGTTGTGGAATGGTTTCCTTATGGTATGATCAGATATGAATAGATGACTTTCCTTATGTTTAGTTCATCTACTTGTATAATTTCTCATTTATGACTATGGATTATGGTAAGCTTTAAGATTATGGTAATGAATATGTGGCTTCAAGGAATGCTTAGTAAGGTTGGTATTATGGGATGTCAACAATACATTGCACAAGTGTTCTTAGAGGTTGATAAGGTATTGAAATTACTATGTTATGAGTGTATTGTGACTATAGCTTGTCTTCTATGTTTGAAATGCATATTGGCTTTCCAAACTTGATAAATGCATACTTCCAAGAAAAATACCCTATTTAGCATATTTAAATGTTTTTATGCATGTTTCCATACTTAGTACATATTTGTGCTAACCCCTTATTTTCTTCATACTATGAGTATAGGTCCCCGGACGTTGATTCATTACTTTCTTCTTCAAAGTAAAGCTTGGGTCGACTATTCCCTAAAGTTTGGTGAGTCCTCCTGTTCGAGGACAAGATGATTATTTAGTCTTAGTTTTAGTCGTACTTTATTATGTTGACACTTTCATTGATGTAAAGGGTTAAGTCCCTATTTTTGTACTCTTATGTTTAGATGGTTTTGAATGAGACAAGTCTAATATTTCCACTACTCTTTATATATGAAATTTGAAGTTTGACTTATGTTCAGAAAAGTTTAATTTTCCGCATTATTTCTTATGACATTATGTGTATGATTATGCTAAGGGCTTGTATGTGACCCCTACGGGGTCAACTACGCCATGTTACGTTTAGAGGGTAACCCCGGGTCATGACAATAACATAGTCATAGCACAATAAACATAGGCATAGTATAATCCACATAGTCCTTGCATAATCTCCAACATAAGCTTTATATAATCATAAGTCAACATACGACATAGTTAATGAGCATAGGAGATAAGTCATAATCATATAAGTATAATTGAATCTTAGTCACCTATACCATAATAGAACCATTATCAAGTAACCTCAAAAAGCATACATGTGCAAAGCAACAATATCATCCCATAATACTACCCAAGCAAGTATCCCATTTTTGGTCATCTTAATCATAGTCTATATGCATGGTTTAGTCTTAAGAATTTATACCATAAGAGCACCATACTTCTAAGTAACCTCAAGGTACACGTGTGCAATGCATGAAAGGCATCCCATAATACCCTTCACACTAAGCATAACCTTGAAGTCATCCTAGTCATATTCACCCTCCTTTGGTATCACTATTGACTTATATCATGCAGACAAGGGTACTATCACCTTTAGTCAATCATATCATGGAAGGCATCTATAGCAACTATCCAGCAAGCACAACTCATGTAAGACAACACTCATAAGGTAACCTTTAGTCATACTTGTGCAAGGCATGAGTAGCATCCCATACTACTTATACTAAGTACTTCTTTAGGTCATCATACTCATGTTCCTTAATTAGAGACTGGCCCTTCTTTTGAAAGTATGGGAACTATAGGAGAGACTTTACTAAGTCTATCTTAGTTCCTTCTTGTTTTGAACCCTAAGATATACTATCATAGGTACATCTTAGTTCATCGTGTTTGAACTCTTGCAGATGCTACTTAAAGAATAATCTTAGTTCATTATAAAGTTCGACCCTATGATATACTTCTTTTAGCATGTCTAGGTTCATTATTGTCATGGACTCTATGAGGCACTACTTTAAGCATACCTAAGTCCATTTATACTCTTGAACATTATGAGGTTCTTCACTAACTTGTCTTAGTCCCTCATTACTTAGAACCCTAGGACATACTACATTAAGTATATCTTAGTTCATTACGGTTAAACCTTAGGATATACTACACTAGGTATATATTAGTTCATGAAGTTTTAACTCTAGAAGATACCACTAAAAGCATACTCTTAGTTCATTTAGTTGGTCTCTAGGAGATGATCCTTCAAGAACAATCTTAGACCATTATTTGCATTGGACTCTAGGAGATTCTACCTTATGCATAATCTTAGCCCATGAGGTTTGGACTCTAGGAGATGCTACATTGAGTACCATCATAGTTCATTACCAATCTTGTTTAATTGGGATATATCCTTAACCGACCTGAGAACATATGAGTTATCACATGATCTCTCATGGTGTTACCCACACCATCAAGGGTTGGTTCACTTGCCAAGGTAGGACCGGTTTGTTAGCTTAGTCGGATCCACTAGCTAACTTTCCTACGGGGCATGTAGTTATAAGATACAGAGATTGCTACTAGAAACCAAAACTCCAATAGGTGAGGCTTCCATTTCATGAGACACACTTGGGGAAGTCAATACTCTTCTATGTAAGAAATCCCGTGTGGGAAGCCCAAACTAACTAGGTGGGAACCTCCATGAAATCCCAATCTCAACTAAGTGGGAACCTCCATCTCATTTCAATATCCTCTCGGTGCTAGGCATAAATCCAACAAGATAAGCATTAAGTCTCTACTTGGACTCAAGTTTATGGAAAGGTGTACTTGACAACCAATCCATGCTAATACTTGTTTTAGACCATGTTTGAGCAACTGTCACCATCCATGACCTAGGTATAAATGCTCTATAGACTTAGGTTCAATTAGGTAGGAGAATTCCTTTAACATTAAAACCATTACTATGAGAGAAGTCTTTCATGTTAAGTTCATATTCATACTTAATATCATGTCTAGAATTCTACATTAGACAAGGATACCATCATGACCTAAGTGATCCTATCACTTCCTACCATCGATGCTTCATAAGGTCAATTAAGTAGGTAAAGGTCTCTCAACACAACTCTATTTATTGGCCTTGGATTCACATGAAGATTACACCCTCAAAGCCTTAGCATCTAGGGTTAATCATGATAGCTTCATCTAAAGCCCTAGTGATCAACATTCACAACTATGTGCCTTCATTCTCAATAACTCTACATCATAGAAGCATAATATGAACCTAGTTTACAAGGCATTCAATCACATTCTGTGATACTAGGTGATTCTAGTCACAATCTACCTTAGAGGTTCAATTTAATCTTTACAAGTCAAGATCAATCATGTAATATATAATCTAGTTCAATTCATGTCTAGGTATTCCTAATCTTGATCAAGTACTACTCATAACGTTGATTTAGGAAGATCACTCATGAACCTTTAATTTCCCCTCTAATGGCATCAACCTACAAATATCACATTCATCAATTTAGATTAGGGTTTACCATAGAAATCACATGAATTCATCATATTATCACAAAACAAATATAAATCAATCATAATTGGGTGGTATTCACTAGATTGGAATCCTACCCAAGCCCTACCCACAATGTAAGCACCACCCTAGCTGGAATTGGGTTTTTAATTTCACAAGTGGGGAAACTATGGGGGACACCATAGGTGGAAGAACCCATGGATGATTAAGCTTCACATACCTCTTTTCAAAGCCCTAAACAAAGCTTGAATCATTGGTGAAAATCTCCCTAAGTTGCTTCCCCAATGGAGAGTAATTTGGGAATTCTAAGATGAATGAATTAATGAGTTATTTTAGGGGTTTATAAGACTTATATATGAGGTTAAATAACTAACCAACCGATCTCCCTTAACCCCTAATCAATAACTAACTTAATTCCCAAACCCCCAACTTAAAACTGAAAGTTGAAATCTGCCAATGACCCACGAAATGACCACCCGCGGACCGTGGGTGGGGTCACGGAGCATGCTGCTGCTTCGTGGATGGAGTCTGCAGCTTCAACTTTCATGCCTGATGCAGGCCTTGACCCACGAACAAGGGCTACGGGGCGTGAGTGTACCTACGCCTCGTAGGTCCCTAAACTTAGCGAACAAATGCTGATTTTAGGGACTGTTTTGGGGTCCCCTTCAAGGACTCCCTTGGGTGGTCCTTGGGGGGTCGTAACCAAAAGTTTAACACCTTAAACCCCTATTCTAAGTACGGGACCCATTATTTCAAGTTTTAATCCTCATACCACACTCCAAACCTCTTACAAAAGGTTCTACAACTCACTGTTCAACTAGCTAGTTTTCGGGGTCTTACAATAAAGCACTAGCCATGAAATTGAGAAACTTGACAGTCGGACCCCCTATTTGGGTAAATGTAGGAAAGAGTATATTTTATTACAAAGTAATGTATCAAATATGATAGCTATACATAAAACTTCAAATCACTCATAAAGGGGACATTTCATGCCATGCAATTGACCAAACTAATATTCGATATAATAGGGTTAGAAAACATAAGTCAGAACACTATGGTCAAGGCAAGCTAACATCATTAAAAACTTTGAACTCATATGTGATACTTCTTGAATTAACCTTAGTTCATTATTAATATAGGGATTAGCCTTAACCGACGTAGAGACCATGTCAACTATACATGATCCCCCGGTGTCTCCCAAAAATGGATGTCCTACTTTCCAAGGTAAGGCCCATGAACTTCTAGTGTAGGTCGATCTAGACAATCATCGTATGGGGTCACATAGGTATGGGATAAGGAGATTGCTTCTAGAAACCCGGTCTCTAATAATGCGAGAGCTTCTGTCTCAATATCCTCTTAGTGCTAAGCATAAATCTTACGGAATAATAATTTCTTCTTGTCCTTATTATCCATGGAAAGTCATGACATCTTGCCAATCTAAGCTAAGTTCATTATCAATGGAAAGGTATCTTTAAATAACCAATCCAAGCTAGGTTCATTAGGATAACTCTTAATCTTTTATTTCAACCTTAGAATCCTTATTATGTGAGAATACCTTTCACATCTTGCTTTTATATGTATATGAGAAAATTCCTTTCAACAATACATCTACATCATTATCAATGATACTTTACTCGCAACTCATGCTTAAAATATTTTCCTAGATTTCATAAGACATGCATAATTCCATAATTTACCCCTCAAGCCTCAAAACCCACTTTAAATCATCAATATTTAGAAAAGATGGGTTAGATATATATTTCATATTATATTCACAAAAAAGCTAGTAATACATGGTTAATTTCACAAAACTCTTCCTTTTTAATAAAAATCCCACATCATATGATAATAACTTGAAAACATGTGTATGAAATCTTATGTTCATGGGTGAAATCATCGTAAAATCATAGTACTTCATCAATTCATGCATAATAGATCATAATTCAATCATTTAAATCAATAATCCAATGAACCCATGACAATTGAAGAAAACCCTTACTCAATTGGGGAATGCTAACTTTGATATAGCGGAATTTGGGAACTCCATGAATGAGAGGAATCCATGGATGAAAACTATCATATCTCAAAGCCAAATGCTTATCTTCAATGGAGGATTTGAGACTTGACTTGAAACCCTAACTTGAATCCTTCTTCTTCTCCAAGTTCTACAGAGAGAAATATCTGAGAGAGTTCTTCTTTTTGGTGAATGGAGAGAATTATTTTTATTGGAAAATTTGGGGGTTAAAATACTTATAAATGGGTCTTAGTGAAGGGTAAAACGATGTAGTATAGGAAATTATTTTTAAGAAAAAGGCCTAACCTAAAGACATGCACACAACATCACATCCAGTAGTCTGCATGCAATTCATACTTATATGCACATAAACATGTAGATCAATTAAATTGACTTACTTTCTCAAAACTTGAACTTGTCATAAATCATGCATAGTAAGGAAATCATGGAAACACACAAGACATATGACTCCAAAGCAAAGTACAAACCATGAGGAACTCATTGCCTCAACCTAGTAGAAGGAAAGATGTGAGGATATCGGGAAATCATGTTGGCCTCGCCCTCCCAAGTAGCACCCTCAACTAGCTGATTCCTCCACAACACTTTGACAAAAGCTAGTTCTTTATTTCTCAACCTCATGACTTTCCGATCTAAAATCTCAACCAAAACTTCCTCATTAGAATGATTCTCGTTAACGCCCAAACCTTCTAAGGAAACTATGGATGTGGGATCACCAATACATTTCTTTCACTTAGAGACATGGAAAACCGGATGCACCGATGCCGACTCATCTGGCAATTCTAACTCATAAGAAACCTTACCAACACTTCTCAAAATCTTATATCGGCCTACATATCGGGAACTATGATTCCCCTTCATACCAAATCTTACTACACCATTCATGGATGAAATTTTCAAGTATACCCAATCATGAAAATAAAATTGAAGATCCCTTCTTCTTACATCAACATATGGATTTTGTCGACATTGAGTTGTTTTCAACCGTTCTCTAATAAGTTCAACTTTCTCTATGGCCTCATGTACAAACTCAGGACCTATTAGGGTGACTTCACCCACCTCAAACCAACCTATAGGATATCTACACCTCCTACCATATAATGCCTCAAATGGAGTCATACCAATACTTGAGTGATAACTATTATTATAGGCAAACTCAATCAATGTCAAATGGTCATCCTAGTTACCCTTAATATCAATCACACAAGTCATTAACATGTCTTCAAAAGTTTAGATAATACGCTCTACTAACCCATAGGTTTGGGGATTGAAGGTTTTACTAAGCTTACCACAAGTATGAAGACCCTTTTGGAAAGACCTCCAAAACTGATAAGTGAAATGGGTACCACGATCGCAAATAATGGACAAAGACATTCCATGAAACTTTACGATTTCTCTCAAATAGAACTTGGCATAGTCCTCTACCGAATAGGAAACCTTTATGGTAAGGAAATGAGATGATTTTGTCATCCGTTCTACTATGACCCAAATCGAGTCATGTTGTCGCCATGTGCGAGGCAAACCAACAATAAAGTTCATATTCACCTCTTCCCACTTCCAAGTAGGAATGCTAATGTCTTGGGATAAACCACTCGGTTTTTGATGCCTCATCTATCACTTGTTGACAATTAGGACGGTTAGACAAAAATTCTGCAATATCCTTCTTCATCCCATTCCATGCTTTAGACTTAAACTTAACTCACTATTATATTCGTTTAATCAACTTATTTAAGAGACAAGTAAGTATAAAATGGGGGGGGGGGGATTTGTGAAACAATAACTGATTGTTGTTTAAGTAACAAGTGAGCAAGATTCAAACTTCGAGTAATGAATAAGAGAAAGAAACTAGGGTGTATGTTTTCCCCATAAGCTCAAAAGGTGGTAATCCTAATAACAGTAATCATTTTCTAGTGTTCTACATGCAAAGTTGGTAAGATATGTATGCCTAAGTGATTGGTCCTCCAAATTGGGAATTTCACTCCGCACCTTGGTCCGGCTACGTGTGTATAATTTACTTACCTTTACCTTTACCTCAGATTAGAGATTACATCAATGTATGGCTTAGTTTTCACCCTCGCACACATTGACATTACACTATTAGATAGTATCACACTAAATTTTTGTTAATAATTTTTTTCTTATTAACTACCTCCTTGGTCCAGCAAGTAGCAACAAGGCGAGTTCTAACGCATGCACTCGTTAAAAAGACTTCTAATGGAAAGAATGACAAATGCATCCATTAACACTATTGAAGAATTACATAGTTATTATTCATATAATGTTAATTGCTCATGATTCCCACAACCCTAGTTATAGATTTAGCTACTCATGCTTAAAAGATCACAATTCATGTTTTGATTATAGGAATTCATGAACTTCCTTTTAGAGTAGAAGAAACTAGTTATATCAAATTGAATTTCAAAGAAAAAATCTTATAAACCTAAATCTGGAAATCAAATTGCCAAAGTTTGCAAGTTAATTCCCAAGAAAACATCAAGAACTAAAAGTAAACAATAGTGTCTAACCCCTAAAATTGAGGTTTACATACCCAATATATAGAGAAACATGTCCTAACAAAAAGGAAACAAAATAAGGAAATAAATTTCTGGGACACGACTTTGATCGATGACTCGACCTACGGACCATGGGTCGACCTACGGTCCGTCGGTCCCCTCCGTTGGTCAACACTTAGACTTTTTCTGCAAGGCCTCGAACCATCATTGTCTTATCACCAACAACGAACATGCAGGATGGACCGTAGGTGGACCTACGATCCGTGGGTCCTCTTCCGTGGCTCTACACTTAGGAATTTCATCACGTACAAGAACTTCAACTCTGTGAACACCTTCTACGGATGTGCAGAACGGCCTATGGGTTGACCTACGACCCGTGGATCCTTTTGTAGTTTCACACTTGGTCAGATTTCCTTGATGCTCCTATCTACTCCTACCATCGACAGAGCGTCATAGGAATTACGGTCCGTAGATCCCTTCGTGAGTGGCTACTTCTGCAGATTTTTCAGCTGTCATCTCACTCAATCGCGTTCAAGCCTATTTCCTGCAAACATGAAACAAAAACATTATATCCAATACAAAATTTCCCTAGACACACACAACTCTTAAGTGAAATGTATCAAAAATACCATACTCTCATGGTATATCAACAACCCCAACTTAGACATGTTGTTTGTCCTCAAGCGGCACATTAACACTCTAAACAACACTTGTGTAGAAGCAGCTATACAAACTCAGCAATATCATGGCTATTTCAACCCATTCCATCTACTTAGTGTAAATCCTTTTTATTAGACTCAATAAGCTAACTCATGTTGATCAAGATATGACAAAGATCGACCAATAGACACGACAACATACACTTTTCACAATCACCAAAGTACCAACTTTCCGACAATGTAATTAGTCCCATCATTTCAAACAAAATCCTTTGCACACAGAATATATGAATTTTGAGTTTTAGGATTCATTCAACACTCACGCTCAGAATTGGCTTCAAGTACAGTTAATGCTAAATACCATAGGCTTGCCCTTATTTTCATTGCTTAGACTCTCCAAACTAGTTGCTAGGATCACTATAGGACTTTCTTACCTTGTAACGTACAGTCAGGGTCAGGTGTGGTACATTTGGGTACTTTTTAGTTACTTTATGCCCTCCTTGACATTACATTGGGTTTTTACCTCTTTTCTCAACCTATTTTTGACATCCTTTCATTTTACTTTCTTTCCCTTGACTCTTTTCAACATGGATGTGACTTTTGACTTTGCGGCTCTAATTTTTCACTTTCCTCTTTTTCTTTAATTTTTTCAGCACTATTATTTATCATCTTTTTGCTTCTTTTGTACAAAGTCACATCCTCTTCTATCTTTTCTTTTTCCATTTTCAACACAACACTCTTTTATACCCTTGTTTCTTTATGTTTCCTCTTTCATAGCGACCCTCAACTTCTGGATTTTGCATTAGTTGAGGTGCACAATATTTTATGTAGGACCAGGGACAAGATCAAGGCAACTTTTGAATTCACCACCCTCAACTTACGCTTTTGGCCTAAGTCAAGGTACACATTACCAAGGAGGGACTGGGGCAAAGACAATTATTTTAGTGGAAGGTGAGTTAGGTTAATCAAAAGAAATGGTGTATTTAAGGCTCAAACATTAGGATCAAAGGCAACATTGATTTCATTTGGTTTGATCATTCGAGGCTTGAGTGGACTAATTTGAACAAGGGTCTATTATCACTTGCCAACTTCTACCCTTGGTCATCTTAGTAGGACCAACGAGGCAAGTTATAGATTTGCACAAACTGTCTAAACATTCAACTTTTCTCACACACTCTTGGCACAATGTTTTATTATCAGATTAGCCAGTTCAAGTTTTAGCTTAAGTCATGAGGTCAAATCAATTCCTTATCATATCACATTGAGATCCAACACATTCAACTCATCAAGATTATCGATTTAGCACATTTCAACATTTTTTGATAGGGATCATTTTTTATTCTTTTTATGCCATCATGCTTTCATTTTTCTACTCCTACACAAACATTCCTAAACATGTCGGTTAAACAGAAATTAAAACAGTCTAATGAGGGAAAAGAACACGAGCACAAATACCCTAAGAGAGGATTATGAGTTGAGTTACTTAGACTTTACCCTATCACATACAATACATTTACTCCACCCCAACAAAATAAAGTGTAATTGTCCCCATTGCACAAAAGTAAAAAGCAAAGGATCGGGTGAAGCAAACCTATGGCGCCTATGCAGCGAAGAATACCCAAGCAGCTGGTGGGTCCGATTTCTCGTAACTCGCTGGTTCAATTCTTGGAACGTCATCAATAGCGCTCCCATCTACCATCTTAGTACCCTTAATAGTGTTATCATCAACTCTCGAGGCAGCATTACTAGTCCTCACGCTGCTAGATGGGTCAACACCTACCTCTTTAGCCCTTTGTTGTCTAAGCTCCTCATCACCTATGGATGCCCTCCGAACCGCCTCAATCTGCTGTCACTCTTTCTTTCTCATTCTATTGACATCAGCATCATCCGAAGCATGACCAGAGAAGGGGAGCCTCCTAGCAACATAGGAAGTATCTAATGGCAGCACATCATCGCCAAATAAATTAGATATCAAAATGGTGTAAACCCCATCTGTGGGGGCGGCCTCTGGTGCGGAATCGGGAGGAACTAGGAGGGAATCATGATCGGTGCGAAGGCTGGCCAACTCTACCTAGAAAGATGATATATCAATGGCCAGGTCCGGCCTCTCGAAGAGTCGGAGCTCAAACGCGTCCAGGCTCTTATGAATGGTCTGATTCTTCTGGTCCATAAGTTTCTCCATCCTAGCGTCGGACTACTCAATTGAGCACTGCATCTACGGCCTAATGTTCTGTAGTAATGTGGCCATCTGTGCCTCCAGCTTCACAACTCGAGCTAGAGGGATGTCGGAGGAAACAGAGGAGTGAGTGGCTCAGGAGGAGCTAGGAGCCTGGATGGCGGCCGGAGACGGTGGAGTCTGGGTGTCTGCTTTAGTGGCTGGAGGGGCAGGGTCATCAACCTGCATCTGCTCCACATCTGCTACGAGATTATCTCCCAATGGTGGCACCTCAACCTATGGCTCCATACGAGTTGCAACTACATTGCCCTCTTCCTGAATAAGGGCAATATCTAAAGTCTTGGTTATCTAAAGCAACTGGTCACAATGCCATACTGGTACACCGGAGTCCCTCCAAAGGCGGAAGAAGAGGCAGTGGAATGGAAAAGTGGTGGTGGCCTTGAAGGCCGTCACATGGATCACATCAGTTAGATGCGGCCAAAATCTATCTCTAAACCGACAATGATAGCTGCAACCAACATCACACAATCCCATGTGAGTACATTATCTGCCTGAGTAGGGGACACGCGGTTATGCACCACTAACCAGAAAAACTTAACTGTAAAAGTCAAGGTCTCCTTCTTAATATCCAAACTCAGGGTCTGGACCCACTCGGCGCGCTCTCTATCAGTAGCAAGATGTCGGGCCAGCTATCTCACAAGGGACTCCCCCTTCTCGGCATACCGTTGAACTGCTCCGCTTTGAATAACACCCATCCGATAGTCTAATTGTGCCATATTTATGGGCAGAGTCTGGTCCGGGCCATAGATGAACCTCCAGAGGGTGGTCTCAGAGATATCTAGCAATAAACCTTATACTAGTGTAGCCTCAACTAGAATACCTGATGCGGGATTGGTCCTCTTTGAGATGGACCCTCTGATGGTGGCATCATAGGGTCCATCGGTGACGGTCTGAGCCATCTTATCATTCTCATTCAGCATGCGGGCATCTCTGTATAACTGAAACTGGCCATGCACACACTAGAGATTAGGCCCCTCAGAAAGTGGAGCGGGTTCGGTACTTGGCGCACTGGAATGGAACCCGCACTATCATCCTCAGAAGACGAGGCACTAATGTCATTAGAACTGGAGCCGGAGCTAGATACGGACTCATATCTAGCAGGTGATCCGATCGGTGTGTCCCACTCATCAGACTGGGGGGTAGTGACCACGTTAGTAATCAGCTTCTGGGCTCGATTCTGTGTAGTGCATGGAGCAGTGGGAGAAGTCCTAGTGGGAGGCGGAACGTACTCCCCATCCGTATCATCATCGATCAGCCTAAAGGAGGGAGCAACAAAATTTAATTTTCCCTTTGCAGCATAAGTCGGAGCTTACTTGGGGGCCATAGTACTTGTAGAAGCTTAGTTAGTACCAAAACAAGGAAATAAAACACTTGGAAGATTTTTACAATAAGAAACGAATCAAAACGATAAACTACAAAATTATGGGCAGTAACTGAACTGCCGACCCACAGTGGGTACCCAAGGTCCGTGGGTGGACCTACAGTCAGTAGGTCCCCTCCATAGATCAGAATACCCAAATTTGGGTCTCTGATGTGGGAACCACGGATGTGCAGAACGGTACGTTGATGGAACGACGGACCGTAATCCACAACGTTGTTTGACACTTAGCAAAAACTATGTGTGCTTATGGCCCACAGACCCGACCTACGGTCCGTAGACGGAGTCTTGTAGGTCAGGTTGTGCCAGGTTTCAGATGATTCACTAGTTTCAAACATTTTTTTCTTCAACAATTTTTAAACACCTTAGGCTTATGCATGCATTTCAACAAGTTATATGGTAGTTAATCATCCTTAGGGTTCCAATTTTACATGATTTCATAATTTATCACACCGATACTCATAATCCCTAAGTCAAAACATCCAATTCGTCCTATTAACTAGAATTATTCAGTTTTTAAGTAATTACACACTCACATACTATCATACCAAGGGTGTTCTAGCATACAATTTAACATACAAACACAAAATTAAGAACCCACGGTCAAGTTCATTGTTGTAATTTCAATGTTCAGGAGAAATCTACATACCTTACAAGTATACAACAATGGTGAGTGTACGATTGCAATAAGTTTCTAGACCCTTGTGGCAAGCCTTTTACACCGAACATGGACTGTGGAATCGTTGGGGAATGGAGATAAGGGATTTGGAAGGGATAAGTATGATATAGAAATTTAGGGAAGTGAATGGGGACTTGATATGTGGGATATTGGGGTTAAATGGAGTGATTGTGGGAAAGGAAAGGTTTAAAAATGATTGGGAGGGAGTTTTGAACGTGGGGAATGAATTAAAAATGAGAGGTTTTATTTCATAATGTATCTAGGTCTTGTCGAGCAAACCATAGGTTTTTGAGCAACGAGACCCAAGTCTATGGTACGTGGGTGGACCTACGGACCGTAGTTCCGGTTTGTAGGTCACTCTGACACTTAGACATTTAGAAAACTTACTTGGCGTCTATGGACAACATTCACAGCCTGTGAATGGACCCACGGACCGTCGATAGGGTCCGTAGACCACCGCACACCTATTTCTCTGTAGATTTTGCCTTTCGCCCCTGCACACGTAGCAACCATTAGGACTTTATTTTTACATTTTCTGGAAACTTTTTAGACATGGACCGTATTCTATATCTAGCGACCACTAATACAAAAATAAAACACCTATCTAAAGAGTTACATAAATTAAAATAAAAGAAAAATCTCCAAAATAGAAAAGAATTATAGTTGGCTAGATTGTACATCTCGGGCTGCCTCCCAAAATAGCACTTCATTTAACATCGCGGCACGATGCATGCTACTTGATTACACAGACTTCACGAAGGTAATAGGCCTCAATTACTTCTCGCACACTGTCAAACTTCCCCACGTAGACTTTGATCCTTTCCCTGTTCACCTTGGACCTTGTTCCCTCCTTGGTCTTGAGTTCGACCGCTCCATGTGGAAACACTTGGGTGACTTTGAATGGCCCGGTCCATTTGGACTTGACTTTGCGAGGAAACAAGCGAAACCTTGAGTTGAATAGAAGCACCAAATCACCCAGAGCAAATTCACGCTTTTCAATTATTTTATCATGATACTTATTCATCCTCTCCTTGTACACGGTTGGACATTCATAAGCTTTTAGGTGAAACTCATCAAGCTCATTCATGTCATTCACACTTTGACTAGATGTGGCGCCCCAATCCAAATTCTACTTCTTTAGCGCCCACATAGCCTTATGCTCTACCTCTACAAGCATATTGTACCACTTCCCATATACAAGTTGGGAGTCTTTGAATGTGATGTGATAGGCCCATAGAGCATTATCAAGCCTCCTTGACCAATCAGTTCTATTTGCATTCAGAGTCTTTGCAGGATTTACTTTATCTCTCTGTTTGACACTTCAACTTCCCACTAGACTGTGGATGGTAATGAGTGGCTAAATTGTGGTGAACTCCATATTTCTGTAGCAGCGCCTTGAACAACTTATTATAAAAGTGGGAACCTCCATCGCTGAGAATCGTCCTAGAGGTACCAAATTTGGAGAAGATACTCTTTTTTAGAAATGCGGTGACGTTTTTCCCCTCACTATTTTAGAGCGCAATTGCTTCCACCCATTTCAACACATAATCAACCGCAATAAGAATATACTTCATCCCATGTGAACTCACAAATGGACCCATAACGTTAAGGCCCCATACATCAACCAACTCAATCACCAATATCGGATTCATAGGGAGCTCTTGCTTCTTTGAAATTCGTCATTCTCTTTGACAACATCACTGTCACGACCCGAGAGCACCCCCTAGTCGTAACCGGCGTACTCGACCTCGAAGAGGTTTAATACAAGCCTCTTAGCCTTCATTCATCGCATAGACACTAAAAACCATAAGAAATTAAAAAACTTTCTTCACAAAGAAGACATTTAATTAAAAAATAGCAAGCAGAAGACTTTCTAAACTTTATACATGATGTCCCAAAACCATCTAATACTTTAGAGTACAAAATTCGGGACTAATCCCGTACACAACTCAAACAATAC
>NW_006238932.1:1357529-1357767 GCF_000226075.1 Solanum tuberosum | reverse complement strand
GCACCATTTCTTAGTTCTAGCCCACTTCACACATTCATACATTCAAGACTTTAAGTAAAAAGGAGAGGCACTTTAGTCTACCAACCAAGTCACACCATTATCATCTAAGGATACTTCATAATCCAACATCATCCCATGTATATATCATGAGAAAAATCATACTTTAAATCACAGTGCTATCCACTTTACATAGGATTATCACAAGATCACATAAACTCATTCACATCATACCTTCACA
>NW_006238932.1:1354292-1355639 GCF_000226075.1 Solanum tuberosum | reverse complement strand
TTTTCTCATTTCATTGGAGGTACTTCCTTCTCCAAATCATCTCATGCTCATCATAACATCAAAGGACACAATATGCAATTTTCTCATGATTAAAGCACATCATGCAACCTTCTCCAAAACTCAAGTAAGCATGCTCACATTATCACCTCATAAAGCAAATAGACAACTTATGCTAAATGCACATTATGTAACTTTCTCATAGAAGCACTTTAGGCAACCTCATCGAAACACTTTTAAACATGCTCATAAGTCAACTCATGCAACATTTAGGCAACTTATCATGGATGCATAATTACATGAGGAACAAAATTCATGAAAACTTATTTTCTCATTTAACAAGAATTCATTTAAAACATGCATGACATAAGGAAACCATGGAAAACTCTTTTTCACATAAGACTCCACAACATGAACCAAGCTTCTAGGAACTCTTTGTTTTAGGCTTGAGTAAGCACATATAGAAGTAGGTAAGGCTATCAACACTTCTCAACAACTTCACTACTCAACATACCATCGATCTTACCAAAATCATTTTTACCCAACTCTTTAATTCACTAAACCTCTTGTAATGAAAACATCCTTCAAGCCTAACTCATAAACATCAACCACACTTAAAGACCTTATCATCTAACCACATATTTCCCCCAGTAAGGAGAAACTGTTACTAGTTCTTTCAAATTCACCTCCTTCCATCCTAAGGTCGGATAAAAAAAAACAAAAAACAATAAGCTTTTATACTCATTACACCTAGCATTTCTAAATCACCACACATTTCACAAATTCCTTCAACACATCACAAAACTTCTCATGATTAAGCCGGATACTACCAACAACACGCATAACCAAAGGAATCCCATTCATACTAAAGTTATCACCACAATCGTTCACCTCACACATACTAGGTCAACAAGTCATAGTTGGCATCACAACCAACATTCTCTCTTCCTCAACCCTTGCAACATTAAAACTTCCTCAAAAGTTACACCCAAATTACCATCACATACGGAACAAGGGAAGACATTATAGAGAGAAACTCCATGGCACGACTAGAAGAATGAAGAAGTGAAACTTTCTTAGCACCCAATAGCCTCCTATTCATAATGTGGCGCGCTTCACATTATGAACAAGACTCTACTAGATGTTGTTATGAGACAACCTAAGACCATCCCAGAAACTTATGCTCTGATACCAAGTTTGTCACGACCCGAGAGCACCCCCTAGTCGTAACCGGCGTACTCGACCTCGAAGAGGTCTAATACAAGCCTCTTAGCATTCATTCATCGCATAGACACTAAAAACCCTAAGGAATTAAAACTTTCTTTACCAAGAAAACATTGCAAAAAAAAA
>NW_006238932.1:1353349-1353528 GCF_000226075.1 Solanum tuberosum | reverse complement strand
AACTCACTTTAGTATCTTCAAAGCCTACTCGTGCCATGTGTAGATAGCATCCCATACTGCTCCCTACACGTTGTAGAACCTATCCAATAACTAGACTGCACATCCTACACGATGGGAATAAGCATAACCGACATTGACCATACTAGCTAGGTATGGAATCTGGAGTCTATCCTACTTTT
>NW_006238932.1:1314406-1348070 GCF_000226075.1 Solanum tuberosum | reverse complement strand
ATTAAACAACACAAGAGATATCAATACAATTCACTTTACACATAATTCCATCAACTTTGAATTTATAGAAATAGACCCACTTCATAAACACATTTTAGGGTTTTGTAGAATACAAGGATTCATGGAGTTTTTCATCTTAAAACATCAAATAAACATCAATAATATCATAACTTATCATTTGAAATCGTTACATGCAAGAACCCTTGAGTTTAAGTAGAAATTAGGCTTTTTCACAAACTTTGGAAAAGTTGAAAACCATTTGAAATTGGCTCTAGGGTGATAGCTTGCCCTAGATAAAGAACTCCCATACCTTTACTAAGATTCCCCAAGAAATTTGATGAAGAAAACGTCTTGCATCCACAACTCTAGCTCCCACTTCTTCTTCTTCTTCTTCTTCCTTGAGTTAGAGAGAGATATAGAGAGAGAAAGACTTTGGAAATTCTAATTTGAAGAATATAGTTATAGCCCTCAATTAAAAGATCTAATATACCTAAAATAATAAAAACAACTTAAAATAAATGTCCAAACATTTAATTAGCCAAGGGGGAAATTTACCAACCCTTTATACAAGTTTATCAACTACTAACACGCATGTGAAGCTCTAATTATCCTATTTCATTTTGAGGGTCGTTACAATCACAAGACTTGGCGAAATTATGAGCATCTTGGTGAATGGTAGGCCAGTAATACCAACACTGCAAGATTTTATGATCAGTTCGAATACCACTGTGATGCCCACCAACAGGCAATGAATGACACGTCTCTAGTATACTCATCATCTCAACTTCGGGCACACATTGATGAATAATCCCATCAGCACAAATACGGAACAAGTAAGGCTCATCCCAAAAGAACTTCTTCACATCATGCATAAATTTTTTCCTTTGGTGAAACAACAAATCTGATGGAACTAGATCACTTGCCAAGTAGTTAGCAAAATCCGCAAACCAAGGAATAAGATCAAAAGAGGCAGCCAATACATGTTCATCTGGAAAGCCATAATTAATTTAAGCCCCATCTCCTAGCTTGAGCATTGCTTCCATCTTTAATTTGGACAAATGATCGGCAACTTGATTTTATGTCCCCTTTCTATCTTTCACCTCAAAATCAAACTCTTGCAGCAATAATACCCATCTAATCAACCTCAGTTTTGCATCCCTTTTAGCCATCCAATACCACACGAAGCGCCACTCCACTCGCATCACACATCACTTCAAAAGGTTACCCCCAATATGGTGAAATAATGATAGGTGCAGAAATTAGCTTTACTTTCAACTCTCCAAATGCTCTCAGACAAGCATCATCAAAACTAAACTTACACTCCTTTTCGAGCAATTTGCACAATGGGTGCACAATTTTGGATAAATCCTTGATAAACCTCCTATAAAAGACTACATTCCCAAGAAAACTTCTAACACCTTTAACAGAGAGGTGGTAGAAGTTTTTCTATTACCTCGACGTTAGCTATATCAAACTCAATACCTTTCTCAGAAATTCGATGACCCGGAACGATCCCCTCTCTCACCATGAAGTGCCACTTTTCCCAATTGAGCACAAGATTACACTCTTCACACCGTTTTAGTACATCGGCCAAATGCATCAGACAACTATCAAAAGAGTCACCTACCACACAGAAATCATCCATAAATACCTCAATAGTGTCCTCGACCATATGTGAAAATATCGACATCATGCAACGCTGGAAAGTTGCTAGAGCATTACACAACCCAAATGTCATCAGTTTGAAGGTGAAAGTCCCATAATGGAAAGTGAAGGTGGTTTGCTCTTTGTCTTCCGGAGCTATGGAGATCTGATTGTAGCTCGAGTAACCTTCAAGAAAATAATACCAACCCTTACCTGCAAGGTGATCCAGCATCTGATCCATGAACTACACAAGGAAGTAATCCTTTTCTATCCAAGCATTCAATTTCCAGTAGTCCATGCATACTCTCCATTTAGTCATTGTCCTCATAAGTACAAGCTCGTTTTTCACATTAGGAATCACAATAATCCCACCTTTCTTAGGATCACACTGAACATGACAAACCCAACTACTATCTACAATGGTATATATGACTCCAGCATCCAACTATTTGATGATTACCTTTTTCACTACCTCTTGCATAGGTGATTTTGTCTCCTTTGGTGCTTGATACTAGGCTTGTGGTCCGACATGAGTTGGATTTTATGAGAACAAATGTCGGGTGAGATCCTAATAATGTCCGCAATAGTCAATCCAACTTCCCTCTTGAACCTCTTCAACACAGAAACCAATGCCTCAACTTGCACCCCACTCAAATCGGCCGTAATGATGACCGGTAAAGTACCTTATCTCCCCAAGAATACATACCTCAATGCGATGGTAGAGCCTTGAGCTTGAATTTTGGAGCCTCTTCAACCGACGGTATTGCTGGTGGAGAGTCGCGATTTGTCATATCTAACTACAATTTCTTCAATTTGTAATGGAATTCGAACCTATCAAGTGCGGAAACTAATTCATCATAGTCTTCAATACCATCACCCTCAAAATTGATCATTACCGCTGCCAGTGCATCAAAACCCAACCTCTCTTCAATAGATATATTAGAACCTCGCTCTATAATATGATTCACCAATGAAACAGACTTAAGACCGCTTTCCTACTTCATGGACCTACAAATATTAAAAGTTACCTCTTCACTATTCAATCGTAACTTCATCTACCCTCTCTCCATAACGACCAAGGTGCGCCCAGTAGCAAGGAATGGCTCCCTAGGATGATGGCAGCCTCAAAATCAACCTTG
This sequence comes from Solanum tuberosum, assembly GCF_000226075.1. NCBI lineage: Eukaryota > Viridiplantae > Streptophyta > Magnoliopsida > Solanales > Solanaceae > Solanum > Solanum tuberosum. The sequence goes on along the minus strand of NW_006238932.1, from coordinate 1,345,287 downwards.
CAATCAAGTATCACAAAATCCACCAAAAAAATAAACGACTCCACTTTCACTAGCACTTCTTGGAGAACACGAATGGGCTTCTTCACATTTCTATCGGCCATGAGTAATCACATCGCAGTGGGTTTTGGAGACCCTAAACCCAACTTCTTGTAAACAGACAATGACATAAGATTAATGGTAGCACCCAAATAACATAAAGCCTTCACAAAATGTAACAACCCGACGGTACAAGGAATAGTGAAAGCACCAGGATCATCTTTCTTCTGCACAAGTGACCTAGTAGCAATAACACTGCAATGTTACAACCTCTCATCATTCTCAGAGCTAATGTCCCTTTTTTGGTCAACAAATCCTTCATAAACTTTGCATACCCAAGCATTTGCTCCAAAGCTTTTATCAACGGAACATTGATGGAAAGCTGTTCCGACATAGTAATGAACTTATGGTATTTTCCTTCTTCACTCTTCTTCACTAATCTTTGTGGGAATGGCGGTGGAGGACTAGGCATAGGAATAACTTTTTGAGTCACGTCCGCTTCTTTCTCTGAAGCATTCTTGGACTCTTCAATAACCTCAATCTTACTATCATCTTTTTCAACCACAATTTCAACCTCAGATGGCATAGGTGGATCAATGGTTTATTTACCCCCTCGAGTATTGACTGTTTTACAATGCGCATCATTCTTCGGATTTTGGATGGTGTTGGTAGGAAATCTGCTAGGCTGGCGTGGGTTTACTGTAGTTGACAATTGATTCATCTGCTGCTCAAGTTGCTTGATATACACTGCACGGGCATCAACTTTTTGACCAATTCCACACAAGTCATTTCGCATCTCTTTCACATTATCATCATTCGTATCAAACCTCTTCATCATTTTCTGCATCATCACATAGCTCATAGTGATGGTTGTCGGTTAGGGAATCTCCCAAACAAAGTTTATTTTGTTTTTTTTACATAAAAACTGAGTTATATTGTTTTTTCCAATACATTTTGTTATCTATTGTTTGAAAAGATTTTCTTTATATCGCATTATTGTTATGGCTTTAATATTAAAATGAGTTGAGATTGACTTGAATTAAGACGAGGTAAGTTGTTTCTTCAGTCCAGTTCAAGCTTATGTCATGTTTTAGATTTCCTCTTGCATGATGGTACATGACATGTAATGATGCCTTTTGGCCTACATCTTTCATTATGCAGATACATGTAACCGGGATCATCAACCTATCATTCGTTCATCGAGTTGTGTTCTTGAGTTTTTTGGTGAGCCTCCTTGCTTCTAGAGGACCCCTTACTCATCTTCAATTATTTAAGTTTGTTAGGATGATCGAAGGTCTTGTCCCGACATCCCTCATAGTATTAGAGAATTCATAGATAAATAGATAGATAGACAGTAGTTTATGAGCGTTTTCATTTTAATATTTTTATGTTCTAGACTTGAGTTGCCTTTTTGGCAAGTAAATGTTTTATTTCTGAAATATTCTGAGTTTACTTTTGAGAAAGTTGAGCAAAGTTTATCATTTGGGTTTCTTCTATGCTGAGTAAGTTTCCCGCTGAGAGTTCAGTATGGCCAAAGGTTCGCTTGGGGCCAGCAATGATTCTCAAGTGTTGGCCATACAGGGTGTAGGCTCGGGGCATGACAATAAGGTATCTATAATTGTACTCAATGAGAGCTAACGTGCAAGTGCCATAGCAAGAATAATCTCAATAACAACCCTCAATCATAATCAAAAAGCCTCCAATGACGACTAGCTTGTCTTAATACAAGTTCAAGCTTATTTTCGTTTCTTGTCTAAAGCAACAACATCTTTCAACAAATACATTCAAGTTTCCTCAGAAGAACGATTCCATGCCCTCACAAAGCAACTCAACAAAGGTATAAAAAATCAATGCAACTCTCACTCTCTCAAAAGAGAAAAACATCCAAGCTTTATCTCATAGGTTTACCCATATTTTCAAATCATCACATAACCTAGATCATGAAAGCTCTCAAGGGTCTTTTCTGCTTGTAATGTCGTTGATGATTGAGGTAGGGTCAACTTTGATTGGTGACTTTATATTTTCAAAGCATTGTTGCAATCATTATCACCTCTTCTCAAGTTCTTTTCCTTGTTTTTCAGTTTAGAACTTAAACTTTGACTTTTCACTATATTTTTTTTAATCCTCTTTATTTCATTCACTTCTCTTTTTTTATTTTCAATTGTACGCATTTCAATCACAATATAAGGAGGGATTCTTTCTTTTTTGCAACTCTTACAAAATTGAGTCTCATTTCATCATTCTTTTCCCTTCACTTGGCTTTCATTCTTCATTTTATTCCATACCTCCACATTAGGCTTTTTTCCTAAGTTGTCTTTTCAAAAATAACAATGCTTTAAAAAGGATTTCTGGTGAGAAGGTAGGGACACCTCGGTTGAAGAGATTTAGTTTTGGTTTTCGCCAACGAATAGGATAGGCTCAAATGGTTCCAAAATGGATGTACGCCTTCACAAGGTAGTCAAAAAGGATTATGGAGAATTTTGTTCCTACTATAAATAGTTTCCCAAGATCATGTCTCATATTAACGAAGATTCGAACGATTGGACTAACAAGGAAAATTCTAGGACTCTACATACATTCTTTCAAGTACTACCTCACCACTGATGGCACTTCTAAATACACTCCTTTAGCACATATCAAAAAGATCAAAATTGTATGTGCAATATTAATTGCAAGGACATATCAAAACATAGTTAGTCAATAGAAGATTAAAAGAGAACACACAAAAGTGCAACCTGATCGATTTCATTCTCAACATACCAACACTAAACACCATGTTTTTCATAAGTGTTATTCAAGATATCGATATTGAACTCTATCGATCTTTGAATTGTTATCAATGAAGAGTTCAAGCATTTCATGATTTTACATTCATGGAGGTTTTAAAAATCGTGAGAAAATGAAATAGAAACAAGAGACACACTTTAACCAAAAGTAAATTACTACAATTATTCAAAGTCGAAATAAAGTCAAAAGGAGAACATTTTCTGAAAAGCCCTTACCCCATGAAAAAGGAAAGATCAATGTTCTCATTGAATAGAAATATCATGAAGATATGAAGATGAAAACACTCCATAAGAAAGTATTGGGATCAACATTCACCGACTAAGTCGGCGAATCACCAAGCACAATCAAATTGCCCATAAAGGGTTCAGCCTAAGACAATATGTCCTTCACTTCAAGGAACTAATTCACAATCTCCAGATGCACATAGGCGAATCACTGTTCTTTTCATGAATATCACTGAAATTACCAGTGTGCCTCCCATTTTGTGTGCCTGATAAGGCGGATTATAGTGGGTTCACCCAACAGCGTTTGTACATCGCCCAGTTGGTGATTAGCATTGTCGAAATAAAAAGTAATAACCTAATGGTGGACCCCTTGTTAAGCTAACTCATTCGAGCTTCGCTTAGAGTACTTAGCGTATCGCCGAGTTTCCTTTTCCATTGCTTTTTTTTGCACAATACCCACAAAGGTTTACACCCGTGTTATTGAAAAGAAGTAACAATTAAGTTACACTCCTAGAAGATCCAAATTTAATGTCGCGACACAATGTGGATATGTTCATCACATATCATCCAAATACACCACTTTAACAACCTGCACATCATGACATTCTCAAAAGTATACCTACAACATTTGGCCATTGACTTTGAATCTTACCCCCTTTGCATCTACAATTTCAATCGCTCCAGTGCCATACACTGATGTCATATTGTGCGGACCAGTTCTCTTGGAATTGTGCTTACCTGGAAATAGTTTCAACCTTGAATTTAAAAGTACCACTAACTCCCCAACTCAAAACTCACAAGAAAGTATCTTAGAATCATTGCACCACTTAACCTTTTCCTTATATAGGGTAGAACTTTCGTAGGCCTGCAAACAAAATTCATCCAATTCACGGATTTGGTGGAAATAAACTCAAGAGGGGTACACCCCGATTTAAATTTATCTTTTTAAATTCCCAGAAATCTTTGTGTTCTAACTCAACCGAATGTTGACAAGCTTTCCCAAACACTATCTTGTAGGGAATTATACCAATGGATTACAGAGAGCTTTGTTTTTACATGACAAAGAAATTCTCCTCGAAACCAAAAATATCACAGAGGTCCACGATGCGGCCCTATAAGAAAGAGTAGTATTTCGACATGGGAAATAATTCCCATCGAAACCATAAAAACCTTAGGTACACAATGCGGTCCTACTAAGGACTACTTTGTTTAAACGCGAAATTAAATTCTTTTTTAGATTTTTTTCGAGTTGAAATAGGTTGTTACCTTAGTTCTCCACAATACATCAGGAGAAATACATGTTCACTGCAACTTTAAGAAAATTAGTTTTTTTTAAATGATGGGTTTCTTCCCATCCAATGCCTTAGTTTTGGTCGTGCCTAGACTCATCTTTATGTGTTTTCATTATTTTTTTAGCATCCTAACTATTATGATAAACGAAAATTTTAACTATGTCCTAATAATTAAACACCTATCTAACACACATGGTCACGACTTGCCTCCCGTGTAGTGCCTATATTAACATCGCATCTCAATTCAACTTATGGATTACTCATCATTCATCTAGAGTATTTCTTGATCTCAATCATCCTCATTTGGAAATTCACATTTGACACACTTTCTATTTACAAAGAACATTGTACTTTGACCAAAGTATTCTAGGGAAAAACTCTAGTCGCAAATTGAATAGTAGGACTTGTTGGCGTAGCTCAAAATTGCATGACATGATATGCTTTTGATGAAACTTCTTCATCTTCTTTTTATACAACTTGACATTTTCATATGCGTGGAGCCTATACCCTTGAAGATCATTACATTGTCCTATCCTTCTTTTGTACACTAATTCAGGGTAAAGATTCAACTTCTTGATTGCCTTATATGGTTGGATCTCAAACTACGCCTGTAGATGGCATGTGTTTCCACACATAATGTGATAGGGAGAAGTTCCTATTGGTGTCTTATAAGTCATTCTATACGCCCATAGGGCATCATCAAGCTTTTCAGCCTAGTCTTTCCATTGGGTATTCACAGTGGACACCCACCACTTTTCACGGGTTAGAAATCTATTTCAAGAATGACCTTCTTGTAACCCAAGTCCAATGCCAGGATCTGCTTTACCACCTAATTTGATACTTTTACATGGTTTATGTGTGGGTGGTATGCTGTAATAACCTTGTGTTAAACTCCATACTTTTCCAATAGATTTCTCACTAAATTATTTATGAAGCTCTTACCATCATCACTGATTATAGCTATTGGAGTTCCGAACCTAATGAATATGTGTTTCTTGATGAACCTCACCACAACCTCTGAGTCATTAATAGGAAGAGATGCAACCTAAATGTATACATAATCCAGTACTATTACAATGTATTGATTTGCATTGGAGGTGGGAAAAGGACCCATCGAAAATATCCCCACACGTCGAATATCTCAACCCCAAGAATACTTCTCAATGGTATTTGAGGTATTCGCAAAATAGTCCCAGCAGTTGGCATTGATCACATTATTTTACCATGTATGCAATATCTTTGAAAAAAGTAAGGTAGAAAACACGATTGGAACCCTCTGTGAGTTGTACGCTCCCGTGTATGATGACTTCTATATGGTGATAATTTACCACTCTTTAACACTGGCTTCACTTCTTTCTCAGCAATTTATATTCTCACCACTTGGTCTATCCCTTGATAGAATAAAAAAATACTCATACTATATGTAAAATCTCGTATCATGGCTTAAATTTTGCTTTTGGTGAATGTATTCCCCAGGCGGAAAAAATCTGCTTACCAATAAATTTACAGTGTCACCATATCAAGGCACTTGAGTGATGTCTAGGGCCAATAAATGTTCATCCGGGAATTCCTCATGAATTTTCCCTTTGTTTCGCACTTGTTATGAATCCTCCAATCTTGTTAAGTAATTGTCAATTTGGTTCTTTGTTCCCTTTCTATTTGATTTCCAAACCAAATTCATAGAGCAATATAATCCACCTAATGAGCCTTGGTTTATCTTATTTCTTGTAGTATAGGTACCTGATTGCGGCATACATAGTATAAACAATAACCTTAGTAACTACAAAAAATTATCTGAACTTGTATAAGTGTTGAGTCTGAATTTTGGAATCATCTAAGGATTGATTTACATTGATTTAGTGTCCTCAAATGTTTATTTTGTGAAAATAACTGATGCGAAACCCTTGGTTTCCAGGTACATGAATTGAGGAACAAAGCTAGGAAATAAATGGAAAATAGAGACAACACAAGCGAAGAAGAGAAGAGAAAACCAAGCTTGACAATCGTCAATGCTACTTGACGATCGTCAATGCTACTCGACGACTCGCCAAGTTGCCACTCTACCACCTAAAGTTACTGAATGTTGAGGCTAAATTAGGGGTAACTTCTGCGAGCAGTAGTTCCATTCGGCGTGTCGCCGATCGTTTCGGCGTCAGATGACCAGGTAGCCCAAAATGCTGATGGGGATACAAACAAGTGCTGATGGGCGACATGAAAGGCGGAAGGGTGACTCGCGGAACTATTCGGCGATCCTGATCTAGATCGCCTAAAAATACAGTGGTTGGACCAAGAAGAAGTGAAAAAAGAAGGCGAGAGGAAGCAAAATCAGCGAGTTGTCGAACTGTCGGTGAAGCCAAACTTACCTCGCCGATTGGTCCTACAAGGCCATACATCATACTTGTATAAATTGACTTTTGCTAGAGAGAGAAAGCATTCAGAAACGGAAGGGATAGAAGATTGAGAGCAAAAACATTACCATTGAATTTTAGCACGATTTTTGGTTGAGATTTTGTAATAGAGAAGATTTTAGTTAATTTTAACTTTTGAATTTCAATTACCCAGCTATGGAAAATATGGCAGATGTTGATTTTCCTATTTTTGATATGATTGGCTAAAACCCTCTTCTTAGGGTTTTGACTATGTGACCTATTGTTGAGTTTTACTAAGTGGCTGTCATTGATTTGCAAATAATAGTGTTAATTTGAAGTGGGTCTGAATTGTTATTGCGTTTTGAGGTCGTCTTGCATTATTAGTGTATCAAGTTGTGTGTCTTGTGCTTGCTCGAGACAGAAGTACAAAGCCAAAGTAGCAAATTTAGAATACTTTGTAGTGGGTCACCATGATTTTAGCTTGAGAAAGTGAAACATGGCATCTATTCTTTGTATCTAGCTAGAGTGAGTGGATTTGATGAGGACGAGGGATGGACATCTTCAGACAAGTGTTGAAGTTTGAGAGAATTTGACAAATATAAGGTAATTGTTCGAGAGAAAGTTGCTTTACATATAGTCCTATTGAGAGCATCGATGTTCATCCACTAAGTTAGAGACGATAATTGGTTGGTCAATTCCCCAACTGTTACCTCACTATTTGATCGTTTCGTGTTAAGTGTTAATTTGGATTGATAACTACAACTTCAAATTTTGAATCTTAAACCGAAAAGGTACAAGAAGTGTTTAGTTGATGATATTGTGGTCATATTTTCATAATTTAATTTGAAGGAAAAGCTACTTTAGCTACTCTCTGTGGGATCGACCCAACTCATTTAGTTGGGTTATATACTGACTAGTGATCTTTGACACTTAGAACTGGATATAGTGTCTTTGAAACGTTAATCAATAAGGTGATAACTAGTGAAAGTATCCCCTTCCATTTCACTGTTCAATTTTTCTATGCAGAGTCGAGGGTCTTGGTCACATAATATCACCGAATCTAATGTAAGGTGAAGTGAGTAGATATCACTGAATCTAACAGTGCTTGTAGATAAAATTATAGTCCAAAGGGTAGCTTGATGTAGAAATTGGTGCGTTGCCAAGTTTACAAAAGTGAACTCAAACGGGATCACCGAATAAGGCTGAAGCACATGAAACTTGAAGAAAGAAAAAAGCAAACCGAAGAGATATGGGCGATTCACTAAATCCAGTTGGCAAACTCAACTACGGTCGCTGAATGAGACAGGGAGAAAATTTTTGGACAAAATTTTGGGAAACTATAAATAGCCCTGAGGAGAGAAAGCAAGAGGGTGTGGAGAAATTGAGAGTAATAGTCTGAATAATCTAGGGAGAGAGAAATCTTCCATTCAGTGAAAGTACTTTTTGTTGAATTTTTTAATTCTGTGAAGTTTAATTTGGTAAATTGAGGTTTAATTTGAAGTGGGTTTTATATTAATTACTAAAGTTCATTCAAGGTATAATCTATTTACACTATGCAATATGTCGCTAAACACCCGAACTCTTGGGATGTGATTATGGGGTTGAGTGGTGTCACAATCATGGGGTACCCCCTTGATTTAACATGGAGTAGATGACCCCGAGAGATCCCATACCAACCAATTAGAATTCAGAACATAAGAAATAGAACAATAGAAGTAAAGATAACATTTCAAGTCCAATGTTTAATAAAAGTAAATCGGACGTCTAAAAAACTTTGTTTCAATAGCCATCTGATACAATAGAATGAAATTGGGCCTAGCCCATACATAATGTCCAACAACTGGAAATATGAAAGAAAACTGAAGAATAAAACTCCGTCCTCAAAACATGAGGACTCACCAATGCTCAGAAATCTCGAGATCAACTACAAGCCAAAAAACTGAGAAACTTGATTGTGGGACCATACATTTGGGGAAATGTAAGCAAGAGTACGCGTTAGTACAAAATAATGTACCAAGACTGATAGCCATGCATAAAAGATTTAAATCATGCTAAAAGAGGAAGTTTCATGACATGCAATTGACAAAGCAAAAAATGATATAAAAAGGGTGACAAAACATAAGTCATAAAACATGGTCAATACAAGCTAACATCATTTAAAACCTTTAAACACATATGAAATACTTTTTGAAGTAACTATAGTTCATTATTAATGTGGGTTGTAGCCTTAACCTATATAGAGACCATGTGAGCTATAACATGATCCCCCGGTTTCTCCCATACCGAAAAAGGTTGTCCTACTTGCCATGGTAAAGACCATGAACTTTTAGCTTAAGTGGATCAACTAACTAATGTCTAACTAGACAATAGTCCTATGGGGACACATAGCTAAGGGATAAGGATATTGCTTCTAGAAACCCGACCTCTACTAATGGGAGAGCTTCACTCTCAATATCATCTCGGTGCAAAGCATAAATCCCATGGAATACTCATTTCTTACTTGTTCTTATTATCGATGGAAGGGCACGTCATCTTGCCAATCCAAGCTAAGTAATCGTCCATGGAAATGTATCATTGAATAACCAATCAAAGCTTGGTTTCATTAGGATAGCTCTTAATATTTGATTCAATTAGCTGAGAAGACCTTTGAACCTTAGAATCCTTATTATGTGAGAAAACCTTTCACAATCATGCTTTTATGTGTGTATGAGAAATCCTTTCAGCAACACAACAACACATAATGATTGATACTTTACTCTCAAAGCATCCTTAAAACATTTGCATAGATTTCATCAAAACATATATAATTCCATAATTTACCTTTCAAGGTTCATAACCCACTTTAAATCATCAACATTTGGAAAACATGGGGTAGATATGGATTTCATAATCAATTCATGTAATTCTATCAATAAATTCTTCATTTCATGAAACTCTTCCCTCATAATCAAAATCCACATCATATGATCATAACTTGAAAACATGGGGAAACATGGGTTCAAAGGGGAATCATCATAAAATCATAGTATTTCATCAATTCATGAATAAGAGATCATAACTCAATCATTTAAATCAATAATTATAAGAACACACGAAAATTGAAGAAAACTCTAACTCAGTTAGGGAATTTCTAACTTTCAAAATAGGAGAATTTGGGAACTCCATGAATGGAAGGAATGCATGGATGAAAACTATCATATGTCAAAGTCAATTGCTTATCTTCAATAGAGGAATTGAGACTTGGCTTGAAACCCTAGGTAGAATCCTTCTTCTTCAAGGTTTCTAGAGAGAAATATTTGAGATTTCTTGTTTTTGGTGAATTTGAAGAGAATGAAGTCAATGAACTAATTTCGGGATTAGGATCATTTTCTAAGGGTGTTAGTGAAGGGTAAAATGACGTAGTATAGAGATAAAATAATTATGAAAAGACCCAACTGCCCTTAAACTTAACTGCCAGCCCACCACTCACGGCCATAACCGACTGACTATGAACATGATGATGGTCCATCATGTATGACCGTCGTTTGTGGTCAGAAATATATTTTTGGGCCAGAGAACCACGAGCCCACAAGCACGGACCGTGGTCTGAATGACGGTCCGTGGGTCAAACCATGATTTCCTAGTTCCTCGAAGATCTTGGTTGCCCAGTCCACAGACCACACAAAGAACCATAGGTTTTCCCATTATGTATGTCTCCACTAATTAAAAATGCTCGAAATGAATCAAATAGGATTTCATCGGGCAATAATGTAGGCTAGGGGATGGGTACAAAAACTATATAATAGTGACATACAGCTCTTCAAGTACATTGCACTTTTAGACTTCAAAACCCATTATTTTCTTGTCTTTTATTATCAGCCATTTCTAATTATTTCACAATTAATTCTCATCATCCCATGAATGCTTCAATAAATATTTTTTCTTTTTTTGTTCAAATCACAATCTTTCAAAAAGGGCTTTTTTATAACTTTGTAGGTTTCATTGATTACCTTTCTAAGTCGACCATAACTTTTCATCAGATTAAACCATCACAATAAGTATGTGCTATAGTGCTCAAGGAAGTAAGGTACAAGAACTAGGTATTCTATAAGGGTGTCAAGGAAAAAATATGGTTACCAACAAAAATCTACATACTCAAAGGGGATGACTAGTGATATAATATCTTGAAACGACTAAAATTTACAAGAAAAATCAAATAAAGCATATTATCATCTCAAAATAAAACAACATTTTTTCGTTCGCTATAAAAGCATGCTTGTCATGTTCTAGACTAAGATGCAAGACATGGAACAAAAAAGTTCTCACCACACATGGCACATGTTTGACTCAGGTGCAACTTCTAGCCGAACAAAACATTCACCTCATGCAAGAGTTCAATTAAAGCTTAAGTTGCATTCAGAGTCAGATACAAGAGCCCAAGGGTTTCAAAATATATTTCCTTTAATGCTTTCATACATTTTCCCCATTTGGATTATTTGATATGCTCAAATTACACCTATAATAAAGAATCATAAGCAATCGTTGTCAAATAAAGAACCCAAATTGTAGGTTGGGGTCGATCCCACAAGGAATATGGTTTAGACTAAAACTTAACTCACAAATATCTCTTTTTAGTAAAGCTATTTCCGAGAAAAGTAACGGGTTTTTTTTAACTAAGGTAGTAGATTCTTAATTAGAATAATTAAGTAAACAAGAGTCACAATTTGAGTTATCAACATAAGATGGAAACTAGGGTACATGTGTTCCCCACATGCTTTTAACGCAGTAATCCTAGTAATAGTAATCATATCCTAGTGTTTGACATGCAAGGTTGGTAAGCTAGGTATCCCTAAGTGATTGATCCTCCAAGTAGGGAATTTCACCACTTCACTTGGTCCGTCTACGGGTGTATGATCTACTAACCTTTACATTTACCCCAGATTGTTCACCATCTCAATTAAGTTTAGTTGTCACCCCCACTTCAATTGAAATAACACTATTACATAGTATCCACTAAATCTGTTTTGTTTAATCCTTTTCTCGTTCATTACCTTCTTGGTAAGGCAAGTAGGAACAAGGCGGGTTCTAACGTTTGCAACCGTTAAAAAGACATCTAATTGATAGGATTAACAATACATGCATAAACACTATTCAAAAATTACTTAATTATTACTCATAGTTTGTTAATTGCTCATGGTTCCCATAACCCTATTTGTGGATTTAGCTACCCATACTTGATAGCTGCCGATTCATAATTCCGTTAATAGAATTCATGAACATACAATTTGAATAGATGAAAACCAAATTCTAGAATTTAAATTCAAAGCATTCTTGCATAAACCAACTTCCAGAAATTAAATTTCTCAAAGTTTGCAAAATAATTTCCATAAGACCAAAATCTAAAACCTTACAATATTGTCTAACCCCAAAAATGGAATTTACAATTAATATTTATAGAAAACAAATCCTAAATCAAATAGAAAACAAAATAAGGAAATAAAAACTTCAGACGCGGTTTTTATTGATGACTAGACCTACAGATCGTGGGTCGACCTACAGTCCGTAGGACACCCTCCGTGGTTCAATATTTGTTCAATATTTTCAGGGCCTAAAAACGATGACTACGTCTACGGTCCTTGGATTGGACTACAGTTTTTCATGTCACGCTGTGGTTAGAGTACTGAAAATCAGCTTCCTGACCAACACCTACGACTGTCCATCAGTTGTTGGCTCCGTCAGTGGCCACTTCTGCATTCATCTCGTATCTTGATCAACCACATCAAAGCCTATTTCCTATAAAAATTACACCGAAATCATTATTTCTAATAACAAACTAGCCCAAGACGCACACAAACTCTAAGTGATATGTATCAAAATACTGTAAACTCACGGTATATTAACACCCTCAACTTAAAATTGTTTTTTGTCCTAGAGCGACACACTAACACTCTAAGTGACACTTATGTAGAAGCAAACATACAAACACAAGAGATCATATGGCTGTCTCAATCAATTCCATCACTCAGTGCAAATATTTTCATTTGGACCTAATAAGCTAACTCATACGGATCAACACATGACATAGACCGACCAATAGATATCACCACATACACTTTCAACAATTGCAAAAGTACCAACTCTCCAACAATGTAACTAGTGCCTTCACTTCAAATAAATCCTTTCCACACAATAAGTATAATTTTAAGTTCAAGGATTCATTCAACACTAACGCTCAGAAGTGAATTCAAATATAGTTAGTTCTCAATACGGTAGGCTTGCCCCTATTTTCTCTGCATACACTCTCCAAACTAGTCACTGGGATTACTATAGGACTTTCTTAGCTTGTAACTTAGGCTCAGGTCAGGTAGGGTACATTTGGGTACTTTTTGTGACTTTTCTTTCCTCCTTGACATTACATTGGATTTTTACCTCTTTTCTCAAACAATTCTTGACATCTTTTTATTTTGTGCTGTTTTCCTTGACTTTCTTCAACACATATGTGAATTTGACTTCATCAATCACATTCTTCACTTTTTCTTTTTCTTTCTTTGATTTTTTTCCCAACAATCTCTATCATTGTTCTTTTTGTTCTTCTTAACTTCAGTCACATGTTTTTCTCTCTTTTTCTTTCTTCTACACAAAACTCTTTTCATACCTTTTTCTTCTGATTTTCTTTTTCGTAGACACCCTCAGCTAATGTATTTTGCATGAATTGAGGTGCACAATATCCGATATCTTATCAGGGCCATGATTAAGGTAACTTTTTGAATTAGCCACCCTCAACTTACGCTTTTGGCCTAAGTTAAGTTGCACATGTTGAAGGAGGGACTAGGGCCAAAACAATATTTTAGGGAAGGCCACTTAGGTGTATTGAAAGAAGTGGTGTACATTACACTCAAATATTTGGATCAAAGTGAGCATTTATTTCTTTTGGTTCAATTATTTTAGGCTTTCATAGACTTATTTGAACAAGGGCATACAATCATCTCCCAATTCATAACTTAGATTATCTTAACAAGATTGACGCACAAGTTCTAGATTGGCATGGACTGCATGAACAACCAAAATCATCCCACACACTTGGCACATTTTTGCATTACCAGATTATCTAATTACCAGTTATAGTTTTAGCTTAACTCATGCTATCGTACTGGTTCCTTATCATGTCGTATGAAGATCCAGTACATTTAACTCATTGAACCTATAGATCTAGCATATTTCAAATTTTTGGATAGGTATCAATTTTATTCTTCTCATGACATCATGCTTTCATTCTTATACTTACATCTACACATACAATCCTAAGCATGCCGGTTCAACATAAAAGTAAAACAGTCCCTTGGGGTGAAAATATAAGAGGCAAGAAAACCCCTAGGGAGGATTATGAGTTGTGTCATTCAGACTTGACTCTATCACTCACAATCATTTTACCCCACCCCTAAAAATATATGGTGCAATTTCCCTCAATGTACAGATAATAAAAATTAAGGCATTGGGTGAAGCAAACCTGTGGCGCATATGCGCCGATGATCTATCAAGAAGAGAGTGGGTCCGATTTGCCAGAACCCGGTGGATCAACAATAGGAGTATCATCAATAATGCTTTCATCAATAGTGGGAACACCATCAGTAGTGCTTCTCGAACTTGATGGACCAACACCTATCTCGCGGGCCCCTGTTTCCATATCTCCTCATAAGAGTGAACTACCTCTAAGAGGCCTCAGGCTCTGGCCTCTCTCTCTTTTGTGCCCGTTGGGCCTCAATATCATCAGAAGTGTGGTCTTAAGAGCGGTGGCACTTCACAATAACGCGGTAGGGGTCTGGTGGTGGTATAGTATCACCAAAAAGGGCAATCATCAAAACCTCATCCTCCTCAGCGTACGGTGCAACCTATGGTACAGTCTTATCAGGGGCTAGAGGGGAAGCAAAATCAACACGCAGTCTAGCCAACTCTATCTGGAAAGCGGTGATGTTAATGGTAGGTAAAGGCCTCTCCCGAACCGTCAACTCAAAGGCATCTATGCACTTGAGGACCGCCTGAATCTTCCTCTCTATAGGAGCCTCAGACTCCTCTACAGATCCTAGCATCCAGGGCCTCATTTGCTGCAACAGCGTAGCCATCTAGTTCTCCAACTTCTGAACTCGAGCAAGAGGGACTAGTGTGGACCCTGAAAAGGGGAGTGGCTCGGGATGAGCTAGCAACTTGACTGGTGGAAGTAGAAGGGAGAGCCTAGGCCTTTGTGGTCGTAGGAGGGGTGGAAGTATCAGCAACCTCTATCCGCTTTACATCATCTGCAAGGTCAGCACGCAAAAGAAGTAGGTAAATCTAGGGATCTCTCCGCGGTGTAGGAAGGTTGGAATCATCTTGAATGAGGTGAATGTCCACAATCTTTGTCGCCTCAAGCAACCTGCCACAATGCCAAATAGGCATTGAAGACTCCCTATAGAGATGAAATATCAAATGCGAGAAGGACATAGTTGTGGTGATCTTGAAGGCTCTCTCATAAATATCGGCGATTAGAATCCGGGCAAAGTCAAGCTCAAGTCCTTCCACAATAGCTGCTAACATCATAGCCTGGTCCCAACTAACAACATTGCCCACCTGTGTAGGGGAAAGTCTAGTACAAACCATAGACCAAAAGAACTTCGCAGTGAAACTTAGTGTTGCTTATTTGACAGGCAGTTTCATTTTCCTCACCCACTCAGTCTCCTCTCTATCCTCAGCAATCTGATGGTCCATCTAACTCAGCAATGTCTTTCTCTGCTTGGCATCAATCTAAAATGCCCCACTCTAAACAATACCCATCTTGTAGTCGTACTATGCTATATTAATCGGTAGAGTATGGGCTGGGCCGTAAATAAAATGACGCATGGTAGCCTCTGAGATGTCAATAGAGAAATTCCTCACCAGTGTGACCTTATGTGGAGGTTGGGCCAGCGGCTTAGCCCTTTTAGGCAACAAGTGTGATAAACATTGCAACATTCATACATATACAAGTATCATAATGAAGCAAGAACAAGCATACATCACACAATCATAGAATCACAACCATGACCTACCTTGAAACAAACTTTAAACCCTAAGAAACTTGATCCTTCCCTTTACGAATTCATTCGGCTAGTTCTTGGTCTACAAACAATCAATACAACACGGGAATCAACAATTCTATAAAGCCTAGATCAAACACATGATCCCAATTATCTAAATTAGGGTTGTTTCCACCATAGAATCTATAGCAAAACCCTCCCCCATCAATATTCACCCATTCAATTACATTATATGGATTGAAAAATGGATTCGAGGAGTGAAAAGCTTACATTTAGCCTCAAGAATGGTAAAAAATGAGTAGGAGTCGCTTGGGGTTTGTTCCTTATCTCTAAAACTCGAAAAGTGACAAATAAGGTCGTTTATGGGTTTATTAACGACTTTATTCACGTCGGGCCCGCCACAGCGACTGTTACCCCACTGTAGCGACCCCGCTAAAGCGGCAAAAAGCGGTGCTGATATGCTCAAATTACACCTCCCTAAAGAAGTATAAGCGATCGTTGTCAAATAAAGAACCCAACTTATAGGTGGGGGTTGATCCCACGAGGAATATGGTTTAGATATAAACTTAACTCACTATTATATTCATTTAGTCAACTTATTTCCGAGACAAGTAAAGAGGGGGGGGGGTTGTGAAACAAATAACTGATTGTTGTTAAGTAACAAGTGAGCAGGATTCGAACTTTGTTGTTACCAATGAGAGAGAGAAACTAGGGTGTATGTGTTCCCCATAAGCTCTTAACGCGGTAATCCTAATTTTAGGAATTCTTTTCTAGTGTATCACATGCACAGTGGTAAGTTATGTATCCCTAAGTGATTGGTCCTCCAAATAGGGAATTTCACTCCGCACCTTGGTGTGACAACGTGTGTATAATTTACTAACACTTACCTTTACCTCAGTTTAAACATCACATCAATATATGGCTTAGTTTTCACCCTCGCACCAATTGCCATTAGACTATTAGATAGTGTCACACTAAATCTCTGTTGATAATTCTTTTCTTATTAATTACCTTCTTTGTCCAACAAGTAGCAACAAGGCGAGTTCTAACGCGTGCACTCGTTAAAAAGACTTCTAAGCGAAAGAACTACCAATGCATGGATCAACACTATTCATAAAATACTTCGTTATTATTCATATGTTATTAATCGCTCATGGTTTGCACAACCCTAATTGTGGATTTAGTTACTCAGGCTTGAAAAAACACAATTCATATTTTTAGAAGAAGAATTCATGAAATTAATCAATGAGTAGAAGAAACCCGTAATCTCCAATTGATATTCAAAGCCAAAATCTATATAAACCGAAATACAAAAATCAAATTGCTAAATTTTGAAATTTAATTCCTAAGAAAATACCAAGAACGAAAAGTAAATAATAATGTCTAACCCTTAAAAACGAGGTTAACATACACTATTTATAGAAAAAATTGTCCTAAATAAAAAGGAAATGAAATAAGACCTCAAAATTTCTCGATGCAGCTTCATTCGACGACTTCGACTTACGGTCCGTAGGTCCCTTCCGTTGGTCTATACTTGGACCTTTTCTTGTAGAGGCTAAAACCTTCACTCTCAAATACAATCAATGGACGTGCAGAACGGACCGTAGGTTGACCTATTGCCCGTAGGTCCTCTTTCATGGCTCCACACTTAGGAATTTTATCAGGTACTGGAACTTCAACTTCTTTGAAACATTCGATGGATGTGCATAATGGCCCGTGGGTCGACCTACGCTCCGTCACTTGCATCCGTATTTCCACACTTGGTCTGACTTCCCTCATACTCCATCTACCCCACCCATCGATGAACTGTGACTGGACCTATTGTCTGTAGGTCACCTTCGTGGGTGGATCCTTTTGCCAATTTTTAGCTGTCATCTCCTACTTCCACGTCCAAGCCAATTTCCTGCAAAGATGATACAAAACACATTAATTCTAATACAAAATGGCCCTAGAAACACACAACTCTTAAGTGAAATGTATTAAAAATAATGTAAACTCATGGTATATCAACACTCTAAACTTCAACTCTTGTTCGTCCTCAAGCGACGCACTAAACTCTAAGCGACACTTGTGTAGAAGGAGACATACAAACTCAAGCAATCACATGGCTATTTCAATCCATTCCATTTTCTCAGTGCAAATATTTTCTGTTAGACTCATCAAGATAACTCATGTGGATCAAGATATGACAAAGATCGTCCAATAGACACCACAAAATACACTTTTTCACAATCACCAAGGTACCAATTTTCTGACAATGTAATTTGTGCCCTCACTTCAAACGAAATCATTTTCACACAGAAGATATAAATTTTGAGTTTTAGGATTCATTCAACACTCACTCCTAGAAGTGACTTCAAATACAGTTAGTGCTGATTACAATAGGCTTGCCCTTATTTTTAATGCTTAGACTCTCCAAACTAGTTTCTCAGATCACTATAGGACTTTCTTAGCTTGTAACGTAGGCTCATGGTGAGGTGTGGTACATTTGGGTACTTTTTAGTGACTTTCTACCCTCCTTGACATTACATTGGCTTTTTACCTCTTTTAGCGACCTATTTTTGACATCCTTTCTTTTTACTTTCTTTCCCTTGACTCTTTTCAACATGGATGTGAATTTCGACTTTGCTGCTCTTATTTTTCACTTCTTTTAATTTCTTTCACTTTTATTTATCATTTTTTTGCTTCTTTTGCACAAAGTCACATCCTTTCCGATCTTTTTTCTTCTCTTTTCGACACAAAACTCTTTTCATGCCCTTTTTCTTTTGGTTTCCTCTTTCATAGCCACCCTCCACTTATAGATTTTACATTAGTTGAGGTGCACAATATCTTATGCCGGACCAGGGCCAAGATAGAGGTAACTTTTAACTTAGCCACCCTCAACTTAGGCTTTTGGCCTAAGTCAAGGTGCACATGTCCAAGGAGGGACCGGGGCCAATACAATTCTTTAAGGGAAGGTGAGTTAAGTGAATAAAAAGAAATGGTCTATGAAAGGCTCAATTATTTGGATCAAAAGGGAACATTGATTTCATTAGGTCGGATCATTTTAGGCTAAAGTGGACTAATTTGAACAAGGGCCTATGATCACTTCCCAACTTCTAGCCTAGATCATCTTAGCAGGACGAACGGGGAAAATTCTAGATTGGTACAAACTGTCTGACCATTTGACTTTTCTCACACCCTCCTGGCATATTGTTTCACTATCATATTATCAGATTACCCAGTTCAAGTTTTTATCTTAAGTAAAGAGGTCACATTGGTTCCTTAATATGTCACATTGAGATCCAACAAATTCAAGTCATCCAGACTACCGTTCTAGCACATTTCAACATTTTTGGATAGGGATCATTTTTTTCATGTTTTTTTATGCCATCATGCTTTTATTTTTCTACTTACTCCTACACATATATACCTAAACATGCTGGTTAAGAATAAATTAAAAAGAGTCTCTTGGGGGAAAAGAACACTGGACAGAAAACCCCAAGAGAGAATTATTAGTTGGGTTACTCAGACTTCACCCTATCACTCACAATCCATTTACCCCACCCCCAAAAAAATATAGTGCAATTTCCACAATACACAAAAAGTAAAAACATAAATGATAGGGTCAAGCAAACATGTGGCACATTGTGCTGAAGACCTCTCAACAAGCGAGTGGGTCCAGTTTCCCAGAACTCGCTTGATCAACACTAGGGTCACCATCAGTACTGCCCGCATCTACCATCTCAGCACCCTCAATAGTTCTAAATCACCTCGCACCGCACCATTAGTAGTTCTCACACTACTAGAGGCACCAACACCAATATCCCTAGCTCGTTGCTATCACAACTCCATATCAATGATGGATGCCCTCTAGGCCACCTTAGTCTTTTGGCGCTCCCTCGTGCTAACTCTCCCAGCCTCAGTGTCATCAGAAGTGTGACTCAAGAGGGGCCTCTTCCCAATAGTACGGGAAGAATCAGGCGGTGGTATACCATCTCCGAATAAGGCACTTAACACTATATCATCAACTAGTGTCGTGGGGATGGACTCAGGCTCAGTCATTGGTGGAGCAAGAAGTCAAGCTATATCAGTACGGAGGCTCTCAATCTCCCTCTAGAGACTGATCACATCGATAGTCGGGGCTGGCCTCTCAAGGACTCTCAACTCAAAGGCATTTAGGCACTTATGAACGGCCTAGACCTTCTGGTCTATCATGTGCTCCATCCGTTGCTCAATCCTTGTCGGAGACTCATCTATCGCACGCTTCATCGAAGGCCTCACATGCTGAAGCAAGGTTGCCATCTGGGCCTCCAGCTTCAGGACACGGGCTAGAGGCACAATAACAGACCCTGAGGAGGGAGTGGTTGTGGAGGATCTAGGGGCCTGAATGGTGGTTAGAGATGGGGAAGCCGGGGCATCATCAGAAGTGGCTGCAGGGGCGGGATCATCACCCTGCATCTGCTCCACATCTGTTACAAGGTCTGCTCCCAATGGTGGCACCTCAACCTGTGGCTCCCTGCGAGGTGTAGCTACTTTGGCCTCATCCCGAATTAGGCCATAATCCAGGGTCTTGGTCGCCTGAAGAAACCGATCATAGTGCGAAACTGGTACGCCAGCATCCAAAAGTCAGAGTGGCCATCTTGATACGCACACTCGGGCGCATTCTCCGTCTATAGGACGATGACGGGCTAACCAATGCAAAAGGGACTCACGCTTCTCGGCATTCCTTTGAAATGCCCCACTCTAAACAATGTCCATGCAATAATTAAACTCGGCCATGTAATGCGTGGTGTAGTGGAGGATGTCCTGGTAGAAGGTGGGACATAATCCCTCTCTTCGTACTCATCGATCAAGCGAAAGAAAGGTGTCACCAATTTTGATTTACCCCTCGCGGTGTAAGTCAGAGCTTGTTTGGGGGCCATAGTACCTGTAGAAGCTTAGTTAGTACCAGCACAAGCAAAAAACACAGTCAAAATATTTTTAGAACAAGGCGCGAACCAAAACAAAAACTGAAAAAAAATTCGGACAATAGCAGCAGTCTCCACCTACGGTGGGTACCTACTGTCCGTGAGTCCCCTTCGTAGATCAAAGTTCCCGGATGTTGGGTCTCTGATGTTAACCGTAGATGTGCAGAACGGTCCCTCGATTGAATGACGGACCATAGTCCTCCTCTATGGTCCCACATTTTATGATTATTTCATGTGCAACAGACCCACGGACCCGACCTACAGTCTGTAGGTTGACCTACGCTCCATGGATGGGGTCTCGTTGGTCAGGTTTGTACTACGTATCAGACATGTCTCAATTTATACTATGTATTTCAACAAATCATTCGGTGAACCTGGGTCTAATCATGCATTTCAACACAATATGTGGTAGTTTGTCATTCTTAGGGTTTCGATTATGCACAATTTTTAATTTTAACATACCGAACTAGGAACCCTAAATCAAAACTTCCATTTGGACTTTTTTCTCTGGTTCAATTAGTTTTTATAGATTACACACTTACATACCATCATACCAAGGGTTATTCTAGCATACAATTCAACATTTAACTCTACAATTCACAATCCTAACAACCCAAGGTGATGTTCCAACACCATTACTTCATAATAAATAATAAACAGTGAATTCAAAGTTAGGGTGAAGTTGTTAACCTTTCAACCAAGCGAAGTGGGTGAGTGTGTGATGAAATGACCTCCATAGACCTTTTACGAACCCTTTGACACCGAACCCGGACCGAGAGATCTTTTCAAGGGGAGAATGGAGTGATTTTTGGGAGACAAGAAGGGAATTATGGGTGATCAGAGTATAAGTATTGAAGAGGAGAGTGATTTGGAGAGTTAATATGGATGTTTTTGGTATTTGGAGGTGTTTGAAACGGTTAGGAGGGAATTTGGGTAGTAGGAGATCAATTTAAAATACAGAGTTTTTATTAAAGGGGGGTCCGGGTCGGGTCAGCAGAACCCTAGGTTTGGACCAATGAGACCTCGTCTATGGGCCGTGGGTCGACCTACGTACCATAGGTCCAGTCCATAGGTCACTAAAATACTTATGATTTTGGAGAAATTACCTAGGGGTCTACGAACACCATTCACAGTCCGTAGATGGCCCCACGGACCGTCGATGGGGTCCATAGACCTCTGCACATCCTGTTTTTTGAAGATTTAGTTTTTCATCCCTGCACATGTAGCAACCATGAGGTCTTTCTTTTAAAATTTTCTCGACACTTTTTAGACATGGACCTTATTCTATATCTAACTAACACTAATACAAAAATAAAACACATATCTAAAGAATTACAGAATTTAAAATAAAAGAATAAAACTCCTATAACGAAAAGAAAAACCTATAGTTGGCTAGATTATACATCTTGGGTTACCTCCTAAGAACCTCTTGATTTAACTTTGTGGCGCGATGCAAGCCCCTTGATTACTCAGACTTCATCAAGGTAGTAGGCCTCCACAACTTCT
Source organism: Solanum tuberosum (assembly GCF_000226075.1). Classification (NCBI taxonomy): domain Eukaryota; kingdom Viridiplantae; phylum Streptophyta; class Magnoliopsida; order Solanales; family Solanaceae; genus Solanum; species Solanum tuberosum. Next base: position 1,323,098 of record NW_006238932.1, on the reverse strand, counting down.
TGCACACTCTTCTCTTTCCCATGTAGACCTTGATCCTTTGCCCGTTCACCTTGAAACTTGTTCCTTTCTTGTTCTCGAGCTCGACCGCTCCATGGGGGAAAACTTGAGTTACTAGGAATTGCCCGGTCCACTTGGACTTGCGCTTGCAAGGAAACAAACGCAACCTTGAGTTGAATAGAAGCACCAGATCACCCACAACAAATTCACTCCTTTCAATCTTTTGATCATGATACTTCCTCATCTTCTCCTTGTACAAGGCCGAACATTCATAAGCTTTAATTTGAAACTCATCAAGCTCATTCATGCCATTCACTCTTTGACTCGATGCTGCGCCCCAATCCAAATTAAACTTCTTTAGCGCCCACATAGTTTTATGCTCTAGCTCTATAGGTAAATGGCAAGACTTCCCATATACAAGTTAGTAGGGGGACATAGCTACGGGAGTCTTGAATGCGGTGCGATAAGCCCATAGAGAATCATCAAGCCTCCTTGACCAATCAGTTCTATTTGCATTCACAGTCTTAGCAGGGATTTGCTTTTTATCTGTCTGTTAGACACTTCAACTTGCCTACTAGACTACGGATGGTAAGGAGTGGCTATATTGTGACGGACTCCATATTTCTCTAGCAAGGCCTTGAACAACTTATTACAAAAGTGGGAACCTTCATCGCTAATAATCGCCCTAGGTGTACCAAATCTGGAGAAGATATTATTTTTCAGGAATGCGGTGACACTTTTACATTCATTGTTTGAAAGCGCAATTGCTTCCACCCATTTCGACACATAATGAAGCGCAACAAGATAATACTTCACCCATGTGAACTCACAAATAGACCCACAAAATCAAGGCCATATACATCAAATAACTCAATCACAAAGATCGGATTGATAGGTAGCTCTTGCCTCTTAGAAATTCCTCCTTCTCTTTGGCAATGATCACAACACTTGGCGAAATCATGAACATCCGAGTGTATGGTAGGCCAGTATTACCCACACTGCAAAATTTTATGCGCAGTTCGAATACCACTATGATGCCCTCCAAAAGGCGAAGAATGACACGCCTCTAGTATACTCATTATCTTAACCTCAGGAACACAACGACGAATAATCCCATCAGCACAAATACAAAACAAATAAGGCTCATCCCAAAAGAACTTCTTCACATCATGCATAAACTTTTTCCTTTGGTGAAAAGACAAATCTGATGGAACTAGATCACTTGCCATCTAGTAAGTAAAGTGTGTGAAGCAAGGAATCAGATCATGAGAAGCAGCCAATACCTGTTCGTCTAGAACAACATCATTAATTTCAGCCCAATCTCCTAGTTTGAACATAGCTTCCTCCTCTAGTCTGGACAAGTGATCGGTAACTTGATTTTCTGTCCCTTTTTATCTTTGACCTCACAATCAAACTCTTGCAGCAGCAACACCCATCTAATTAACCTCAATTTTGCATCCTTCTTAGCCATCAGATACCTCAATGCAGAATGGTCAGTATGCACTATGAGCTTAGTACCAAGCTAGTAGGATCGAAATTTCTCGAATGCCAAAACAACAACAAGAAGTTCCTCTTCAGTCTCTGTATAGTTCTTTTGAGCCACATTTATAGATTTGCTGGCATAGTAAATAGGATGAAGGATCTTCTCTCGCCTCTGTCCCATTACTACACCAAGTGCCACTCCACTCGCATCACACATCACTTCAAACGGTTGCCTCCAATACGGTGAAATAATGATAAATGCGGAAACTAGCTTTTCTTTCAACTCTCCAAATGGTATCAGACAAACATCATTAAAAACAAACTTACACTGGTTTTTGAGCAATTTTCCGAATGTGTGTGCAATTTTGGAGAAATCCTTGATGAACCTTCTATAGAAGCCTGCATGCCTATGAAAACTTCTAACACCTATAGCAGAGATAGGTGGTGGAAGCTTTTCTATTTCCTCTACTTTCGCTCTATCAACCTCAATAGGCTTCTCAGAAATCCGACGACCCAGAACTATCCCTTTTTTCACCATGAAGTGCCACTTTTCCCAATTGAGCACAAGATTGCACTCTTCACACTACTTTAGTACCTCGGCCAAATAAATCAGACAACCATCGAATGAGTCACAAACCATAGAGAAATTATCCATAAGCACCTCAATAGTGTCCTGCACCATATCTGAAAATATCAACATCATGCAACGCCGAAAGGTTGATGAAGCATTAGACAACCCAAATGGTATCCGTTTGAAGGCGAAAGTCCCATAAGGGTAAGTGAAGGTGGTCTTCTCTTTGTCTTCCGGAGCAATGAAGATCTGATTATAGACCGAATAACCATCAAGAAAATAATACCAACCCTTATCAGTAAGGCGGTACAACATCTGATCCTTGAACGATATAAATAAGTCATCATTTTCTGTCCAAGCATTCAATTTTCGGTAGTCCATGCAAACTCTCCATCCTGTCACGGGCCGCATCGGAACAAGCTCGTTCTTCGCATTTGGTACCACAATAATCCTACCTTTCTTGGGCACACATTGAATAGGACAAACCCAACTATGATCTGCAATGGGATAAATGACTCAAACATCCAACCACTTGTTGATTTTCTTTTTCACTAGTTCTTGCATAGGCAGATTTAGTCTCCTTTGGTGCTCGATACTAGGTTTGTGATCTGGCATGAGTTGGATTTTATGAGAACGAATGCCACAAGGAATCCCAATAATGTCCACAATAGTCCACCCAATAGCCCCATCGAACCTCTTCAACACAGAAATCAATGCCTCAACTTGTTCAGCATTCAAATCGGCCACAATGATGACCGGTAAAGTACCATCTCTCCCCAAGAATACAAACCTCAAATATAATGGTAGAGCCACAAGCTCCAATTTTAGAGCCCCTTCAACAGATGGTTTTGCGAGTGGAGAGTCGCGATTCTTCATATATTACTCTAATTTCTTCAGATTGGAACATAATTTGAACCTATCAAGTGCGACAACCAATTCATCATAGTCTTCAATAACATCACCTGCAAAATTCATCATTACCGGTGCAAGTGCATCAACACCCAACCTCTCTTCAATAGACACTTCAGAACCTCGCTCCACAAATATGATTCACCAATTACACTGACTTGAGATCATTTTCCTACTTCATAGACCTATAGATATTAAAAGTTACCTCTTAACTATTAGATCAAAATTTCATCCGCCCTTTCTCCATATCGACCAAGGCGCGCCCAGTAGCAAGGAATGGTCTCCCTAGGATGATAGAACCTCAAAATCAACCTCACAGTCAAGTATCACAAAATCCGCCAGGAAAATAAACAACTCCACATTCACAAGCACATCTTGGAGAACACCAATGGGCCTCTTCACATTTCTATCGGCCATTAGTTATCGCATCACAGTCGGTTTTGGAACCCCTAAACCCAACTTCTTGTAAATAGACAATGCCATCAGATTAATAGGAGCACTCAAATCACACAATGCCTTCGCAAAATGCAATAACGCAATGGTACAAGGAATAGTTAAAGCACCAGGATCCTCTTTCTTCTGTACAAGCGACCTATTAGCGATAGCACTGCAATGTTGCAACCTATCATAATCTTCAAAACTTATGGCCCTCTTCTTAGTCACCAAATCTTTCATAAATTTAGCATACCCAAGCATTTACTTCAAACCCTCTACCAATGGAACATTGATGGAAAGCTGTTTAAACATAGTAATAAATCTGTGGTATTTCCCTTTTTCATTATTCTTTACCAACCTCTGTGGGAATGTAGGTGGAGGTCTAGGTATGGGACAACTTTATGGGTTATCTCTACTTCCTTCTCTGTATCATTCTTGGACTCTCTAGTAACCTCAATCTCATAATCATCTTTTTCAACCACAATTTCAACCTCAGATGACATAGGTTGATCAATTGTCTATTTAACCCCTCGAATAGTGACTGCCATACAATGCCCATCATTTTTCGGATTCTGGATGGTGTTGTTAGGAAGTGTGCCAGGTCGACGTGTGTTTACTGTAGTAGACAACTGATTCATCTGCTGCTCGAGTTACCTAATCGACATTGCATGGGCATCAACTTTTTGACCAATTCCAGACAAGTCATTCCGCATCTCCTTAACATTCACATCAGTCGAATAGAACCACTTCATCATCTTCTGCATCATCTTCTCAATACGTGACATACAACCCCCAACTTCTCTATTGCCAGATTCTCAATTTGCAGGTGGAACATAAGGGCCAACTCTCTCATTTTTGTTGCCATAGTTTTTTCGGTTGTAGCTATTGTCGCGATTCTAGTTCCCATCCTGGACATATTGACCCTCTCGATTGTAGTTACCATAGTTCCTACCTAGATTTCTTTGACCTTGGCGTCAATTATCCAAATTGGAACCTTTGGTGTTAGCTCAAAAATCCCCCGCCTGATCATTCACCAAGTAAGCATCCTCTTCATAGTATCATTCCTCAACCGTTGGTGGTGGAGTCTTAGTCAATTAATTCACCATTTTACCTTTTCTGGACCTCTGCTTACATCCTTCAATACCAACCGAAGTTCTATCCTTATCTGATCCATCTCCTAACTAATGGCATCGGCATATTGACTAGGTGCAGATTTAATTGCAAATGTACTTGTTCCAGTGTCTGACTTTCGAGTTCTCCTTGCTTTATTGTTTTGGGAAATCTTTTCTAGTTTCTCAGCGATCTTCTCAAAAGTGCACGCACCATTGGATCCCCAGTGATAGTATCAAGCACAACCTTACAATTGTCATCTTGACCTCTGTATAAATACTCTTTCAGTGACTCATCATCAATGCGGTGGTTCGGAACACTTCTTATGAATGCAATGAACCTTTCCTACGAACTACTCACAGACTCTCCAGGTAGTGCCACAAAGCTGTTGAGTTTATCTTTGTGGTTCAACTTGTTTGACAACGGAGAGTGCTTGGCCAAGAACACCTTGTGCAATTGGTCCCACATATGAATTGAGTTGTACGGAAGCTCAGAAATCCATACCGTAGCATCACCGGTCACTGATAGAGGGAAGGATCTCAACCCTATGACATTCATATCCAACTCCGGTCACCTCACAAAACTCTTACAAACACTTCTTAACTTGTCCATGTGCCGATGTGGATATTCCGAAGACATATCTGAAAGTAACCCCATTGCTGTAAGAATTTGCATCAAACATCTAGTCACCACGAATGTATGCCCCAGATGTAGAGGAGGAAGAACAATGGCTCCGTCAGATACAATATTATTGAATTCGACCTTGTAGTTATCACGCAGTCTTGGTTCTGGTGGATCCTACATCCTCAATGCATCTCCTCGTAGATTACTACCATGATCCTGAGCGTGCTCATTAACAACCCCATGAGTCTGCAACTAAACTCTATCACCTTGATTTCCTCTGATTGGATTGACTTGGACACCTTGATTATTCATCTTTCGCAAAGTTTTGCTCAACTTTGGATCGTATGGGGTCTATGGTTTGCCTCGACTCCATGTACATCGCATACACTAGAGTATAAACCTATAGAAAACAAAATAAAAAGTGAACGTAAAATTAGGAAATAATTAACTAAAGTTCAATAATGTAGTTAAACTTAATCTAAAAGCCTTATTTCCCGGCAGCTGCGCCAAAATTTGATATGCTCAAATTTCACTTCCCTATAGAAATATAAGCGATCATTGTCAAATAAAGAACCCAACTTGTAGGTTGGGGTCGATCCCATGAGGAATATGGTTTAGACTTAAACTTAACTCATTATTATATTCGTTTAGTCCACTTATTTCCGAGATAAGTAAGTAAAGGGGTATTTTTTGTGAAACAAATAACTAATTTTTATTAAGTAACAAGTGAGCAGGATTCGAACTTTATTGTTATCAATGTGAGAGAGAAACTAGGGTGTATGGGTTCCCCATAAGCTCTTAACACGGTAATCCTAATAATCATAATCCTTTCCTCGTATATCACATGCAAAGTGGTAAGATATGTATCCCTATGTGATTGGTCCTCCAAATAGGAAATTTCACTCCGTACCTTGGTCCGGCTACGTGTATATAATTTACTAACCCTTACCTTTACCTTATATTAGACATCACATCAATGTATGACTTAGTTTTCATCCTTGTACAAATTGAGATGAGACTATTAGATAGTATCACACTAAATCTCTGTTAATAATTCTTTTCTTATTAACTACCTCCTTCGTCCCCAACCGTGCACTCGTTAAAAAGACTTCTAAGCGAAAGACTTACCAATGTATGCATCAGCACTATTCAAGAATTACGTAGTTATTATTCATACGTTGTTAATCGCTCATTGTTCCCACAACCCTAGTTGTCGATTTAGTTAAACATGCTTGAAAGAACACAATTCATATTTTTAGAAGAAGAATTCATGAACTTATGTAATGAGTAAAAGAAACTCGTAATCTCCAATTGAAATTCAAAGCCAAAATCTTTATAAATCAAAATCCGGAAATCAAATTGCTAGAGTTTGCAATTAAATTACCAAAAAATACCAAGAACTAAAAGTAAATAATAATGTCTCACCCCCAAAAATGATGTTTACATACCCTATTTATAGAAAAACTTGTCCTAAACAAAAAGGAAATGAAATAACGATATAAACTTTCTAGTCGCGGCTTCATTCGACGACTTCTACTTATGGACTATAGGTCGACCTACGGTCCGTAGGTCTCCTTCCGTTGGTCCATACTTAGACTTTTTCTTACAAAGGCTAGAACCTTCATTCTCAGATACAAACAACGGACGTCCAGAACGGACCGTAGATTTACCTACAGTCCGTGGCTCCTTTTCTGTGGCTCCACACTTAGGAATTTCATCAAGTACTGGAACTGCAACTTCTCTGAAACATTCGACGGATGTGTTTAACGACCCGTGGGTCGGCCTACTCTCCGTCACTTGCATCCGTAGTTCCACACTTTTTCAGAAATTCACCGATGCTCCATCTATGCACCCATCGACAGACAGTGACTGGACGTACGGTCCGTAGGTCACCTTCTACAGACTTTCAGCTGTCATCTCCTACTTTCACGTCCAAGCCTATTTCCTGCAAACATGATCAAAATACATTAATTCTAATACAAAATGGCCCAAGACAGACACAACTCTCAAGTGAAATGTATTTTAAAAAAAATCGTAAACTCACGGTATATCAATAAGATTGCAGACAGTAGCGGCGTAAGAGTCATGAAACTCCCGAGTCATCTCCTTCCTAAAGTTACCATACTCCGTGCCATCCACTAACATATGTGCCTCCGGAAAATCCCCTCAATAGGAGTTGCTTTATATAGACTCCCTCTCAGTACCTTGTCTTCCAAAGTACTAGTCCTAGCCATCTTCCATTGTTCATTCAGCACCTTCCCATCATCATATTTCTGGTACTGACCATAAACACACCACCTATTTGGCTTGGTAGCATTGAGAATCGACTCAACTCTAGGGGGTCCCGGGCATTCCCTGTGCTATCGGCCTCGGAAAATAAGGAACCACCGCTGGATTGGGAGCAAGAATGCGACCAAGACCTGGACTACGACTCTCCTACAGATAAACCCCATCCTCAGACTGGGGGGCTATGACCTCGACCTCATTACTGCATGTAAGAATATGTTTGTCCCTGTTCCTCATGGTTCGGGGGGCGATAGGGGAGTCTCTTGTGGTCTTGGGGATGTACTCATGATTGATGTCTTCATTAATCAGATATCGGGATGGGGAAATACATTTAGACTTCCCCCTTCTTACGTAGTTTGGATCTTTTTTTGGAGCCATGGTACCTGTGGAAACCTAGTTAGTACCCAAAGAACACAAAAAAACCCATGAAATAATTTAGAACAAGAATCGAACTTAGACAAAAGATAAAAAAAAATTCAGGCAGTAGCGGTTTGGTGACCCACGGTGGGTACCTACGGTCCTTCGATGGACAGACGGCTCCAGGGTCCCCACCGTAGGTTAGAGTACCCATTTTTGGGTTTCTTATGCTGGAACAATGGATGTGAAGAACTAGCAGTCGATGGAACAACGAACCGTAGTCCACACTGTGGTTCACAACTAAGCCAAAAACTTTGTGCAGTGATGGTGACAGGCCACGACTTATGGTTCATCGATTGTGGCTGTTGATTAGTGTTGTGCCAGGCATAAAGTTTAACTAACATTCAACATATCAATATCAATAATCAATTACACAATATAAGTATACACATCCATTTCAACATATTTTTCGGTAGTTCATTATCCATAGGGTTTCGATTACAAACAATTAAACTTTCAACACAATCAAAACAATGAAACCCTAAGTCTAAACATCACATTAGACCCATCAAACAATTTATTCTGTTGAAATCTACAACACTCTCGCACTATCGTCCCAAGTGCAGTACCTCAACCAAATTTTAACAATTTAACACATAATGAACTACCCAAGGTCAAGTTCAACTTTGTGAATTCATGATTAAACAATGAACAAGTGATTCAAAGTTTTGTTGAAATCTCTTACATTTCAAGTAAGCAAAGTCGATGAGTGTGTGAAGTAGTAACAATGCTCCTAAGACCAAACTTGACGCCGAACCCGGACCACGAATGCTTTGGTAGAAATGAAGTGATTTGGGAGAGAAAATGGAATAAATAGGAGTAGAAAGGATGTAAAAATGGAAAGGGGGGGGGGGGGGGGGT
>NW_006238932.1:1295802-1314306 GCF_000226075.1 Solanum tuberosum | reverse complement strand
AAAAGGAAAGAAAAAAGGAGGGGGGGGGGGGGGGGTGAGATGATATGGATGTTTTGGGGGAGTTTAGTGAGTGAAATTGGAGAAATTAATCGGTTTGTAACGGTTGGGGGGGAAAGAGGGAAGTGGGTAAATGATTTAAAAAGAAGGGATTCTAATTAAATTGGGGTCAGGTCCGGTCATCAGAAACCTTAACTTGGATGCACGAGACCACATCGATGGTCCGTGTGTCGACCAACGGTCTGTCGATGGGTTCTATAGGTCACTCCAACACTTAGAAAAATTTAGGACACATATATCTGGGATCTACATATGCCATCCATGTTCCATGGTTGGACCGACAGATCGTCGATGGGACCCGTAGATCACTTTATCAGCTTTATTGCAGATTTTTGCCTCTTCGTCCCTGCACACGTAGCAAACCATATGACTTCCTTTTTACATTTTCATGACACTTTTTAAACATAAACCTTAATATATCTTATATCAATCAAACACTAAAGACAAAACTTAATAACCAACTATCTAGAAAACTACAAATCATAAAAGAAAAACTCCTATATAGAAAAGAAACTCCTATAGTTGGCTAGATTGTACATCTTGGGCTGCCTCCCAACCAGCGCTTGATTTAACATCGCAACACGATTTAATAACTCACACTTCATCAAGGTACCAAGCCTCTATCATTTCATTTATACTCTCAGATATACCCAAAGTAAATTTTTATCCTCAAACCGTTCACCTTGAACCTCATTCCTTCCTTTTTCTTAAGATCAACCGCTCCATGTAGAAATACTTGAGTTACTCTGAATGGCCCGTTCCACTTGGATTTGAGCTTCCCAAGGAACAAGAGCGGCCTTGATTTAAATAACAACACCAAATCACCGGGAAAAAAATCACTCTTTTCAATCTTCTAATCATCATACTTCTTCATCTTCTCCTTGTATAAGGCTGAACTTTCATATGCTCTTAGGTGAAACTTATCAAGCTCATTCATGTCATTCAGTCTTTGACTTGTGTGGCGCACCAATCAAAATTCAACTTCTTTAGCACCCACATTGCTTTATGCTCTAGCTCTACATGCAAATGACAATATTTCTCATATAAAAGTTGGTAGAGGGACATATTTATGGGAGTTTTGAATGTAGTGCGATAAGCCGATAGAGCATCGTCAAGCCTTCTTGACAAACCAGTTATGTTGGCGTTCACAGTCTTTGCAAAGATTTTCTTTATCTCTTTATTTGACACCTCAACATGCCCACTAGACTACAAATAATAAGGAGTGGCTACATTGTGACAAACACCATATTTCTCTAACAATGCCTTTAGCAACTTGTTTCAAAAAGTGAGAAGCTCTATCGCTGATAAAAGTCCTAGGTGTACCAAATCTTGAGAAGGTATTCTTTTTCAGGAACGGGGTGACACTGTTTCCCTCATTGTTTGTAAGCGTAATTGCCTCCACCCATTTTGATACATAGTCAACCGCAACAAGAATATGCTTCATCCCATGCAAACTCATAAACAGACCCATGAAGTCAAGACCCCAGACATTCTATAACTAAATTACCAATATCAGATTCATAGGTAGTTCTTTCTTCTTTGGAATTCCTCTTTCTCGTTGGCAACGATCACATGACTTGGCGAAATCATGAGGATCTTGGATGATGGTATATTAGTACTACCCACACTGCAAGATCTTATGAGTTGTTCAAATACCACTATGGTGCCCACCAACAGGCCATGAATAATACGCTTTGAGTATACTCATCATGTCAACCTCAGGTACACAACAACTAATAATCCCATCAGCACAAATACGAAACAAGTAAGGCTAATCCCAAAAGAACTTCTTTACATCAAACATAAACTTTTTTCTTTTGGTAAAATGACAAATCCGATGGAACAAAATCACTTGCCGAGTAGTTAGCAAAATATGCAAAGTAAGGGATAAGATCATGAAAGTAGCCAATACATGTGTATCAGAGAATGCATCATTAATCTCAGCACCATGTCAAAGCTTAAGCATAACTTCCTCCTCCAATCTAGACAAATGATCGACGACTTGATTTTATGTTCCCTTTCTATCCTTTACCTAAAAATCAAACTCTTTCAACAAAAGCTCCCATCTAATCAACCTTGGTTTTGCATCTTTTTAGCCATCAAATACCCCAATGCAAAATGGTCAATATGCACTATGACCTTAGTACAAAGCAAGTAGGATCTAAACTTCTCAAATGTGAAAACCACAGCAAGGAGTTCCTATTCAGTCACAATATAGTTCTTTTAAGCCATATTAAGAGCTTTGCTGGCATAGTAAATCGGATGAAGAATCTTCTATCACCTCTGACCTAATACCACACCAAGCGCCGCCCCGCTCGCATCACACATAACTTCAAATAGTTGCCCCCAATCTTGTGAAATAATCTTAAGTGTTGATACTAACTTTTCTTTCAACTCTCCAAATGCCCTCAGATAAGCATCCTCAAAATAAAACTTACACTCTTTTTCGAGTAGTTTGCACAATGGATGTGCAATTTTTGTAACACTCCGGAAATTAGCAGGCTAAACAAGAGCTTGACTTGAGGGTTAGAGTCTTGGATGTAACTTCCCGTAATCAAAAGAAGAGAGAGCAAAAATTTTCTAGACCTCCAGGTGTCAGCCACGAGGAGGACCCACGGGCTGTGGTTGAACGCACGTCACGTGGGTGAGCCTGTAGGTGAGTACCCTAGGGATTCCCTAAGGTAGTGAACCACGAGACCAGGACCTATGCCTCGTGGATGGGTCCACGGTCTGTGGTTGGGAGTCGTGGGCCAAGGTCCCAAAATAAGACTCTCTTAACCCCAAACCACGGTTAAGCAGTATGGGCCATGGGTCCAACCATGGTCCGTCGGCGAGGTGCGTGGATGGGGACTGGAAACCATTTTTGGTGAGTTAGTTTAGGGTACTTTGTGGTTTTCTGGTTTTAATTAATATTAACTGATGTCGTTTTAGGCTAAATTAGATCACCTATATAAGGAATTAAACCCTCTAAATTATGTCATCAAAATCATTATTTCTAAAACTCAAATCGATTCCCACAACTCCCTCCTCCCCAAAAATTCTCACTAGAAAACTCAAAGAAAAGAAGAAGAAGAAGAAGAAGAAAAAGGGTAAGGTTCAAGAAGCAAGGAGTTTTACATCAAATTCACATGGCTTTGTGATTGAAGTATGGTTGTTTTAATCCATGGGTAACTTTCACCCATCGAACCCTCTCAAAATCTTCAATTTCAAATGTTAGATTCCCCAATTAGCTAGGGTTTGCTTCATTCACCATGGGTTCTTTGATCTAAAGATATTAATGGTTTAATTATGTCTATATATGCATGAATTGATTATCTAAAATTCTTTTATGATTCTTCCCTTTTCAACCAATACAAATCCCTATATTTTCACCAAACTGTGATCTCATAGGTTGGGTTATTGATTTTGAAAGAATAGCTTTTATGATATAGTGTAGAAATTGATAACATTACATGAAATTATGATGAAATCACTATCGGATGCTAACATTGTAGATTTTGTGATTGATGATGGCTTTGAACCTTGGAAGGGCAAAGTGTGAGTTTATGCATAATCTTATGAACCTACGTATATGCTATGAAGGTGCTTTGAGAGTAAAGTACCAATGTTGATAGGATGGCATAGTATAGAAGTTTTCTCTCTGTTTCCAGTGTGCTAATAAACTAGAAATCATGATTCAAATAATTCTAATACATAATAACTAACATAAATTTATTCAATCATATAGATGATATTCAGGAATATATGAAATTAGTTCCACATATTTTTTGAACAATATACCTTTGCCTCTTGCTTAGCCATGTTATCTGAAATATCTGATTGGATTTCAGATTTATCCATTAACTTTAAAGTATTTAGTATCTTGAGAGAGTTGATTTTTGAAGTAAAGTTTTTTATTATGTTAGGCAATGCCTGCCTTACAACATTTACAACCGACTCTTTATATAGACGTACATACTCTAATACGTTTTTACATCTGTCCTCTACTATTTACTACTATTCACTACTATTCATGAATAGTCCCTATTTTATCCTATTAAGACTTATTTACACCAACTTTTACACTTGTCTAATATGCACATGCATACTACTATTTTCCTTACGACTTATATACTACATTTTATGACACATTACTTACTACAAATGACTTTTTACATATCTCTTTACACTTTTTTCTAAAATATCTATCTTCTTTTTTGTTTTCTTCTTATCTTTGTCTTCCGTCTTCTTGACTCCTTCTTCCTATATTCTCAAATTATTCCAGCTGGACGTCTGGGATTATATTATCTTCTCCGTTGCATTTTGAACATATGTGGTCCGGGTATTTATGACCATTAACCTGCAATATCTGGTTAATAATTCTGCTGAAATAAATCCTTCTTTTAGTGCTCGTGTCGTAAGTCGTTCTTCTGGCTTAAGTAATGATAAAATCCATCTTTGGACTTCATCCATATCTGTTTTCCTTAGCTCCCTTGAATTGGAATAAATCATTAACTGGTCTCTTGCATAGTAGCTCCATATAGCGTTTCCGTTTAAATAATTATTTGCTAGCTCTTGTATAATAGTTGATAGACCAATTATTCTCTTATTGGCATAAGAGCTGGGTATCTCACTTTTTTGTATCTCTGGCTTTTCTCTGATATCTTCCGGTATTATTTGGATTTTATGTATATTTTCAATATAGGTTCGTGTGATGTAGTTATATGTCTTTTTCTCATTTTGGTTTTGCAAACTATCTGCGTATGTAGATGTTTGTGGTTCTAGGGACATCTGTCTAGGTGTCCTCTGGGTAAATGGTTTTTCGAATATCTGGTTTAAGTTAGCATTTTTATGTTGTTTATCGCTAACTTGTTTGCTCGTACCTGCAGCTGTATTTAAACAAATGTTATGGGTTTTAAGGAGTTTCCCATCGTCTCCTTTTAGCTCTGGGTTTTTTCCGTCTTCCGATCGACGTAGCTCCGCATTTTTATAGTCATGCTGCTGACTAGCTTTAGACTTCAGATTATCTTCATTAGTCCTTAGCTTTTGTATTTCGTTGTCCATACTGTCCACTTTTATACAAAGTGTAGTTATGGCTTTGAGTATCTCTTCCATTGTATTTTCGTTCTCAGTCTGAGTAGCTTTGTCTTGATAAGTAATCTGCAATAACATTCTTATCAGTTTTTATTACTTCAATTGTAAATGTGAAATTTAATATATTTAATACCAATCTCCTTATTTCTTTTGTTGTTACCGAATCTTGTATTTTTCTTGTTAGCCACCATTTTACTTGTGTATTATCTGTTCTTATAATAAATTTGTTATATACAATATATGGTTCAAATGATAATAAACACTTATATACTGAATATAATTCTTTTCTATTTATTTCCCATTTTATTTCTGTATTATTAAATGTTCCTGAATAATACCTGCAATGATGTTCTATCGTAGTGTCATCATACCTGTATTTTAATATTCCTCCATAACTTTTTTCACTCGCATTCGATTCTATTATATAAGTGAATTTTTTGTTCTCATCTGGAAAGTATAGTTTAGGTAAGTTTTTACATAATAATTTTACCTTTTGTATTTGTATTTGGTCTTTTTTATCAAACTGATATTCTATATCTTTCTTTAATTTTTGTTGTAATGGTTTTAAATTTTCTGCTAATTTTGGTATGTATTCGCTTACTTGATTTACTAGTCGTAAGAATGATTGTAATTTATTTTTTGTGTCTAGTTGTTCATTTGAGTTAATTATTTTTTGTACTATATGTGTTTTGCATTTTTTATTCCGTTTGTATCTATTTGTATTCCTTAGGGAATTCTATTTGATTTTTCATTATATCCGCTTTCTTTTTACTTAGACTGATACCCGAATATTCTATGATATGTATAAATTTTTCTAATAATCTTATATGTTCATCTTGTGTTTTGCAATATAATAATATATCATCAATGTACACTACACAATTTTCTATTTGTTTAAAGTAATTGTCCATAAAGTGTTGATATCTGCGTGGTGCATTTTATATCCAAACGGTAATACATTCCATTCATAAAATCCTTGTGGTACAGTGAATGCTGTTAGTTTTTTAGTATTCTTCTTCTAGTTTTAAGTGATAAGATCCTGACTTACAATCAAATTTGCTAAAATAATTATATCCTTGTATTTGTCTTATCTTTAGTATTTTATTTGGTACCAGGGGAAAAGGGGAAATATTAAAAATATTATTTAAGTAAACTGTTTTTGCAAATATTTTAAAATTTACGCAAAAATAAACTATACTTATTTTAATTTTAAAAAGATATGACTAATCCATTTTTGGGGAATTGAATTACGGCAAACCTTAGAATTAATTGACAAATAAACAGTTAAACAAATACGAAAGAGATAAAAATAAGAGAGACTTGGGCCCAACTCTGGTTTTCTGTTCACCTGGGCCAACACTTGGGCCTAATCAAATTTTTGACCTTTTAGCCCATTTGCACTTGTCTTAGACTATCATTAAAATTGAATCTCTTTCGGGGTAAAGGCCCCATTTCACCTATCCTAAAACTAGCAGATAATATTAAAAATAAATGGGCTTGTGGCCCAATTATGACAAAACACAAAACAAGGAATTTGGGGGTTCCCAAGCCCATATCTTCTCCAATATGCAGCATATACGGTGGATGTATATCATTGTATGTATACAGCTGTATACAAAACATGTACAGACTATTCTCTCTGCTACGAGACATGCATATAAGCTCCCGGCCCTGTGACTTTCCCTCCTTTTCGCTCGAAAAAAAAGTGAGGCTGACTCAATACTTAAAAATGCAAGGAGATGATAGAATCCGTGAGGACTCGAGGCAGATTCCCTCTTTTGGGGCAGCGAACTCTAGACAACACTAAGCTTAAGAACAACTTCACCACCGACTTCAAACCTCAACGGAACCGAGAGAATGACAAACGAAGTAGGGGAATGAAGTCAAGATTCAAAGCTAACCCCCCCCCTTTTTCTCCTGTTTTAGTGTATTCTGTCTATATTCCTTCTACTCCTTTTCGGAAACACAAAATATTCTCTATGTATATTGTGAGTTTGCTAATTTCTTCCAACCTTTTTCCTAACCTCTAACAATGAATAAAAGGAGAGTATTTATAGGAGAAATTAAGATTGGCTTTTTGGGGGGAAAAGGGTGAGGATCGAGATAAATTTTGGATAAGAATTTGGATTCTTTCCAATTCGAAATTCAAAAAATCCCTCTTAAGGACAACCAATCAAGCTGGTTCTTGAACAAAAATCCCTAATTCCGCAACAAATCGCAATGGATAAATGATGAGAGCCGTTCGATTTTGAGGGAAAGGAGGAAGGGACGAGGAGATCACTCCATTTGGCTTTGACAAGGACGAAAATAGGTTGTTGGTTGTACGAGTAAAGTTGCACGGGTCTGAGGGAGACGACGTGTACTATGTGCGAGTGAGCAGGGCTGCCAATTCGTGATTTTCACTAGGTACGCATGAAGAAGAAGAAGACGATGTACTGGGGTCGGGTCGGTGGATATTTCTGGTAGGGTTTCGCGTCTGGATTCGTTGTTGTATTGGGCTTCAATTTAGCTGGTATTTCAAGTTTTTCTTGGTTTCTCACTTCGCTGGAGAAGAAAACAAAGTCACGGGGGTCGTTTGGTATTGTATTTGATTTGCTGGTGGATATCTTTTTTTGGAATTGGAATTGAAATGGGTTACTGGAATGGGCTCAAAATATGGGCCAATTGGTGAAAATAATTGGGCCTAGGAGTTATGAAGTGGGCCACTGGAAATTTGAGTTCAAAATTGAGTTAAGGTGGAGGTCAAAGATGGGTTAGATTTTGGATTTTAAGAAACAGCCAAATTGAGTTAAATTAACAAATTCGGCTTAACCTTAAATAACACAAATAAACATTAATTAATTAACGAGCTTCTTCATCTTAATGAAATAAAATAATTAACTTAATTGTAAACTAATGATTCCAAATTATAACCATAGTTTAAACTAAACTAGTTTAATAAAAACTTACTAGAATTAAAATCTTTGTGAGATGATTTTCGAAATGTTAATAAAATATACTAATTATATACAAAATTATATAAAAAAATTTATGTTACTTAAAAATTATAAAAATAATAGAATTAATTAAAAGTAACTTGAAAAATATGTTGAACTTTATAAAAATTAATTATTTCAAATCGTTTGGAATTTAAGAAGCTCGGCGATTAATCCATATTGTGGAGGTCCTAAATTGGGTGTCCACAATTGTCCCTCATTTGACTTGGATTGATGAAAGAAATTCAATGCGAATGAAATTGACAAAATCCAATTTTGACCGACCACGTCTTCATCTTTTAGCAAAAATGGGTTTTGGTACGGACTTTAGTAATTATGGCCGAACCAAGAAAATGAGACTCCTACATATCTCAGTCTATAAGAGAATTCATTCCACATGTAGTTCGATCTGCATTATTTGATGCACAGTTTGAAAGAATTCAAAAGCCATCCCGATATTGGATTATGAAGAGACCGGAGGGCTCGAGAATAATATTTAAGAGCAAATGTTGGAATACACCTGAGTTTTCAACACTGATCCCGCCAACATATCCCTCAACCTAGGGAATCAGGCTACTTGTAGTTCGACTCGATCGGTTGAAAGTGAAATCTCTTATACCAGATGACATTTGGTTCTTGAAAAGTGACAAAGTAAGTCGAGTATGGAAAGGAGACTTGCAACCTCTTCACCATGAATGTGGCGCGCTTCACACCCATAGTACAGAACTCACACAGACATAATTTCCAAAGCTCTAGGATTGGAAAGTTGCCTCCGGTGAAGAACAAAATTTCCAAATGTGAAATTAAAACCGAAAAACTCAAAGGAAAACCCACATGTCTTCCGATAGGGGTTTGGTTTGATAGTGGTGGAAGTCGCTCCTCAGCTCACGTCCTAAGAGTTTGATACTCCTCTTCGGACTATATCCCAGTTGGCTAATAAGAAAAAGTTCCACGTTGTGCTGCATCCTTTTTGATGTCGTCCGTACCTGTGGTTTGTTTTGAGAATTCATCATTTTTTATGCTCTCGACAAAGACTAAGATAAAACTCATTAGCATAAAATGTAATACAGATGGTGAGATAGTGTATTTTATCATGTGGACACTTAGTTGCTCCCTTCAAATAATTGACATCAACTTTCTTTCACTTTCACGTTGAGAAACTAAATCTTATATCTTATATTTGCAATAAAATTCTTCAATGTACTCTTCTTTTGATATGAAGTATAAGAAATAGACTGATGTAATATATTTATGGCTCTCTTGATGACATTTTTGCAATTAAAAATAATGATGATTATTCTTCATTAGTAAGATGGAGATAATCCATTGGTGGGATGATGTTGATCCATTGGTAGGATAATGCTGCTACATGATAGGATGTTGATGATGCTCCATAGAAAGGATGAAGATATTGATGCTTCATTGATAGGATAATGTTTCTCCATCGATAGGATAATGATGCTGAAGATTCTTTGGTACGATAACGTTGATTCATTTGTAGGATAATGTTGATGATCCATTGGTAGGATAATTATGATCCATTGTTAGGATAATGATAATGAAGATCCGTCGGTAGGATGATGTTGATCCATTGGTAGGATGATTTTAATGATCCATTGGTAGGATAATGTTGATTCATTGGTAGGATAACGTTGATGATCTGTAACTACCATAAAAACGAATAAGTGAAACTAGGGCCGAACGTATGTGTGTTTGAGTTTGGTGTGAGGCTTGAGGGAGTTTGATGTTGTCCCGAACCATGGTTGAGGGGTTTAGGGGTTAAATGGCAAGGTACGGCTTCCCAATGACCACCCTAGGGGTCCTTGAGGAGGACCCTAAGCCTAACCTCCCAAGACCCCTTGAAACCAAAAGAGTTTCCAAAATTTGGTGACCTACGAAAGGGGTCCACACTCCATAGGTCCATCCACACTCCGTGGATGGCGTCCATAGGTCAAGGGCACCAAAACCAAGCTGCAGCCCCAGGCCACGGACCAACAGGACGGTCCGTGAATGGACTCACGGTCCGTGAGTACAGGGCGTGAATCACCACTGCAATATGTCAAGTGGTTCGGCTATTATGGGGGTGAATTGGTAAATTCACCCCAAGTCTTTATTAGTTGGTGGACGGTTATTTTAGGTTTATTAAAGTATTTAAGAGTTTTAAAAATCTTAAACTCTATTTTACATCTCATTATTTCAAAACCCCAAATCAAAACCTCCCATCCCCTCTAAAAGCTCCATTCAAGGAGCCAAATCCAAGGTGATTTCAAAGTATGAAAAATATATGGTTTCACTTAATCTCATGGGTTCTTTCATCAAACACATATCAAATGGTTTCTAATGACAAATTATGATTGTATTGGTGTTTAATTGATAACTTATGATGAAAATACTCTATGAACCCATGAATTCTGTCAATTCCTTAATTTTGCCTTTATGAAGTGGATTTGTTGATCATGAATAAATGTTGATGGATTATGCCTCAATTGAATTTGATTGTCGAATTGTATCACTACTCATGCCTAATTGTAGTAGTTAAAGTTTTGTTGGTGACTTGTGATCATGGCCTTGAAAGGGCAAGTGATGACCTAATTTACATGTAGAAGTAAAATTGTGCTTGAGCTATGTATCCACTTGAAAGGTGGAGGTATTTAATTACTTTGTATATTGTGATCATGGCCTTGAAGGCATAGTATGAGTAATTAAAGTATTATCATGATATTGTGTATATGATGTGATGTAAAGGATATGCATGTGATTTCAATGATAGAATGATGATCAAGCATAGAATGTAAAAGTGTTTTTATTGATAGGCTATTTCTCAATTGACATTCATAAATGAGGATGGTAGAATGTGAAGGGTTTCTATAATGTAATGTTGTATCTTGGGTTGGTAGGCTTAGGTGCCCTCTTCTTGATAAATGAAAGTTATATTGAATATGATCTCTTGAATTGGTAGGCTAGGGCATTCTCTTCTTGAATAATGAATGTTTCTTAATCTAAGTGTCTAAATGAACATGACTTGGTAGACCTAATGTTCGTAGCCTTTCTATAAAAGAATGAAGGATAAAGTATTCTAGGATAAACCTTGGATTAGTACACCTAATGGTGGTGGACTTTCATGAGGAGTCTAGGTGCTAATGTGAATGTAATACCTTGGACCGGTAGAGCTAATGGTGGTGGCCCTTCTTTGTGTGTGATGTTAAGCCTTGAAGTGGTAGACCTAATAGTGGTGGCCTCCTTCTTGTGTGAAATGATGAACCTAGAAACGGTAGACCTAATGGTGCTGGATCTTTCTAGGAAAGTCAATGAGGTATCCTTAATGTACCTTGAAATGGTAGGCCTATTGGTGGTGATCCTTTCTTGGGAAAAGTACTTTGGGTCGGTAGGCTTAATGTTGGTGGCCCTCTCAAGTAAAACAATGTAATGTTAATGAAACTACTCTATGGGAATGGAGGCTAAGCACAAAGAGGATATGGTTATATGGAGGTTCTCCCAATGTTAGGCCGGATCTCAATGAACGATTTTCATATCCCATAACTATCTTCCCACATAGGTCATAGCTAATGGATCCACCTAAGTTAGATGAACCGGTCTTCCTTCGGCAAGGAGACCACCTCTTTACGGTGTGTAGTTTCATGGCACCGGATTCCATGTCTAGATTGAATGGTCTATGTCAGTTAAACGTGTATTCCCATCACGTGAGATGTGCACTCTAGTTACTTGATAGGTACTACAAAGTGTGGGTAGTAGTATGGGATGCTATCTACAGATTCCACGAGCAGGCTTTGAAAGGACTACAATTAGTTCTCTAAGTCTTAATGACTAAATGTATGAAAGTCCTCTAAATGCATGAATGTGTCCTAAATGAACCAAATGAAGATTGTTGGCTTAAATGCTTAAATGTAAAGATGCATCCTATACTTGGAGTGTATAATGAGTTACTTCCTTTTCCTGACTTATAGAGTATGAATGTGCCTTGTCCAGGGTGACTTAAAAGGAATACTTGGTGTGAGTAGTAGTATGAATGGTACTTGCACAATGCACAAGTAGGACTTATGGGTTGTCTTAGGTGATGGTCGGTATGTGATGATCATGTCTAATGTAATGTTTATGTTTCTTATGTGTGTCTATTGTGTAAGGATGGAAAGGTTATATGGTGAGTTCACCTTTGGTGACCTTAGTGTGATGCTTTGGTATGGATGGTGGTATAGGACACGATCCATACATTGCACAAAGTGATGCTTGAGGGTTGCTTGGGTTGAAGGGTTAAGGTAAAGGAAATGGTTTATATGTGGAGAATGTTCTAATATGAATAGTGACTTGTATTTGGTTGTGCTTGAATATTATGCCTTTTATTATTATGTTCATGAAGGTTTTATCAAAATTACATAAAAGCGTGACTTTCAAACAAATGTCCCTTTTTAAGCATGTTTTTGCATGGCTATCAAACTTAGTACTTAATTGTGCTAACCCATTCTTCTTCTATGTTTTATTACAAGTGTAGGTTCCGTCAAGTGATTGCATTCTCTAGTGAAGCTTGGAATTGTAGTTCTCCAGGACATTTTGGGTATGTCCTCATAGATCGAGGACTAGTATTTTGAAGTTCCTTTCAGTTTCATGTAATAGTCAATCTTAGTCTTTTTCGATTATAAAGGGTAGTGTCCCTACTTTAGTTTTCATGTCATTGTTTAGATGGCCATATGAGACTTAGATTTCTGTTGTGTCTTTTAAAATATTTTAATGAGTATTTTGGATTATTTTGAATCGTATGGTGTCAAATAAGTTTTAATTATGTACTATTTCTACTATTTATGCAATGAATGAGCTATGAGGCTTGTATAAGACCCCTTCGGGGTCGAGTACGCCATGTCACATCTAGGGGCTATCCTTGGGTCGTGAAAAACATGGTATCAAAGCACAAGATTTCGGAAATGGTTTTTAGGATCAATGTCTCACAAGCCATGTCTAGTAGAGTCTTGTTCATCGGTGTGAGTTGCGACACATCTATGAGCGAGATGCTACAGGACGTTAGAAAGTTACAATTCTTTCATATTGTTGAAGTCCTGCCTTAGTGTTTAGTTCTATGAGTGTCCTTTCCTAATCATTCTCTTGTGCTTATAGGATATGAATACAAGAAGGTATATCGCAAGGAGAGTGGAAGAGGAAATTGTGAATGAGGGAGTTCCTCCCCAAGGTTACCAAGGCCCTAAAGATGGCCAAGTTCCGCAAGGAAACCAAGTTCTGGTAGATCCCCCGCCATGACCAATGGAGCGATTAGGTTGGCTTTTCTAACCCCAGCCCAAGACATGACGGCTCAAGTTAATAGAGATGTGGGGCCTAGGGTGAATGCTAATGAGAGTACCATGGGCTCAAGGTTGAGAGACTTTGTGAGGATGAATCCTCTGATATTTCTTAGCTTTAAAGTGGGAGAGGATCCCCAAAAATTCTTGGATGAAGTATATGAGATAGTCAATGCTATAGGGGTATCTTCTAGGGAGAAAACGGAGTTGACTTCCTACCAATTGAAAGATGTTGCCCAAGTGTGGTTCACACAATGTAAAGCCAATAGGCCGGTTGAAGCGTGTCCTATAGAATGGGAGGAGTTTAAGGAAGCATTTCTTGGTATATACTTTCCCTGTGAGAAGACAGAGTGTAAGGTTGTGGAGTTTATAAACGTTAGGCAAGGTAGCATGAATGTAGAAGAGTATTCTTTGAAGTTTACCCTATTGTCTAAGTATGCCCCATCATTGGTGTCTAACCTTAGAGATGAGATGAGTAGGTTTGTGACCGGTGTATCCAACCTAGTCAAGAAAGAGTACCATACGGCAATGCTCCATGATGACACGAACATTTCTAGGCTTATGGTGTATGCTCAATCTATTGAGGAGTCCAAACTTAAGAGGAAGAGTAGGGATTTGAAGAGGGGTAGATCCGATGGGAAAAGTCAACCTAGGTTCAAGAAGAGAGCTCCAAACTAAGATTATTCAAGTGCTCCAAAGGTCAACCAAGAGAGAGGTAGTGGACCTCGATTTGATAAACCTACTTGACAAAATTGTGGAAACAAGTATCATGGGAAGTGTCTAGGCGGTACTAGTGGGTGCTATGGTTGTGGAAAGCTTGATTACCAAGTGAAATATTGTCCTACTCTTACGGCTAGAGGAAGGGAGGCAAACCAAGCTTCTCTTAATGGCCCAAATCTTGATGCACCAAAGAAGAACCGTTTTGTAAGTGTTTCAAGATAACAAAGACAAAGGAGCAAATCCGGATGAAGGTACCGTTATGTGATAGTTCCTTATAGTGTGAATGTCTTATTGAGGTTCCTATGTAGTGTTAATGATACGCCTTAGTTGGGTCTTCTCCTAAGTGGGGGATGATATGTGGAATAGTAAGGTTGTTGAGAGTGTTGATGTCTCTATCTCTTTCCTTCTATTCCTATTCAAGCTTGAGACCAAGAGTTCCTTGTAGCTTGTGTCATGTTTTGGAATCATGTGTGATATTGTGTTTCCACGGTCTCCCTATGTTATGCATGTTCTAGTTGAATTCTTGTTTAAATGAGAAAATGAGTTTTCATGATTTATGTTCCTCATGTTGATTTGCATTTAGTATGAGTTGTCTATATACTTCATGAGCTGAAATTTTGAACATGCCTAAATGTGCTTTTATGAGAAAATTGCTTAAATGTGCTTAATGATGTTATGATGAGCATGATTTAAGTTGGAGAAGGTAATGTCTCCAATGAAATGAGAAATGTTGAAGTTTTCATGCATAATGAGTTTGTAGAAGTAGTTCCTACTTTCTTGTATTAAATGAAGTTTGTTTGAGCTTATTGATGTGGAGTTGATGTTTCCTCCAAGTTTTGTGCATTGATAATGATGTTTCATGCATGATGGATTGCTTATCTTGAGTCGTTAATCCCCTTAATGTGTTTTAAGTGTCATTCAAGGACGAATATTTCTAAGTGGTGGATAATGTAACGACCCTAAAAATGAATAAGTGAAACTAGAGCCTAACGTGTGTGTGTTTGAGTTTGGTGTGAGGTTTGAGGGTGTTTGATGTTGTCCAGAGCCACGGTTGAGGGGTTTAGGGGTTGAACGTTAAGGTACGACTACCCAAGGACCACCCTAAGACCCCTTGAAACCAAAAGAGTTGCCAAAATTTGGTGACCTACAAAAGGGGTCCACGCCCCGTGGATGTCCTCTGTAGGTCAAGGTCCCAAAAACCAAGTTGTAGCCCCAGATCATGGACCAACAACACAGTCTATGAATGGACTCACGGTCCATGAGTCCAAGGCGTTAATCACCACTGCAATCTGTCAAGTGGTTCGGCCTTTCTGGGGTGAATTGTTAAATTCATCCCAAGTCTTTATTAGTTGGTGGACAGTTATTTTAGGTTTATTAAAGTGTTTTAAGAGTATTAAAAGTGTTAAACTCTATTTTACATCTCATTATTTCAAAACCCCAAATCAAAACCTCGCGTCCCCTCCAAAAGCTCTCTCTAAAAACCTCCATTGGAGGTGAAGACTTCAAGCTTCCAAGGTCAAACTCTTCAAGGGTTTCAAAGGATTATCGTGGGGAATCAATAGAAAGGTATGGTAGTCTTCAGACTTGTCTAATTTTCCATTCAAGGAGCCAAATCTAAAGTCATTTCAAAGTATGAAAAATCTAGGGTTTCACTCAATTTCATGTGTTCTTTCATCAAATGGTTTCAAATGGTTTCTAATGACATATTATTATTGTATTGGTGTTTAATTGATGGTTTATGATGAAAATACTCTATGAACCCATGAATTCTCTCAATTCCTAAATTGTGCCTTTATGAAGTGGGTTTGTTGATCATGAATGAATGTTGATGGATTATGCCTAAATTGATTTAGAATGTTGAATTGTATCACTACTCATGCCTAATTGTAGTAGTTAAAGGTTTGTTGGTGACTTGTGATCATGGCCTTGAAAGGGCAAATGATGACCTAATTTACATGTTGAAGTAGAATTGTTCTTGCCCAACTGATCCACTTGAAAGGTGGAGGTGTTTAGTTACTTTGTATATTCTGATCATGGCCTTGAAGGCATAGTATGAGGAATTGAAGTATTATCATGATAGTGTGTATATGATGTGATATGAAGGATATGCATGTGATTTCAATAATATAATGATGATCATGCATAGAATGTAAATGTGTTATTATTGAAAGGCTATTTCTGAATTGAAACTCATAAATGAGGATGGTAGAATGTGAAGGGTTTCTATAATGTAATGTTGTATCTTGGATTGGTAGGCTTAGGTTCCCTCCTCTTGATAAATGAAAGCTATGTTGAATGTGATCTCTTGAACTGGTAGGCTAGGGCATCCACTTCTTGAATAATGAATGTATCTTGACTCAAGTGTCTAAATGAACATGACTTGGTAGACCTAATGTTGGTAGCCTATTTATGAATGAGTGAATGTCTCGGATTGGGAGACTTAATGTTGGTAGCCTTTCTATAAATAAATGAAGGATAAAGTATTATAGGCTAAACCTTGGATTGGTAGAACTAATGGTAGAGGCCTTTCATGAGAAGTGTAGGTGCTAATGTGAATGTAAAACCTTGGACCGGTTGACCAAATGGTGGTGGCCCTTCCTTGTGTGTGATGTTAAACCTTGAAGCGGTAGACCTAATGGTGGTGTCCTCCTTCTGGTGTGAAATGATGGACCTAGAAACGGTAGACCTAATGGTGGTGGCTCTTTCTAGGAAAGTCAATGAGCTATCCTTAATGTACCTTGAAACGGTAGGCCTATTGGTGGTGGCCCTTTCTTGGGAAAAGTACTTTGGGTCGGTAGGCCTAATTTTGGTTGACCTCTCAAGTAGAACAATGTAATGTTAATGTAACTACTCTATGGGAATGGAGGCTAAGCACCAAGAGGACATGGTTAGATGGAAGTTCTCCCAATGTTAGGCCGGCTCTCAATGAAAGTCTTTCATATCCCATAACTATGTGCCCACATAGGTCCTAGCTTATGGGTCGACCTAAGCTAGATGAACCGGTCTTCCTTCGGAAAGGAAACCACCTCTTAACAGTTTGGGGTTTCATGATATCGGATTCAATGTCTAGCTTGCATGGTCTATGTCAGTTAAACGCTTCTCCCATCATGTGAGATGTGCACTCTAGTTACTTGATAGATACTACAAAGTGTGGGTAGTAGTATGGATGCTATCTACACATTGCACGAGTAGGCTTTGAAAGGACTATAATGAGTTCTCTAAGTCTTAATGACTAAATGTATAAAAGTCCTCTAAATGCATGAATGTATCCAAAATGAACCTAATCAAGAATGTTGGATTAAATGCTTAAATGTAAAGATGCATGTTATATATAGAGTGTATAATGAGTTACTTCCTTGTCATGACTTATTGAGTATGAATGTGCCTTGTCTAGGGTGACTTCAAAAGAATACTTGGTCTGAGTAGTAGTATGGATACTACCTGTGCATTGCACAAATAGGACTTAGGGGTTGTCTTAGGTGATGCTCCTTATGTGATGATCATGTATTATGTAATGTTTATGTTTCTTATGTGTGACTATTTTATAAGGATGGAAAGGTTATATGGTGAGTTCACCTTTGGTGACCTTAGGGTGATGCTTTGGTATGGATGGTGTTATGGAACGCTATCCATACATTGCACAAAGTGTTGCTTGACAGTTGCTTGGGGTGAAGGGTTAAGGTAAAGGAAATGCTTTATATGTGGAGAATGTTCTAATATGAATAGTGACTTGTATATTGGTTGTGCTTGAATATCATACTTAGTACTTAATTGTGCTAACCCATTTTTCTTCTATGTTTTATTACAAGTGTAGGTTCCGGCAAGTGATTGCATTCTCTAGTGAATCTTGGGATTAGAGTTCTCCAAGACATTTTGGGTATGTCCTCATAGATCGAGGACAAGTGTTTAGAAGTTTCTTTCATTTTCATGTATTAGACAATCTTAGTCTTTTTAAATTGTAAAGTGTCGTGTCCCTACTTTAGTTTTCATGTCATTGTTTAGATGGCCATGTGAGACTTAGACATCTGCTGTGTCTTTTGAAAGATTTTTATAAGTATTTTGGATTGTTTTGAATCATATGGTTTTTAATAAGTTTTAATTTCGTACTATTTCTACTATATATGCAATGAATGAGCTATGAGGCTTGTATAAGATCCCTTCAGGGTCGAGTACGCCATGTTGCATCTAGGGGCTAGCCTTGGGTCGTGACATGATCCATTGGCAGGATAAAGCCGATCCATTGGTACGATAATGATAATGATCCATTGGTAGGATAATGATAATGATGATGATAAAGATATTTCGATAGGATGATGCTGATAAAGATCAGCCGGTAGGAGGATGACGAACCATTGGTATTGGTAGGATAGTGATTA
>NW_006238932.1:1261770-1295781 GCF_000226075.1 Solanum tuberosum | reverse complement strand
CCATTGGTAGGATAGTGATTATGATCCATTGGTAGGATAACATTGATGAAGATCCATTGGTTGGGTGATGATAATAAAGATCCGTCGGTAGGATGAAGATGATCCATTGGTAGGATGATGATGATATGTCCCTCTGTTTTACTTTCTAACATTTGTATGTTCACTTGTCTTGTTGGGGATTTGAGTGAAGACAATGTTACTCATATCCCTAATTTCCTCTTTTGGAATCAAAAGCATTAAGCAATTTCCTACATCCACATAAAATTTGATAGTTTTAAGTGAACTGGTCTATGTTGATTTATTCGATTGTTTGCTCCTGTTGATTGCTCTTTGTCTTGCTATATCTGGTTGATTTCTCTGATTTCCCGTTTCTTGATAGATAAGACAAAATATTTGAAACATATAGACAAGTCTTTAAGAAAAATAAGTTTTCAAGAAGAAATATTTGAAAAAGGATCACTGCAGAGTTTCATGTCACGTCAAGTTTAAATGAATGCCTTTGGATTGATGCCTCGAGGTTTATGTGACAACTCATTAGAAATATCTGAATACTCTTGAAGCTTGGGTAATCTGACCCTTGCAATATTGAAAATTTCCGAAGTTAACTTCATACCTCATAATGGACTTGGGGATCATTTGAAGTTACTTCTGAACTCCTGATCATCATAGAGTCTTAAATCTCTAGTGAAGCCATAATGAAATTTTTGAGGTCATCCTAAAAAAAATTTGTCCCAGTTAAATGTCTTGGCGTATCTTGACCCGTTGATGAACAAATCATTAAATTTTTGAAATTTTTTCAAAGATTTTGTCCCGATTACAATTTTCAACGTAACTTCAGTCTTGACTTGTTGGAGGGAGGGATCTTCTTCTTTAGAAATTTTGAGTCTCTCTATAAAATTATGTCCCATTTTCTATTATAAGAATAGAAATCTTACGGGAGATATGACCGAGCCGTTGTGGCGCCTACGTATCCCGTTGAGGCAGGACTCAGGTCAAACGTAGTTCTCGTCTCGAGGATCAACAAAAATAGGATATTAAATGAGGAAACAATCAAGGCTGACAAGGCCACCTACGTATCTCATTCTTGAGAATTCAGGTCAAACATAGTTCTAGTATAAAAGCAAACATTAAAAAGGGATAAAGGGTTAACTGAGGCCGACATAGGCCACCTACGTATCTCATTCTTTAGAATTTAGGTCAGACGTAGTTCATTACAAAGGGATAAATTCTAAGCATAAATGATTACAAGCAAATAAAGACGGTTACAAGGACAATATAGAAATTGAATATTCAAACATGTTATCTTTTGACAACATTTAAGTAGATCGATAAGATGTGAGATCCAATGTTCATGCTCAACCATGTGATGTCATAAAACATATGTATCGATGTGTTATCCAAGCAAACTGATGATTTCTCTTTCTTGCGTTTTTGTTAGATAGGCACCAATTTTTGATTTCTTTGATGCCTTCATCATTTTTCTGATTCACTATTCTAATCTCTTTTAAATTTGGCTTATCGTGAATTTTGAACTGTCTGGACCCCTCAAACAGCTGATGGGTACCATGATATTCTCATTGTAGTCCTCAAATTCATCTGCATCTACCTCATTTTTTTCATTCAGCTTGTGATACGACATACTATTGACAGATTTGAAAATATTTTCACAAGACGAGCGAGGAATCAAGAGCGAAGTGGATGTCCAATCAAGCATTTTCTCCTTTGACTAGCTGTCTAGTATGACTGTGTCTTGATTATCTCTTCAAGCACAATATCACGTTCTTTGAACCAATTTTCGATTCCTTCCCCTAGACCATTTTGCATTGGAAAAGACTGATATAATTAAGGCAATGATTTTGGAAAATCTTGATCGATTTTCTGCTTGTTCTGACTCTCTTTCGGCACTAAAGAAAAAGATTGATGAGGTGCCATGATCACAAATTTGGATTTCTCCCTTTTGGTTGGAGAGGCTACAACTTTCTCAAGATAATTAAGGTTTGCTGAGAATATAACTTTCTCCACTTTCAAATCTTCTTCGACTTCAACCATATTAATAGTCACCTCTCTATGATTCAGCATAGGATTACTATTGACATTAGGAGTGACAGTTTGAAGAGTGACGACCCTTTTATCAATCAAGTCATGAATTTTATGCTTCAAGTTGATTCAATCCTTAGGAATATTCCCAAAACCTCCTGAATGGTAAGCACAGAGAATATCGAGTCTATAAAGCTTGGAGTTGACATTGACTTTTTTTGGATTAATTGTCTGTATCAAGCCAGCTGATTTCAATCTCTCAAAAAGTTGTGTTCGGCTCTCAACCAAAGAAGTAAAGACTATAGAAGGTTTCTTCTAAAGATTTGGGTGAGGAGGATTGTAATTATTTCCTGGATGTGAAGGTACTTGATAGTAGTTTGAAGGATTTTGGTGAGTTGGTTCTTGCATTTGGAAATCTAGGTGTTGTGGAGCTCGGTAGCTAGGAGGGGTGTTTTGGTATTGTAGGGGTGGAGTTTGGTAACTTGATTCGATATTTCAACAATTAACTGATGGAGCTTAGTAATATGGATGTCTATTTTGGTAATGTGGAGGTGGAGTTTGGTAAAAAAGGGGTGGAATTTGATAACTCGGTGGTGGAGTTTGGTAATAAGGAGGTAGAATTGTTAACTCGGTGGTGGAGTTTGATAACCTGATTGGGTATAACAAGCTGGATATAAATTTTGAGGAGCTCGAGGATAACCTTTGTATGGTGAGGATTTTCTGAAGTATTATTTTCCATGAGAGGCGTAGGAAATAGAATACACATCCTTTGTCTTCTTTTTCAACAATCCTGAAGATTCGGTTGGGGTGGCAACGCGAGAAATCTTTCTAGTTTCAATTCCATCTTCAAAATTCTCACCTACCTTTACTATCTCTGCAATTTTTTCTCAAATGAGCAACATTATGCTTTCATAATACTCTGGCTCTAGAATGCATATGAACACTTCAACGATCTCCTTCTCATACATAGAAGGTCGAACCCGGGTGGCCTCTTTCCTCCACCTATACGTATATTCACGATAGCTTTAAGTGGATTTCCATTTAATTCTCTCCAAAGAATAGCGATCAGGAACAATCTCTACATTGTAGGCTAACCGTTCGACGAAATTCTTAGCTAGTGCAGTCAGTTAGATCATTGCTTTATCTCGTGAGAGGTAAACAATTCCAATGCTTCTCCACTTAAACTTCGGCTAAAGAGACGCATTACCAAGGCTTCATTCCAGTCAACTCATATGATTTGGTCACAATAGGCTATCAGATGAGCTAACGGATTTCTGGTTCATCCAAAAGTGTCGAACTTCGGCACTTTAAACCCTTCTGGAAGGTCCAAGTTTGGATGGACGCACAAATATTTGTAATTGATCACGGTGACTTCTGGAGTATAATGCAACTCCTTCATGGCTTTAAAGATCTCTTCTTTTATATTCTGCTTAGTCTTTTCTTCCTTGGATCTCCACTTATTTTCCTGCTCTTCATAATGATCGAGTTAAGAATAATTAGTGTAAGGTTTATTTTGGAGTGGGATTTGGAAAGTAGATTTTGGAGGCAAGGGTGGAGCGGTGGAAGGATTTTGGGTGTTTTGAGAAGCTTGGTATATCTGGGGAATGCTTGAGGGTTGGTATTTCTTTTTGAAGATGGGGGAAAGTCTGAATGTTCGTATTTTGGTTTTGAGGAAGAGGGAAGGTTTGAAGGTTGGTATTTTGAGGAGGACGTGGCGTTTGATACGAGGTAGTGGTGTGATGGGGATTGGGGGCAGTTAAGCCAGTGGTGGAAAGATTCTGAATAAAATTGGAGGGTGGGTTAATGAGATGTTCTGCGCTTGAATTCAGAGGAGGAAACTAGAGTGGAGGTTTTCCCTCTCCTGAAATGTTGGCGGTGATACTCGGATTTGGAAAATTTTACTTTTTGTGGACCTCAACCCTCAACTCAGCAATATGTTGCATTAGTTGTGCGATAAAGTCATTTTGTTCAGCGTTAGAGGGCTGGACTATCGCAACTTCGGTCAGGCCAATCTCTTCATTGTTGTCAACCATTGTTGCTTTTTCTTTTAGTAGACTTCGGTTCGAGAAGGAATTTTTAGGAGCTTTGGATCTTGTAAGGTTGTTCGGCTAGCTTATCAACACATATCAATTCTAAGTACCTGGTAAAAGAATAATAACTCAAAAGGTAAACGTGTTAGTGCCTGAAGGTAATAAATAGTACAAGATATCACACATAGGTGCAAACACACAAGAGCTGCTTTATTCAAAGATAAACTAGCCCACTGGTTGATAAATAACTAAATAGACAGAAATTTGTCTATTTGATTCTGGGATTAGTGAATCATAGAAGCCGACTTTCGTGGAGCAAATGTCCTTTTGATACTTCTGATTTTCGATTGAGATGAAGCTCCAATCTCCATGCAAGAGTTGGAAAAATATAATTTCTCAAAAATGGGGACCAAGCCATGAATGGCTGCCTACGTATCTCACGAGGGAGAATTCAGGTCCTACGTAGTTCGACTAGCTTGAATCTCTTTCGATTTCAGATAGTGAATCTTTTTTTTATATGAGAGAGTAACCTTTGAAAAATGAAGTTCGAACTTTATTGGGAAACTAAAGACTCGAAGAATATTTGGATGCACTTTTGATAGTAACTTGATATTTATGCTTAGGGGGTTCTAAAAACAATTTAAAGAAGAGTGATCTAGAATATCTCCAAATAAAATAACATATTCACACAAGCAAGTATAACACATAACCAAATATTGCGCGTTCTAAATCGATATGTGACCCTTTTGTGCCAAGGGTAAGCTTTGAAGGATGTATAACGTCGTTTGAAATATTCAATTGCCCCAAGAACCCAAATTTATACAACTTTTATGAATGAAATGAATTAGGATACATAATAAGGGAAAGGAATACAAATAATTAGTCGCACACAGGGGTGCGGTCCTAAACCATGCTTCGATGAAAAATCCTTCATTTTTGAACTTCTCATCATCTCGAGACATCAATCCTTTCTGGGTAATAGCTTGTGAAAATCCTTCTTCGACTAGAAAAAATTAAAAACGTACTGCCAACCCCGAGGGACAATGATTTTTCAAACAACATATACATCCTTAAAATTTAACACATAAGTATGAATGTCTGTTTGGGCCCGAGGCCCTTTGGACAGAAGGTGGTCTTCTAATGGGCCAAACATGCCTTGGGTGTTGGGTCATCTTAGGCTAATGCGCTACTTTTTGGGATTGGGTTTTTCTCTACACTAGGTTCACTAGGAGTGGGTTTTATTTGTAGTGGATCGGTGACCCAAGCGGACTACTTGGGCTGGAACAATTAACGTCTGTTTACCATGCAGTGGCCCAACTACATTCGTCAAAGTGCCTAGAGAACAAGTTGGTTAACAAATGACTGCGGCCCGCATAATCGTTCTTTAAATGAAAAATAAAAATAAGTGTCGTTTGATGGAATAAATGTCATGCTATGAATGTAACAATTTAATATTGTGGAAAGTTAAACAAATAAGAAAATAAACAAACAAGCATTAGCCAAATGAATTAAATTTACGGTTAGAATCCAATTCAATTCCCCAGTAGAATCGTCATTCTATTTTATTTAAAAGAGAAATACGATTGATTTTAGAGTTGCCACTTAATATTTACAGAAAAATCAATAAAAATGCTTTTTCCAAAGATTAAAACAGAAATCCAATGAAAATATTAAGGGCGATTAGAAGTTCATATTAGCATTTCGGGAAGGGTTTAAAGCACCTGAAATACACGCTAACATGCGATTATCCGACAATTAACTATATTGGCCTAAACGATTTTTAAAATAGACGCATGCTTGACTAATTAAGAAGTAAAAAACTTTAAAAATTCAAAGCTATCTTAAGGGGAAAGGGGAAATATTAAAAAAAAATTGGGCAATTGAATTAGGGCATACCTTAGAATTAATTGACAAATAAACAGTTAAGCAAATACGAATGAGGTAAAAATAAGAGAGACTTGGGCCCAAGTCTGGTTTTCTGTTTGCCTGGGCCAGTACTTGGGACTAATTTCTATTTTGGACCTTTTAGCCCATTCGTACACTTCTTTGACTATCATAAAAACTGAATTTCTTTTGGGCTTTAGGCCCAATTTCACTTGTCCTAAAACTAGCATATGATACTAAAAATAAATAAGTTTTTGCCCCAATTACGACAAAACACAAAACTGGGAATTTGGGGGCTTCTCAGGCCCATTTCTGCTCCAATATACAGTGTACACACTGGATGTATATCACTGTATATCTTATGTATACAGCTGTATATGGAACGTGTACAACCCCCTCTTTCCACTCCGAGACCTGTCTATCAGCTCCCTGCCCTGTGACTTTCCCTCTTTTTTGCTCGAAAAAAAACGAGGCTGACTCGATACTGTAAAATACAAGGAGATGATAGAATCCGTGAGGACTCGGGGCAGATTCCCTCTTTTGGGGTAGCGAACTCTAGACAACATTGAGCTCAAGAAAAACTTCACCATCCACTTCAAACCTCAACGGAACTGAGAGAATGACAAATGGAGTAAGAGAATGAAGTCAAGATTCAAAGCTAACCCTTTTTTTTTTCTCCAATTTGAGTGTATTGTGTCTATATTCCTTTTACTCTTTTTCGAAAACACAAGATACTCTCAATATATATGTTGTGAGTTTGCAAATTTCTTCCAATCTTTTTCCCAACCTCTAACAACGAATAAGAAGAGAATAATTATAGGTGAAATTAGGGCTTGGTTTTTGGGGGGACAAGGGTGAAGATCTGGATAAAAATTGGATGAGATTTTGGATTCTTTCCAATGCGAAATTCAAAAACCCCTCCTTAGGACAACCAATCCAACTGGTTCTTGTACCAAAATCTCCAATTCCACAACATATCGTAAGGGACAAACGATAAGTGTCGTTCAATTTTGAGTGAACGGATGAAGGGACAAGGATATCACTCCATCTGGCTACGACAAGGATGAAAATAGGTTGTTGGTTGTACGAGTAAAGTTGCACGGGTCTGAGGGAGACAACGAGGACTACGCACGAGTGAGTAGGGCTGCCGATTCGTGATTTTCACTGGGTACGCTTGAAGAAGAAGAAGTACTAAGGTCGGGTCGCTGGATATTTTTGGGCTAGGTTTTGCGTCTGGATTCGCTGTTGGATTGGGCTTCAATTTTGCTGGAGTTTTGAGTTTTTCTGGGTTTCTCACTTCGCTGGAGAAGAAAACGAAGTTGTGGGGGTCGTTAGGTATTGTATTGGATTTGCTTGTGGATATCTTTTGTTGGAGGTGGAATTGAAATGGATTACTGGAATGGGCTCAAAATATTGGCCAATTAGTGGAGGAATTAGTGAAAATAATTGGGTCTGGGAGTTATGAAGTGGGCCACTGGAAATTTGAGTTGAAAATTGAGTTAAGTTGGAGGTCAAAGATGGGTTAGATCTTGGATTTTAGGAAATATCCAAATTGAGTTAAATTAACAAATTCGGCTAAACCTTAAATGAGACAAATTAACATTAATTAATTAACGAACTTCTTAATCTTAACGAAATAAAATAATGAACTTTATTGTAAACTAATGATTCCAAATTATAACCATAATTTAAACTAAACTAATTCAATAAAAACTTACTAAAATTAAAATCTTTTTGAGTTGATTTTCGAAATGTTAATAAAATATACTATTTATATACAAAATTATACAAAGCATATATGTTACTTCAAAATTATAAAAATGAGAAAATTATTAAAAGTGACTTGAAAAATATTTTGAACTTTGTAAAATCTAATTATTTCAAATTGTTTGAAATTTAAGAAGCTCGGCAATTAATCCATATTGTGGAGGTTCAAAATTGGGTGTCAACAACCACATGGACTCTTTTCTAATCAAAGTTATTTAAAAACCTTGTCGTTGTATTTTGTTCGCATTATTTTTATGAAAAAGTATGTTTAATATTTTAAAGAAGTCTTTCATGAAAGAGTTCATGAAACTATATTAATTTTTAACTGAACAATTTTCAAGAAGTATTTAAAGAAAGTATTATTATCTTTAATTTGAAGTGCACGATTTTCGAAGAATTTCAAGAAAGTATAGTTTACTACAAGTGCATTATTTTCAACAAATTATTCTTACAATAAATTTCAAGTGCATTATTTAAGAAGTACTTGAAGAAAGTATTTTTTACTTCATATTAATTTAACCAAAAATCTAGGGTTATATGTTATTCTTGATAAGTTCAATTTATTGTGATTCAATCACTTATAGTCAATCTTATTATGCATGATTTTTATTGCTTTCGCATGAACCCATGTCTATGCCAATTTTATAAATATTTACAATGCTTATGAACTCATGAATTATGACTATCAATTTATGCATGTTTGAAGAAAAATAATGTTTGATGAACTAAAAATGATTTTCAGATAAGTATTAATGAATTGTGAAAGATTTTCTCACATATTGTGAAATTATGGGTGTGAAAGTTTTTATGACATATGCATGAATCGTGTTTTAAAGGAGCCACTATTATAAGACTTTATGATTTGGATTAGTGTTATGATTATTGTATTTCCTAATATTATGCTTTGATAATTGACTTTATCTATTTCATTGGGATTTAACTTAGAACCGAGAGAACTTTGAGGTAGAGGCTCAAATAGGGTAGTCTCTAGTAGCAACCTTGATATACCGTGAGTTTACGGTATTTTTGATGCATTTCACTTAAGAGTTGTGTGTGTCTAGGGCCATTTTATATTTGAAATAATGCTTTATCTGTTATGTTTGAAGGAAGTAGGCTTGGACACGTTTGACTGAGATGACAGCTGAAAATGTTCAAAAGTACCCACTCACGGAGTAACCTACGGACCGTAGGTCCTCTGACGGTCCGTCGATGGAGCGTTAGGGAATTCTGACCAAATGTGGATCTACGAAGCTATCCACGGACCGACGGTCGACCCACGGGATGTCCTACACATCTGTCGAATGTGTTCATAGAGTTGAAGCTCCAGTACCCGATAAAAATCCTAAGTGTGGAGCCATGGAAGAGGACCCACGGACCGTAGATCAACCTACGCTCCCTCCTGCATGTCTATCGTTGCTGATATAAAAGTTCTAAGTGTTGACCAACGGAGGGGACCTACAGACCGTAGGTCAACCCACGGTCCGTAGGTCGAGTCGTCGATCAAAGCCGCGTTCCAGAAAGTTTATTCCTTATTTTATTTCCTTTTTGTTTAGGACATGCTTTCTTATAAATAGGTTATGTAAACCCCATTTTTGGGGGTTAGACATTATTGTTCACGTTTAGTTCTTGGTATTTTCTTTGGGAATTAACTTGCAATTTTTTGCAATTTGATTTTCGGATTTCAGTTTATAAGATTTTCGTTTTGGAATTCATTTGCAGATTTGGGGTTTCTTCTACTCTGAATGTAAGTTCATGAATTCTAATTATCAATACATGAATTGTGTTCTTTCAAGCACGAGTAGCGAAATACACAACTAGAGTTGTGGGAACCATGAGCGATTAACAATGTATGAATAATAATTAAGTAATTCTTAAATAGTGTTGATGCATGTACTGGTAATTATTTCGCTTAGAAGTCTTTTAACGAGTGCACGCGTTAGAACTCGCCTCGTTGCTACTTGCCAGATCAAAGAGGTAGTTAATGAGAAAAGAATTATCAATAGAGGTTTAGTGGGATACTATCTAATAGTCTAATGTTAATTGGTGTGAGGGTTAAAATTAAGCCATACATTAATATGATGTCTAATCTAAGGTAAAGGTAAGGGTTAGTAAAGTATACACGTGTAGCCGAACTAAAGTTACGGGGTGAAATTTCCTATTTAGAGGACCAATCACTTAGGGATGCTTATCTTACAAACTTTGCATGCAAAACACTACGAAAGGATTACTATTATTAGGATTACTGCGTTGAGAGCTTATGGGGAACATATACACCCTAGTTTCTCTCTCATAAAGATAAACTCGAAGTTTGTCATGCCTCAAACTCAAGGAACGCAACTGGCTCCTAATGCCAAAACTTAGGCCCGAGCCGACCCAGCTGAACCATTTGCTACTAGCACATGGAAACCACACGCAATCAAGAAAACAAACAAGTATATCTCGGCTTAAAACTAATCCCTCGGCCGGCAAGGCCCCTGTCAACAGATCTACAAACGAAACAACTACTCCCAATAGTTCATATAAAGGAATTGTCAACTAGCACAAAAGTCTTGATTGGGCCGTCAAGGCCACCATGATCTCTATACCAAAACAGAAAGCAGGTATATAACAAGAAAATGCATCACACAACTAACAAGCTTCAGAAAACCAACAAACTAGGACAGCATGGCCGTAACGTAGCTATAAACCCCACACACTAATCTTCAAGCCTCTAAGAGTAGTAAAGATTAGTGGGACCGGCCCCCAACCTACCCATAAAAATATATACAACAAAAGCTAACAAACCTCCAAACTCTGGCAACTCCAGAGGAAAGGGGCTAGCCAACCGGGTGGAAGTAAAACCTGCTTCTAAGGAGGTCTACTCGGTCGTCTGTTGGGACCTACATGCATGAATGCAGCGCCCCCAGGCAATGGGGTGTAAGTACAAAATAGTGTACAGAGTATGAAAGGCAATAGGCTATGAGTAGGTATCCTAATATACAGGAATAATCTGATAAATAAATCAAGGATAACATAAGTGTACTGACCTACTCCTAAATCTAAACTTATCAAAAATAAGAACACAACGACCTAACCAAGCCCCCATAAGCTCGACAGGTATAAACAACAGACAAGACCACTTACTCAAGCCCTCATATGCCCGAAAGGTACCAATCAGTCTATATACTCCTATCGCTAGTCCCCTAGCCCCATAGGCAGTCACACAGCCCTCTTAGGCATTAATATATCCCTTTAGGCAGCACATAGCTCTCTTAGGCATCAACATAGCTTATAGACAACCCATAGCTCTCTTAGGCAACAACATCGCCATGTAGGAAACACATAGCCTTCTTAGGCGTCAATATAGCCCTGTAGGCAACTAATAGACCTTCTAGGCATGAATATTGCCCCGTAGGCAACTCATTGCCCTTTCAGGCATCCAGGTAGACCCGTAGGCAGAACATAGCCCTTCTGGGCATAGATCACATTCCTGCATCTAATCACAATAGCCCCAAGGGCAACAATAACAATCTAATCGCTAAAAGCGAAAAATTTAGTTATAAGCAACCTATACAAATAGCCTCTAAGTCATGTCCAACATAGGGACACTACTAACTGAATAAGAATCTCGACAAGGGAGGATTATATCAACTCGAGCAACTAACAATCAACACTAACGGCTCCAAGTATATCAAGGATAACAACCCAATTACATTGCTCCTAAGCTTTAAGAAAACATGTCGTAAGTAGGGAATAGCCTTAACATACCTTTTTAACTGAATTCATGTGTCCTAACGACTTTACTCACAACCCCCCTCGATACTCAACAAGGCAGAACTATAGTCAACACAAAAGAATAGAAGATACCACGATAATTCGATAAAAGATTTGTATTTTCGTCGCAAATTGCTATTTGCAACTTATAAAAGCTAGAGTCAATGAAAGAAGAGTCTTACCTTGATTTTAAGTTCGTAATACACCTTAAAAGTTTAAAATATGCCCAAACCCCTGCTGTCCACACTCCAAAGTACGTTATGCTAGGAAATCGATAAAGCAAATTATACCATGTTGACGAGCTCAACGTGTAGAACAACTTGTGTCAAGGACTTAAGTCGCGTAAATCGGTAACTTGGTTGATCCTAGAAGTGGGTTTTGTGAGTTTTCTGGTTATTCACTAAGTAAAATGAAGGAAAAATGAAGAAAAGTAGAAGAAGTTGATATATATAAAGTTCCACCGACCTAGGGGACCAACCTCACTTGCCTGCTTGCATAGTCTTGCAAAAATGTGAATATCTGTCCATTCTGAAGTCGTATAAACAAACGGGTTGATCCGTTGGAAACTAGACTCGTCGAACTTCTGTTTCATAGGTCATGATCACCATAACTCTTTATAGATTAGGAGAAAACATCTGAGATATTTGACCCAAATTACAGACAAAGCTTTGAAAAGGAATTTACGTTAACTTTCGCCAACTTTTATTTTGCCACATACCTAACTTCAAAACCTGAGATACAACCCCTGAACACTTAAAATAGCACATAACACATCATTCTTAATTTATTACCCACCATCCTGGTCTTTCCACGAAGATACAAGTCAATTTAGACGTTTCAAAAAGTTGGAGTGTTACAGCCTTCCCCCCTTAGAAATATTCATCCTCGAATGAAAAATCTAAGTCACGCGGTTAAGTCCTTGGGAGTTGACAAAATTTAGGCAGAGTATCCTTTGTAAATGTCATTATGCAGGATTCTGGAACGCAAAATTTCTAACCGAAGCGTCTCACACGATGACAGAAATAGCTAAGCAATATAGCTCCACAATAGCAGTGCGAGCAAATATATAACAACAACAACAACAATAAAAATAATAATCAACAAAAAAAATCAAATAGGTATCTTACCTCACTGGCCTAATATAAACTGATATGTCATCACCCTGGGGTATGAAACAAGTGAGGATATTTGGTCCTCATGCCATCCTCAGCTTTCCAGGTCACCTCTTCTCAAATATTGTTTCTCCACGATACTTTAACCGAAGCCACCTCTTTGGTCCTCAATTTATGGACCTGTCGATCTAATATGGCAACTGGAGTTTCCTCATAGGACAAATCCTCTGTGATCTGAATATCCTCAACTGGGACAACCCGGTAAGGGTCTCCTAAGCACTTCCATAGCATCGATACATGGAAAACTAGATTAATAAATTCTAGCCCCGAAGGCAATTCTAACTCATAAGCCACTTCTCCTACCCTCCGAAGGATCTGGTATGGCCCAATGAATCTTGGACTAAGCTTGCCTTTCTTACCAAATCTCATAACACCTTTCATAGGCGAGACTTTTAACAATACCCACTCATCGACACAAACTCTAAGTCCCTTCGTTGCACATCTGAGTATGACTTCTGTCGGCTTTGAGTTGTTACCAACCTCACCCAAATGAGCTTAACCTGCTCCACTGTTTGATGTACTAGGTCAGGTCCAATCAACCCTGACTCACCTACCTCGAACCATCAAATGGGGGATCTACATTTTCGCCCATACAAAGCCTCATAAAGTGCCATCCCGATGCTAGAATGATAACTATTATTGTATGCGAACTCAATAAGAGGTAAGTGGTCATCCCAACTTCCATTAAAGTCCAACATACATGCCCGTATCATGTCCTCAAGTGTTAAAATAGTGCGTTCAACTTGGCCATTTGTCTGACGGTGAAAGGCAGTACTAAGATTAACTTGCGTCCCTAATCTTTTCTAGAAAGACTTCCAGAAGTTAGTGGTAAATTGTGCTCCTCGATCTGAGATAATAGATATTGGGAATGCTGTGAAACCTAACAATCCCTCGGATGTAAAGCCCTGCATAATCTTCAGCTGTGAAAGTAGTCTTGACTGGTAAGAAATGGGCTGATTTCGTTAGTCTGTCAACAATTACCCAAATAGAGTCAAACTTACAACGCGATAGAGGTAACCCTGTAACAAAATCCATATTAATTGTTACCTACTTCCACAAAGGAATGGATATCTCTTGGACAAGCCCAACGGGCTTT
Organism: Solanum tuberosum; assembly: GCF_000226075.1. Lineage (NCBI taxonomy): Eukaryota > Viridiplantae > Streptophyta > Magnoliopsida > Solanales > Solanaceae > Solanum > Solanum tuberosum. The sequence goes on along the minus strand of NW_006238932.1, from coordinate 1,282,042 downwards.
TGGTACTCAACCTTCACCTGTTGGCAGTTAAGACAATGCGCCATAAACTCAGCAACGTCCTTCTTTATCCCATTCCACAAATAGATCCCTTTAATATAATGGTACATCTTCGTCGAACTAGGGTGAATAGAATAACGGGAATGATGTGCCTCTTCCATAATCTGATGTTAAAGCCCTGCAACATCCGAAACACATAATCGAGCACTATATCTGAGGGATCCATCTCCTGCTATATCAAATGCTACAGACTGCTGATCCTAAGCTTTTGCTCTGACCTTCTCTAAGCTAGGATCCTCATGTTGCCATGCCTTTATCTCCACAACTAGAGATGATACAGTTGTGTCCTGAATTGTGACCCCAATATCGTCTGCCTCTAACAATTTGACTCCCAAGCTAGGTCACTGATGAAGCTATCGTGCTAGCTCACGCTTCTCAACACTTAAATATGATAAACTACCCATAGACCTTTGACTGAGGGCATCGGCTACCACATTTGCCTTTCCTGAATGATATAAAATATTGACATCGTAGTCTTTGAGTAACTCAAGCCATCGACGATGTTGCATATTTAACTCATTTTGTCTAAAGATATATTGAAGGCTTTTATGATCTGTGAAGATGTCAACATGAACGCCATAGAAATAGTGTTTCCAGATCTTTAATGCATGCACAACTGCAACCAACTCTAAATCGTGGGTCGGATAGTTCTTCTCATGCTTCCTCAACTTCCTTGAAGCATATGTGATAACCTTACCATGTTGCATTAGAACACATCCCAACCCAACACCGAAAGCATCACAGTACACCGCATAGCCTTCTAAACCCTCTGGCAATGCTAGAACTGGTGTTGATGTCAACCTGTCCTCTAGCTCCTGGAAACTATTCTCGCAAGCCTCGGTCCTCTGGAACTTAGCTACTCTTAGAGTCAGCTTCGTTAATGGTGTTGAAAGTGAAGAAAACCCCTCTACAAACCTTCTGTAGTACCTAGCTAACCATAAGAAACTACGACCCTCGGTCGTAGTCATAAGTCTGGGACTTGTTTTTACGGCCTCAATCTTTTGTGTATCAATCGCAATGCCTGCATATGATACAATATGGCATAAGAAAGCTACAGAGTTCAACCAGAACACACACTTAGAAAACATTGCATAAAGTTCTCGATCTCGAAGAACCTGAAGAACTGCTCGCAGATGATTTGCATGCTTAGCTTTTGAATGTAAATACACCAAACTATCATCAGTAAATACAATCACAAACAAGTCTAGATACGGCCTGAATATACTATTCGTCAGGTCTATGAACAATACTGGGGCATTAGTTAATCCAAAACACATTACCAAGAACTCAAAGTTTCCATATCTAGTTCTAAAAGTTGTCTTTGGAACGTCTTTCACCCGAACTCGTATCTGGTGGTACCCTGATCTTAAATCAGTCTTTGAGAAGCACTTATCACCTTGTAACTGATCAAACCAATCATCGATCCTAAGAAGGAGATACTTATTCTTTATAGTCGCCTTATTCAGCTGTCGATAATCGATACACATTCTTAGTGAGCCATCTTTCTTCCTCACGAATAACATTGGCGCACCCCATGGTGAAACACTAGGTCTGATAAAGCCTTTATCCAACAATTCTTTCAGTTGATCCTTCAACTCCTTTAGCTCAGTAGGAGCCATTCTATAAGGAGGGATATATATGGGTTGTTTACCTGGTAGCATATCGATAGAAAATTCAATTTCTCAATTTGGAGGGATACCAGGGAGCTCATCTGGAAATACATCTACAAACTCATTAACTACCAAAATAGACTGAAGAGTCAGTGGTTCTGCATCTATATCATGAACGCGAACAAGATGATAAATACAAACCTTAGTTACCATCCTTCTCGCCTTAAGATAGGAAATAAACCTACATTTCGGGGTTGGTGTATCGCCTTTCCATTCCCGAACTGCCTCTCCTAGAAAGTGGAATCTAACAATATTTGTCTGACACTCAACATTAGCATAACAAGATGCTAACCAGTCCATACCCATAATAACATCGAAATCGACCATCTCTAACTCTACCGGGTCTACAGAGGTCTGACAGTTGATAATTTCTACCGTGCAACCTCGATAGACTCTCCTGGCAATAATAGACTCACCAACTGGTGTAGATACAGTAAAGGGCTGATATAATAACTCTGCTACTATATATAACTTCCCCGCAATAAATGGGGTAACATAAGATAGAGTAGATCCAGGATCTATCAAAGCATAAACACAATGAGAGAAAACAATTAATGCACTTATCGTAACATCTGTTGATAACTCTGAGACCTGTCAGCCGGCTAGTGAATATGTACAGTTCTGGCCACTACCAGAGGTAGATACTCCATCTCTGCCTCTACCTGCTGAAGTCTGGGGTCCACGCCCTGTAGACTATGCTGATGAGAAGGAACCTACTATGACCCGGTCGACTGACCTATACCACCCTGACATACCACCCTGACCTATGGTCAGGCAGTTCCACCACCCATGCCCCTGCTATCCACAAGAAAAATAACCTGTGGAACCCTGCTTGCACCTCCCAAAATGCCTTCTACCGCAAGTAGCGTAATGCAGTGGTGCTGTCCTAGCCTGGCCTGATGCTCTCTGCTGCTGAGAGCATGATCCTCGTGGTCCCTCACCTGGGCTTGACTGTCCCTGACAATCAAATCTACTACCCTGGAACAGCTATGGTGGAGGTTTAGGTGGCCTACTAGAATATTGAGGTCTGGGACCACCCTAAAAATATCCATGTGAACCAGCGGGCCTATCCCTCTTTTGTCTCTCTCTATCGACCCTCTTATTCATATACTGTAGATGTCAGCGATCCTCTATGCCTTGTGCGAAGGCCTGAATTCACTAGATATCCATAAAATCATTTAGTGTGAATTGGTAGGATAAGCGTCGATATAGTCTGAGTCAAGCCCTCCCACAAATCTACGCACCATGTCATGTATCGTATCAACAAATGTTGGTGTCTATCTAGCCAATGAATCAAATCTTAGCCCGTACTCGAACACTTATGCTGCCCTGTCGGAGGTTCAGAAATTGGTCCACCCGTTCATCCCTAATCTCTCAAGGCAAATAGTGATTTATGAAAGCTTCTGCAAAGCTATCCCAAGAGGGTAGAGTATTTTCCCTTAGATCTCTCCCAGCTTTCGTACCAAAATACTACAACATCACGCAATTGATATGTTGCTGACTCAACTGACTCAGTTGTTGAGGCATGCATGACTCCGAAGATCCTATGAACCTGATCAACAAAGTGTTGAGGGTCCTCTCTGTGATCTTCCCATGTAAAGGATTAAAGGTAAGAAATTCATGAACTTTTGAAATTTCGGGCCCTTCAAAAGGTCCGGTAACATCTGGCGGAACTGGCTAGCGTTGTGCAGCTACTATCTGTGCTAACATATATACTGCACTCTTGAAATCCTAGTCAGATGGAATAAGAGGAACTAGATGTGGTACTGCTAGTGGAGTCAGGGGTCCTGTAGCCCTCGGAGGCTCCTAAAGCGGTGGAGAAGCTATAGGGGGCTGAGAAGATGTATCCCTATGGGCTCACAATGGTCTACCTCCACCTGTGATATCTTGCCAGTGCCCTTGCCTACAGTTGTATCTAGCCCCTGGCTAGCTGTGGTCTGTCTGGTGTCAGCCATATCTATCTGCATACAAATATCAATTATAAGCCAGAAACCTCAACCATTAAGACATCGCTCTGTAGCACGAGGTGATCAAAAGAAGGATAGTAATTCTAACATGCCCAGTAGCTTCTTGCTTAACGAATGTGGTGCACAACACATTTATAATCAAGACTCTACTAGACACGACCTGTAGGCTTCCTAGGATACGACATTGCTCTATTACGAAGTTTGTCACGCCCCAAACTCAAGGGGCGCAACTGGCTCCTAATGCCAAAACTCAGGCCCGAGCCAACCCTGCTGAACCATATGCTACTAGCGCATGGCAGCCACACACAATAAAGAAAACAAACAAGTATATCTCGGCTTAAAACTAATCCCTCGGCCGGCAAGGCCTCTGTCAACTAATCTACAAACGGAACAGCTACTCACAATAGTTCATATGAAGAAATTGTCAACTATCACAGAAGTCCTGATTGGGCCGTCAAGGCCACCATGATCTCTATACCAAAACCGAAAGAAGGTATATAACAAGACAATGCATCACACAACTAACAAGCTTCAGCAAACCAACAAACTAGGCCAGCATGACCATAACGTAGCTATAAACCGCAAACACTAGTTTGCAAGCCTCTAAGAGTAGTAAAGATTGGTGGGACCGGACCCCAGCCTACCCATAAAAATATATACAACGAAAGCTAACAAACCTCCAAACTCTGGCAGTTCTAGAGGAAATGGGCTAGCCAACCGGATAGAAGTCAATCCTGCTACTAAGGATGTCTACTCGGTTGTCTGTCAGGACCTGCATGTGTGAATGCAGCGCTCCCAGGCAATGGGGCGTCAGTACAAAGTAATGTATAGAGTATGAAAGGCAAAAGACTATGAGTAGGTATCCTAATATACAAGAATAATACGATAAATAAATCAAGGATAAAATAAGTATACTGACCTGCTCCTAAATCTAAACTTATAAAAAATAATACAAAAACAACCTAACCAAGCCCCCATTAGCTCGGCAGGTACAAACAACAGACAAGACCACCTACTGAGGCCCCCATAAGCCCTAAAGGATCTAATCAGTCTATATACCCCTATCAGTAGTCCCCTACACCCATAGGTAGTCACATAGCCCTCTTAGACATTAATATAGCCTTATAGGTAGCACATAGCTCTCTTAGGCATCAACATATCTTATAGACAACTCATAGCCCTCTTAGGCAACAACATAGCCATGTAGGAAGAACATAGCCTTCTTAGGCGTCAATATCGCCATGTAGGCAACTCATAGCCCTTCTAGGCATGAATATTGCCCCGTAGGCAACTCATTGCCCTTTCAGGCATCCATGTAGACCCGTAGGCAGAACATAGCCCTTCTGGGCATAGATCACATTCCTGCATCTAATCACAATAGCCCCAAGGGCAACAATAACAATCTAATCGCTAAAAGCGAGAAATTTAGTTATAAGCAACCTATACAAATAGCCTCTAAGTCATGTCCAGCATAGGGACACTACTAACTGAATAAGAATCTCGACAAGGGAGGATTATATCAACTCGAGCAGCCAACAATCAACACTAACGGCTCCAAGTATATCAAGGATAACAACCCAATTACATTGCTCCTAAGCTTTAAGAAAACATGTCCTAAGTAGGGAATAGCCTTACCATACCTTTTTCGCTGAATTCATGTATCCTAACGACTTTACTCACAACCACCCTTGATAATACAATAAGGCAGGACCATAATCAACACAAAAGAATAGAAGATACCACGATAATTCAATAAAAGATTTGTACTTCCGTCGTAAATTTCTATTTCCGACTTATCAAAGCTAGAGTCGATGAAAGAAAAGTCATACCTTGATTTTGAAGTTTGTAATACACCTCAAAAGTTTAAAATATGACCAAACCCCTGCTGTCCACACACCAAAGTACGATATGCTAGTAAATCGATAAAATAAATTATACCATGTTGACAAGCCCAACGCGTAGAACAACTTTTGTCAAGGACTTAAGTCACGAAAATATGTAACTTGGCCGATCCTAGAAGTGGGTTTTGTGAGTTTTGTGGTTATTCACTAAGAAAAATGAAGGGAAAATGAAGAAAAGTCAAAGAAGATGATATATATAAAGTTCCATGACCTAGGGGACCCACCTCACCTGCCTATTTGCACAATCTTGTAAAAATGTGAATATCTCTCTATTCTGAGGTCGTATGACCGAACGGTTTGATGCGTTGGAAACTACACTAGACCTTTAATTTCGTAGGTTATGGTAAACATAACTATTTATAGATTGGGAGAAAACGTCTGAGTCATTTGACCCAAATTTCAGACAAATCTTTAAAAAGGAATTTACGGTAACTTTCACCAACTTTTATTTTGCCACTTACCTAACTTCAAAACTTGAGATAAAACACTTGAACACTTAAAATATCACATAACACATCATTCTTAATTTATTACACACCATCCTGGTCTTCCACGAAGATACGAGTCAATTTAGACGTTTCAAAAAGTCGGGGAGTTACATTTGAATCTTGCTCACTTTTTACTTTAACAACAATCGATTATTTGCCTACAAACCCCCCCCCCTTTAATTAGTTGTTTCAGAAATAGTTTGACTAAACGAATATAATCATGAGTTAAGTTTAAGTCTGAACCATATTTCTCGTGGGATCGACCCGAACCTACAAGTTGGGTTTTTTATTTGACGACGCCCGCTTATACTTCTTTAGGGAAGTGTAATTTGAGCGTATTTATACCGTCAGTTTACGGTATTTTTTATGCATTTCACTTAAGAGTTGTGTGTGTCTAGGGCCATTTTGTATTGAAAATATTATTTTATGTGTTATGTTTACTGGAAATAGGCTTGGACTCGGTTGAGTGAGATGACAGCTGAATATATGCAGAAGTAACCACCCACGGAGTGACCTACGGAGTTTAGGTCCTCTGACGGTTCGTCAATGGGTAGGTGTAGATATGAGCATCAGGGAATTCTGACCAAGTGTGGAGCTACGAAGCTATCCACGGACCGTAAGTCGACCCATGGTCCGTCTTGCACATCCATCTAATGTGTTCAGAGAGTTGAAGTTCCAGTACCTGAGGAAAATCCTAAGTGTGGAGCCACGGAAGAGGACCAACATAACATAGGTCAACCTACGGTCCGTCCTACACGCGTCGTTGCTGATCTAAGAGTGAAGGTTCCATCCTCTGCTGAAAAAGTTCTAAGTGTTGACCAACTGAGAGGACCTACGGACCGAAGGTCGACCCACGATCCATAGGTCGAGTCGTCGTTCAAACACAGGTTCCATAAAGTTTATTTCCTTATTTTGTTTCCTTTTTGTTTAGGACATGTTTTCCTATAAATAGGGTATGTAAACCTTGTTTTTGGGGTTAGACATTATTGTTAAGTTTTGGTTCTTGGTATTTTCATTGGGAATTAACTTGCAAACTTTGGCAATTCGATTTCCGGATTTTGGCTTATAAGATTTTTTCTTTGGAATTCAATTGGAGATTTCAGGTTTCTTCTACTTTAAACGTAAGTCTATGAATTCTTATTATCAAAACATGAATTGTGTTCTTTAAAGCATGACTAGGGAAATCCATAACTAGGGTTGTGGGAACCATGAGCGATTAACAATGTATGAATAATAATTAAGTAATTCTTGAATAGTGTGATGCATGTATTGGTAATTCTTTCACTTAAAAGTGTTTTTAACGAGTGCACGCGTTAGAACTCTCCTTGTTGCTACTTGTCAGACCAAGGAGGTATTTAATGAGAAAAGAATTATCAACAGATATTTAGTGGGATACTATCTAATAGTCTAATGTCAATTGGTCCAAGGGTGAAAACTAAGCCATACATGGATGTGATGTCTAATCTGAGGTAAAGGTAAGGGTTAGAAAAGTATACACACGTAGCCGGACTAAGGTGCGGGGTGAAATTCCCTATTTGGAGGACCAATCACTTAGGGATAGTTATCTTACAAACTTTGCATGTAAAACACTAGGAAATGATTACTATTATTAGGATTACCGTGTTAAGAGCTTACGGGGAACTCATGCACCCTAGTTTCTCTCTCATATTTATAAACTCGAAGTTTAAATCTTGCTCACTTGTTACTTAAATAACAATCGGTTATTTCCTTACAACCCCCCCCCCCTTTAAATACTTGTTTCGGAAATAGTTTACTAAATGAATATAATCGTGACTTAAGTTTAGGTCTGAACCATATTCATCATGGGATCAACCCTAACCAACAAGTTGGGTTCTTTATTTGACGACGGCCGCTTTACTTCTCTAGGGAAGTGTAATTTGAGCGTATCAAATTTTGGCACCGCTTTTCGGGTAATAAGGCTTTTAGATTAAGTTTAACTACATTATTGAACTTTAGTCAATTATTTCTTGATTTTACGTTTTCTTTTGTTTTTGTTTTCTAGGTCTGACCGTAGGTGAGGGTGAGGGTCAGCAACTAATTGGAGGAAATTGGGTGTTGGGTCAACTTCAAACGGTCATATCTTTTAGCACAGAATGAATTAGGTGGCGCATGACCTATCAAATGAAAGATAATTAAATTTTCTTTCTAACGCCGTAGAGTTTTCTAAAATCCCATATCAAAGTAAAAGTTTATGTTCGTTTTAGTGAAACCCTATCGGGCAGAGCTTGACCGACAACCCCTACAAACGGTTTGGAGGTCCCTCCGTGGATGACCTTTGTCACCATTTATGTAAGGGTCATTTAGGTCTTTTTCCTATGCATTGGGCTCCTTAAACTTTGTCGTTTAATGCATAAACTACGTCGTTTTACTCTGTCTAAGCCTAATAACTTAGTCAAACTTACCGAAAACCCTCATTCTCCAAAAATCATCCAAACTTGGAGCAAAAAGAAGAGGAAAAGTTGACCAAACCTGCCAAGAACAAGAAGCAGTGTTCTTCAAAGTTCATCCCTAAATCAAAGGATTTCTCCATGAATTTTATCACCAGGTATGGGATTTCATTAATGGATTTCTTTCGTCCACTAGTTCCCTAGAATTCAGTCATATTCTTAATTATCTATATCTTTTAGACCTAGGGTTTCTAAAACCTTACATATTAGTTGTGATTTAGTTGTTTTAGTGTTCTTAATCAGATTATCATGTTTTCATGAAATTGTCGCTTATTCGTTTTTGCATGAAACTCAGAACCCTAGTTGTGTAGATTTTCTTAGTTCATGAATTACACTTGCTCGGTTAGATAAACAAATATACATGCTCCAGTTTTGAATGTTTCATTGTCAATATTTAAATGTTACATTCTCATATTTGCGTGTCAGATTATTGAGCTATCCAGTATTTCAGTTATGTTGTATTATACACATTTCTAATTGGGAGTAGGCTTGGCACCGAGTTGGACTAGGGTTCAGTGTACCCTCATAGTCCCTGAACTACGTTCCCCCATAGGTTTATAAGTACCCTCAGTGGGAATCAGATTTAGTGATCATGGTAATCATGAATCTATACACTGGAATGGTATATTGGTTCCTCTCGATGGGGCGTATGCATCGGACTCTATGGTTAGCTCACATGGTTTTATGTCGGTTAATAGTTGCCCCCATAGTCAGACTCTTAGTCCATTTGACCAGGTTTTTAGTTATACTACTATATTTAGTATCAGCAAGTTATGTTAAAAATTAGTACTTGGTCATTGCATTCAGTTCAGTTCATTTCAGTATATTTCACTACTATTGTTATAATTGAGATTATGTCATTTCTCAATTATGTTTTATTCATCTGAATATGTTTGTTCATCTATTATACATATTCTGCATGCTCAGTACATTCCAAGTACTGACGTATACTCAATGCTACATCCTTTCGTGATGTAGGTTTGGGTCCTCAGCATCCAAATCACATGTAGATTGATTTTGAATCAATATTTAGCAGCTTCAGTGGTGAGTCCTCATACTTCGAGGGCAATAGACATGTTTTCCGAAATGGAAGTGATATTACCTCTTAGGGAGAATAAGTACCTCTTCGAGTTGTCTATTCCCTCTGGCATTCTTCACTACCGTATCCTAATGGTATTTGGTATGAGACTTAAATAAAGAATAAATTGATTCTTTCATTAGCAATTTGTGGCATTTAATTTTCTTAATTACTGCATGTATCTTCTATTCATACATAATCCTCCTTTTAAAAAAATATGATTTTATATTTGTGTCAGACATTGCATGTTGGGCTATTCTGAAGATGCACTAATGGATTGGTGTTGTGACAAATGTGATATTGGCAAGGGGTAATGTCTTCATCATGTGGACTAGAAAATGAACATTCTAAGGGATCCAAGTTACATGCCTCTAAATTTTTTGACCGAGTACTGTGCAACCAAAGCGTAAGTTTCTTAGTTCGCATGGTATTAATTGTGGAAAGAAGGTACAAAGTGTCAAAATGAGATATTTTTTTGTTGAAGAATCACTTAATCTGTCATAAGGCATCAAGAAATATGGATATTTGATGATAGGTATTGTAGCCTCAAGTGTTGTGTCAACAAAAACCCACGGCAACCATGACTCAAGGAAATTTTAGGGAAGCCTAGAGCTCAAATTTCAAATTCTTTTCTTGAGAAGAGCATAGTGTAATGGTCTATAGGATCAACAAGATATACTTGTTGTGCCCATATGGTGTATCCTTGGTGGGCTGCATTGTGATGTTTCGTGTATCCTGCTGATCCTAAAGAAAATTGTATTGTACTCTTCTCAAGAAAAGAATTTGAAATTTGAGTTCTAGGCTTTCTTAAAGCCTATTGATTCATAATCACCATGAGTTTGGTTGATATGACTCTTAGAAGAGAATCTTTTTCAACAAACATCTATATTTCTTGATTCTTGATGGTAGACCGAGTTCTTCTTCAACTGATATATCTAATTTCCTGGTCTATACCTCATTTTCCCATTTAATATAATGCCTACAAGGAAACTTCATACTTTTATTTGGTGGCAATGTACTCTGTCAAATCTTTGTAGAGTCATGTTACTTGGATCCCTAAGAGGATTTATTTTTCAGTCCACGTGATGAACAAATTACCCTTGATCCTATATCACCTTTTTTACAACACCAAGCATTTGGCGTATCTAGACAATACTCCAACACACAATGCCTGAAAGAAAGAGAAAAATAGAGTTTTTTAAAACAGTAAGAGGATGTCACGACCCGAGCCTACACCCTGGACGTGGCTGGCACTCAAGAATAATTATCAGTCCACAACCGAACCCTCATCCTAGATGACTACAAGTGGAAGACTAACTCAAGCATAAATAAGCATCAAATTCAAAGAAACGTTTAAAAATAGTTTACTAAATCTCAAAACTTTGCTGAATATACTGAGTATTAAAAATAAGTTTTAAATAAAATATCTGAAACTGAAAGACTCTCCAAAACTGTCTATCTATGAAGCATCTACTATACAAGGATGAGTGTTGGGACAAGACCCACGATTCCCCAAAAGAATTACTACTAACAACACATGAAACTAGAGTACTCCGAAGGCAAGAAGGTGTCACTCGAAGAGCGGATGAAGTGATATCAACAGACTGTTGTTGAGGATCCTAAGGACCTGTATTTGAATCATTAAACGATGAAGGTTGAATGACATCATCACATTGATTGTACGAGTATGTAATATAGTTGAATAACAAATAACTAAAAGAAAGGACTGCAATAGATAACAATGTACTCAAGCTGGACGTAAAGAAATAAAGGAGTTAAATCATTTAAATCTTTACAAAATACTTTCTCATCTCTGAACTCAACATAATAAGTGATATATAAAAATACAATTTAACTCTATTGGGAGATTCTCTAACCGACAACCATCACTATGAGCTACGTGATGATATAGAGTCTCGCCAACGCTGCCAGAACTGTCCTATACCTTGCTGGGGTATAGACCACCTCAACTAAGTGGATCCACTAAGCTATGCTTAAAATCAATAAGTAATCATCTAGAAAGTATGACTCCTTACCCATGTTGGCATACACAATTTATGGGGGTTGTGATTTGTTTGAACTCTCCCCCATATCGGTGCTTAATACTACTCCGAATAATATATACTCATGCTCATATATTTAACAACATAACTATTCCTCTAGTTTGAGATAATTGCTCAAACTATCCTCTTAAAAGAGGTAACTCTTGAAATATCTCTTGAACTCATAACTCTTTTAGAAATCAAAGTTTCTCTTTTATCAATGTAAAAACTGAAACATTTGGGAATACTTAGTTTCCTTATACTCTTGCTCAATTCATACTTAAAATCTCTTTCTAAAAACATTTCAAAATCACATTATAATATGATCATTGATGACTCGGGAAGTCATACTACATAAACATAGATGGTATATCTAGATACCATAGTGCTTAAACATTCCTAGCATAACTAGATATCATACTGCTTAAACATTGATGTCATAACTAGATACCATACTGCTTAAACATTGATGTCATACTAGATTGTCATATTAATCATGTTTTAGAAACACTTTTCTCAAAACTCATCTTTACTTTCTCAAAACTCAGTTTAACAACTCAAGTGTTGGCTTTAAAAAAACTTTTCAAAATTTATAACTCAAAATAGGGTTCATGCTAAAATATAGACTTGAACAAATCAACTCAAGGATATCAATAACAATATAGAAACTCAATAATTAGGAATAGAATTTTTAAAAGAAACATGAACTCAAGAACTTAAAATCAACTTATCTCAACATTACTCAAATATAGGGAAAAAATCCTAGATTACTCTTTTACTAATTTGAAAGTAGACGTAGGGCGTGAGGACAAACTAGTCCAACACTATGATAGCCTTACATACCTGAAAGAACAAGATTCTTGAAGAATGTTGATGAATCTTGAAGAAGAACTTGATTAGAAGCCTTGAAACCCTAGCTTGAAGGTAAACAATCAAGAAAGCCTTTCTTGAGATTCTTGAATTAGTTTCTTGAAATCTCTATGGGCCAAGATTTATGATTTTCATTAGTGATTCATAATTGTATGGAGGAATTTGAGTTGGAAAGAATGGAATTCTTGGAGAAAAACTTACCTTGAAGAAGAATCTTGAAAAAGATGAAAACAATCTTGAATAAAGTCTTCTACTTTGATTTTTCCGTAGGGTTTTGCCTTGGAGTTTGAGAGAGAAGAAAAAAATGGATTAAAGGATGAAAATCTGATTGTTTTGAGTATTTAATTAGTCGAGAAATTTGTTTAGGGTTTTCTTAGAGGTAAAAAAACAAAAAAGACCCTTTTTAATATTTTCCCATCAGCTAATTCATCATTGTACTGTATCAATTACTAAAATAGTCATAACTTATTATTTAGAAATTAGATTGACCAGAAATTGGTGGCGTTGGAAAGATGATTCAAATACATTTAATTTGATAGGTTATGGGCCACGTAACACTTTATATTCTAAGAGATATGATCGTTTAAAGTTGACCCAAGTAAACTCTTATATCAAAACATAATCGATAAGGAAATTTTCAACTCAACTTTGTGGTAGGAGATTCTAGTTATCTTAATTAATATCTAAAATCATTCACACAATAAAGAATTTACCTTTACACATATGGGCAACCGATATGACCCTTCAAGTAAATAAAGAATAGTTGGGGCTTAGCTTAAAATTTATGGGTGTTACAAAGGACTACATGTGCATAAAAATACAGACTATATGTTTGAGGTTTACAAATAACATATAGATATGTCACAAGGTGATGAAGCAAGTACAGGTCAGAGAATCACCGCTTTCAGCTTTCAAAACTAATTGTCCACACTTTCATTCTAAAAAGACTGAGAGAGAACTTAATGATGCACGTCAACATTTTTACACTAATAGTAGGTAATAGTTTCTTCTAGAAAATCTATATCACCGCAAATGTGAATCATCTTTTTCTGCAATTTCATATAGAAAACATAAGAAATTTAGAAGCTGACCGACTCTTGATCCATCTTAAGTGAAGCTCATATTTCCCTCTAGTTTTGGCAATGAACAAGGATCTAAAGGCCATCAAAGATCTTATTTAGCTTGTTTTGTTGCTAGGAATTAAGATTACCATATGAACATAATGAAGAATGAGGGGGTAAAATATCATCAGGTACACAAATCCAAATCATAATAAGTAAAATCAAGTTCTCGTCTTCTGTTAGCTTACATGCTTATATTTCATAATAGCATACCATTATATTATAAAAGTCAGTGGTACAATACAACTTTTCTTCATACCATTGCAAATACAAAAAAGGGTCAAATATACCCTTATACTATTGGAAATAATTTAAATATACCCCTCGTTATATTTTTGTTCAAAATATACCCCTCCAATTATACTTTGATATATAATATAAAAAATTTAGATACTTATTAATGCATTGATGAAAATTAAATTAGACCCTTTTGTTTTCAAAGTTTGCTACTACCAAATATTTATTTATACTAAATCATGCAATTTACTCCACCAACTTTACATCTTTTGAGTGCTAGGAAGAGGAGATCCTAATTCAATTGATGATAATTAGTAAATTAAAGAATAACATAATTTTTCTCACATATAATATAGTATAATTAATATTTAATTAATTGAAATTTTGTAGTATTTAAGTTAGTGTAGGGGTAAAATGACAATCCAACTTTACACCTTTGAGTTTTTTCACTTTTAATAATACTAGATTTACAACACATGTGTTGCACGTGGTGGCCTCATCTTGTCATGTGATTAATTCTGAAATAGTAAGCTTACTTATTCCTCCTAATATATTGTTGTTAGTATTTGAATAGTCTCGGATACATTATTTTACAGTTCATTGTATGCATACCACCATTGTTCAAGATATTCACTATGTAAGCAAATTATTTGTATGGATGTTTCTCACATTCCCAATTTTTGTTTCTATACAGTACTCGATTACGCTTGATTAATTGTCTCGGATTTGCTGCATGAAATTTTTTGACGCTTTCCATAATTACATTCTACTTTTTTCTGGATTTTCAAGTCATTTGTATCCTAATTACAAATATCTAAGTCAACACAATAGTTGTATTTTCTTCATAATTGCATGTTGACGCTCAACTTTCCTCCTCTTCAACCGAACCTATCAAATACAACCAATGACATTTTCATTAGGGTCATGTAATGTGTTGGTTTTGTTCCTAATTGATTACGCTTAAAAAGATAACAATCGTCTCTTACCTAATACTTACTTGTATACAATATTTTTCGCATATGTCCCTGTCGTTGTATCTAGTTGTTCAGTCATTAACAATACTTTTATCGTGGCCATTGAGATTCCCCTTAATAGTGCTACATATAGTTGTCCATGTGAGAAAATATGTTGCGGAAGATACAATTCAACAGTAGGGATTGTTTGGCCTTGAGCTTTATTTATCGTCACTGCAAAATAGAGATGTATTGGAAATTGCTTGCAAATAAATTTAAAAAGATATCCTTCATTCTCTGGCAGTGATAATTGGATTCTTGGTATAAACACTTGATTTGTTGCCTATTCTCTTGTTGTTATTTCGGAATGTATGACATTGTTGTCAAAACCTCTACAAATCAATTGTGTCCAATTGCATAAACCATTGGCTGGATACAGATTTCTCAACATCATAATAGGCGCATTCTCTTTCAAAACTAACCTAATATAGTTTTTCATCCAATTTAGTGATTCTCAGTTATATTATAATTGTAATGTTAATAACAGTATGAAAATTTTACCTATGTGGTGTGATATACTATGAGTTTACGGTATTTCTAATACATTTCACTTACAAGTTGTGTGTGTCTAGGGCCTTTTTGTATTGGTTTTTATGTGTTTTTATCATATTTTGCAGGAAAGGTATTCAGGCGCGGAATTAAAGACACAGCTGAAAGAAGTGTAGAAAAGGGAATCTACGGAGGTGATCTACGGACCGTAGGTCCATTGACGCTCCGTAGATGGTGGTCGTAGATCAGAAGCCAAGGCATGGAAGACAAATCAAGGAAATCTGACCAAGTGTGGAACCACGGTGACCATTGACGATCCGTAGATTTCTACGGACCGTATTGATGAATCATAGATTGAGACTACGAGGGTTCCTGTACCTAATTTTTGAAGATTCTAAGTGTGGAGCTACGGAAGGGGATTGACGGACCGTAGATCGATCTACGGTCCGTACTGCAGTTCCGTCATTTGCTTCAGAGAAGTTGATTTTTGGAAGTTGATATATTTTCTAAGTCCTGGCTGACGGAAGGGACTCACGAACCGTAGATCCATGTAAATTATACACGCGTAGCCGGACCAAGGTGCGGGGTGAAATTCTCTAGATGTAGGACCAAGGATTTAGAGATACCTAACTTATCACTTTGCATGTACTACACTAAGAAAGGATTGCTATTACTAGGATTATTGCGTTATGAGCTTGGGGGGAACACGTATCCCCTAGTTATTTCTCTCATCTTGATAACAACCAAAATTGAGTTTTGATTACTGATTACTTATTAAATTCTTACAATTTGTTTCACAAAAACCCCCATTTTTATTACCTGTTTCTGGAAGTAATTTGTCTAGTCGAATATAATTGTTGGTTAAATTAAAATCTAAGCCATTTTCCTCATGGGATCGACCCCAACTTAGAAGTTGGGTATTTTCCTTGATAACGACCGCTTATGCTTCTTTAGGGAGGTGTAATTTGAGTGTATCAAATTTTGGCGCTGCTGCCAGGGAAAATTTGGCTTTTAGATTTATTTTAACTACATTATTGAACGTTAGTCAAATATTTCCTAATTTTACTTTTTCTTGTTGTTTTTGTCTCTCTTAGGTTCTGACTCTAGTGTATGCCAAATACACGGAGCCAGGGTGAACCACTTACTCCGTATGATCCAGAGTTGAACCGAACTTTGCGAAGAATGAACAATCAAGGAATTCCAATTAATCCTATCAGAGTAAATCTTGGTGATGCAGTTGAGTTACAACAGCCAAGAGTAGCTGGTGGGGAAAACCGGACTCTAGCTGAAAATCAATTGGGAGATGCAGTGAGGGTGCATGGTCCACTAGGCCCATAACTGCATGATAACTACAGGGGAAACATTAATATTGCTGACTCTGATGGACCTCTAGTCTTACCCCCTTTGCCTCCGGGGCACACATTTGTGGTAACCAGCAGCTTAATGCAGATGCTTACGGCGAGGGCCTTGTTCTCAGGGTTTCCATCAGAGGACCCACATGCTCACATAGCCAAGATAAGGGTGGTCTGCAGGAGCTGTGTAGGTCGACCAGACTTGGATATGGATGTCATTGGATTGCGAGTGTTCCCTCTATCACTGACAGGCGATACTGCTATATGGTTACTGAGCTTCCTTATAACTCAATCTATACATGGAACCAACTGAGAGATCTGTTCTTAGCAAGGTATTATCCAGTGTTCAAGAAGCTCAATCACAAAGATAGGGTAAATAATTTTGTGTCATTGCCTGGAGAGTTTGTGAGCAGCTTATGGGACAGATTCACTTCGTTCATAAGAGGTGTTCCGGATCACCGTATTGATGATGAGTCACTGAAGGAATATTTCTATCGAGGTCAGGATGACAACAATAAAGCAGTGCTTGATACTATTGCTGGAGGATCATATGGTGAGTGCATATATGCACAGATTGCAGAAAAATTGGAGAAGATCTCTCGCAACAATAAAGAATGGAGCACTAGGAGGTCGGATACTGGGAGAAACACATTTGCCGTTTATGCTACGAATAATCAGTCTGCAGAGGAGATTCGTGAGGAGATGGCTCAGATGAGGAGCGAGTTGGGGTTGGTATTGAAGCATGTGAGCGGAGGTGCAGAGAAGGTAAATGTAGTGAATTACTTGACTAGAACGCCACCACCAGCTGAAGAATGTTACTATGAAGAAGATGCTTATGCAGTGAATGATTAGACAGGGGCTTTCCGACTTAACGCTCAAGGATCCAACACGGAAAACTGGCGCCAAGGTCAAGGAAACCAAGGCCGGAACTATGGTAATTACAACCGAGGGGGTCAATATGTCTGGGATGGAAACTTCAATCGCGACAACAATTACAACCGGAACAACTATGGAAATAGAAATGATCAGGTTGGACCTTATGTTCCCCCTCAAAATCGGGAATCTGGTACTAGGAAAGCTGGAGGCAATTTGGCTAGTATTGAAGATATGATGCATAAGATGATGAAAAGGTTTGATGCAACTGATGAGAATGTGAAGGAGATGAGAAATGACTTGTCTGGTATTGGTCAAAAGGTTGATGCCCATGCAGTGTCAATAAAGCATCTAGAACAGCAGAAGACTCAGTTGTCTACTACAGTGAATCGACATCAACCTGGCACTCTTCCTAGCAACACCATCCAGAATCCAAATAATAATGGTCATTGTATGGCAGTTACTACTCGAGGGGGTAAGCAAACCATAGATCCATTTATGTCATCTGTGGTGGATACAGAGATGAGAAAAGAAGATGATATGGTAGAGGCTAGAAAAGAGTCTGAGACGGCAATAGAGCAGGAAGCGGAGATATCTCAGAAAGTGGTTCCCATACCTAGACCTCCACCACCTTTCCACAAAGGTTAGTGAAGAAAACTGAAGATGGTAAATATCGCAGGTTTACTAGTATATTGAAGTAGATTTCTATCAACGTTCCTTTGATAGAAGCTTTTGAGCAAATGCCTGGGTATGCGAAGTTCATGAAAGATATGGTGACAAAGAAAAGGTCTGTAAGTTTTGAAGATGATGATAGATTGCAGCATTGTAGCGCTATTGCTACAAGATCTCTTGTGCAGAAGAAGGAAGACCCTGGTGCTTTCACGATCCCACGTACTATAGGGTTGTTACACTTCGCTAAGGCATTGTGTGATCTTGGTGCTAGCATCAACCTCATGCCATTATCTATTTACAAGAAGTTGGTCCTAGGGGACCCAAAGCCCACTATAATGAGGTTACTAATGGCGGATCAAACTATGAAGAATCCCATTGGTGTACTCCATGATGTGCTAGTGAAAGTGGAGTCTTTCATTTTTCCGGCAGATTTTGTGACTCTTGACTATGAGGTTGATTTTGAGGTTCTCATCATCCTCGGGAGACCATTTCTTGCCACAGGGCATGCGTTGGTTGATATGGAAAAGGGACAGATGAAGTTTAGACTGAACAATGAAGAAGCAACTTTCAATATTTGTAGGTCCATGAAGCAGAATGGTGAGCTTCAAACAATATCTGCTAAAACTTACAGAGTCGAGAGTGGGACAGAAGTGCAAATTAAAGAGCGACTAGGTGTTGAGGCATTAGCAACAGTAATGATGAATTTCGATAGTGATTGTATTGAAGAGTAGACGCACTCGATAGGTGTGAATATCGGTCCAAACCAAAGAAGTATGAGTTAGACATGAAGAATCGCGAGTCCCCACCCGCAAGAGCATCTATTGTGGAGGCACCGAACTTGGAGCTTAAGGCTCTACCACCGCATTTGAGGTATGTATACTTGGGCAAAGATAATACTTTGCCGGTCATCATTGCGGCAGATTTGAATGCGAGACAAGTAGAGTGCTTGGTGACTGTGTTAAAGAGGTTCAAGCGAGCTATTGGGTGGACTATTGCGGATATTATCGGGATTCCTCCCGGTATTTGCTCTCAGGAAATCCAACTCATGCCAGATCATAAGCCTAGTATCGGGCACCAGAGAATATTAAATCCACCTATGCAAGAGGTAGTTAAAAAAGAGATCATCAAGTGGTTGGATGCTGGAGTTATTTACCCCATTACAGATAGTAGTTGGGTGTGTCCTGTCCAGTGGGTGCCTAAAAAGGGTGGTATTACTGGATGGAGAGTTTGTATGGATTACCGGAAGTTGAATGCGTGGACAGAAAATGACCACTTTCCTATGTCGTTCATGGACCAGATGTTGGATAGACTTGCAGGAAAGGGTTGGTATTATTTTCTTGATGGGTATTCAGGCTATAATAAAATTTCTATAGCTCTAGAAGACCAAGAGAAGACCACCTTCACTTGCCCTTATGGGATATTTGCGTTCAAACGGATGCCATTTGGGTTGTGCAATGCTCCACCAACATTCCAGCACTGTATGATGTCCATATTTTCTGATACGGTGGAAGACACTATTGAAGTGTTGATGGATGATTTTTCAGTTGTAGGTGATTCTTTTGATCGTTGTCTGGATCATTTGGCGTGCTTAAAAGGTGTGAAGACTGCAGCTTGGTGCTGAATTGGGAGAAGTGTCATTTTATGGTTAAAGAAGGTATAGTGTTGGGTCATCGAATTTCAGAGAAAGGTATTGAGGTTGATAGAGCTAAAGTTGAAGTAATAGAAAAGCTTTCGCCACCCATTTCTGTAAAAGGTGTTAGAAGTTTTCTTGGGCATGCAGGTTTTTTATAGGAGATTCATCAAAGATTTCTCAAAAATTGCACATCCATTGTGCAAACTGCTCGAGAAAGAGAGTAAGTTCTATTTTGATGCTTCTTGTTTTAGAGCATTTGGAGAGTTGAAGGAGAAGTTGGTCACTGCACCTATCATTATTTCACCTGATTGGGGACAACCGTTTGAGGTAATGTATGATGT
>NW_006238932.1:1253482-1261471 GCF_000226075.1 Solanum tuberosum | reverse complement strand
AGATGTTGAGTGTACTTGAGGCGTGTCATTCATCGCCTGTTGGTGGGCATCATAGTGGTGTTCGAATTGCACATAAGATTTTGCAGTGTGGGTACTACTGGCCAACCATCCACCAAGATGCTCATGATTTCTCCAAGTCCGGTGATCGTTGCCAAAGAGAAGGTGGGATTTCAAAGAGGCAAGACCTGCCTATGAATCCTATATTAGTGATAGAGTTGTTTGATATATGGGGCATTGATTTAATGTGTCCATTTGTGAGTTCATATGGGATGAAGTATATTCTTATTGCGGTTGATTATGTATCGAAGTGGGTGGAAGCAGTTGCGCTCCCCAACATTGAAGGCAAAAGTGTCACGTCGACGGTCCGTCATTCAATCCACGGACCGTGGATGGTGTCCGTAGACCCCAGGTATGCCTCTTATTTTTTCTAAGTGTAAAGGTGATCTATAGTCCTCATCCACGGACCGTAGATTGACTCACGGACCGTAGACGGGGTCTCGTGAGTCCAAACCCTAGTTCTGTCTGACCAGACCCGAACTCCCTCATTTAAAAACTCCCCTAATTTAAAATCACTTCCACTTCCCTCCATTCACTCTCCAACCATTTCACCATCCCATAACTTCCCTAAATCACTCCATAACTCCCCCATAAAATCATCCCTTCCATTCCCCCATAATTCCCACAACTCCTTTCCATTTACGAATACAACTCATTCCATATTCCACAAAAACGGTCCGGTGTTGGGTTAGTAACGAAGAGGTGATTCCTTGGTCTTGCTAAGCTTAGTGCCGTCATGCAATCACCTCACTCCTCGTTGCTTGTAAGGTAATAGACTTTCCCCTCACTTTGAATTTCGGTTCATAGATTGAATAAAGAAAGTCGGGAGTTGGGTCTTGACCTTGGGTAATTGTTAGATGAAATTGCATGATAAAATTGGAAGTTACAATACCCTTGGAACGATAGATAGTGATTGTTGCTTGTTGTATGTGATTATGAGTGTACATGTAAGTTTCGACCTAGGGTTCCAAAGTTTGTCTTAAACACTTGTTCAAATGATTAATGGATGGACCTACGGGGAGTGGATCCCTTCCGTAGGTCACAACATTTTGGCAAGAAAACTCATTTTGGGGCAGCCTTGGGGTTAGGCTAAGGGTCCTCCTCAAGGACCACTAGGGTGGTCCTTGGGGAGTTGTATCTTGACGCTTGACCCCTCAACACCTCAACAATGGCTCGGTACAAGATCAAACCACCTCAAACCTCATGACAAACTCACACACTCACTAGTTAGGCTCTAGTTTCACTTATTCGTTACAATATCCCCCACTTAGAAACATTCATCCTTAAATGACACTTAAAACACATTAAGGGGTTAACGACTCAAGACTAGCAGCCCACAATCATGACACATCAATATAAATGCATAAACATAGGAGGAAACATCAACTCCACATCAAAAAAGGTAAATTACAAACAAGAAGGTAGGAGCTACATCTACTAACTCATTATGCACCAAAACATCAACATTTCTCATTTCATTGGAGGAACTTCCTTCTCCAAATCACATCATGCTCATCACAACATCATTAAGCACATTTAAGCAATTTTTCACATAACAGCACATTATGCAACGTCTTCATAAAAACACATTTAGGCATGCTCAACATTTAACCTCATGAAGCATATAGACAACTCAAACTAAATGCACATCAACATAAGGAACATATATCATGAAAACTCATATTTTGATATAAACAAGAATTCAAAAAGAACACGCATAACATAAGAGACCATTGAAACTCAAATTCACACATGACTCCAAAACATGAAACAAGCTACAAGGAACTCTTTGTCTTAGTCTTGAATAGGCATATAAAGAGAGAGGTAAGGACATCGGAACTCTTGACAACCGTAATACTCAACATACTATTCCCCACTTAGGATTAAACCCAACTAAGGTCAACATGAACATAACAAAGGAACCTCAATCAAGACATTCTCCACTTATAACAAACCATCAACATACCGGTACTTTTAAACTAGGAAGGTCCTCATTAAGAAACTCTTGCTCATCAACAACCTTACCAACACCACTTAAGATCTCAAATGAGTCTACCACACCGGTTCTAAAACTTATCAAACTCACTACATATCTTAAGGTGAGAACATCAATCAAGCCTAACTCATGAACATCAAGGACACTCAAAGACCATACCATCTAGGCACATTATACCCCACTTAGGAGAAAACTTATACTAGCTCCTTCAAACTACACTTCTTTCCATTCTAAGGTCGAAACAAAACATCACAAAACCTTCATACTCATCACACCTAGGCATTTCTAAAACACCATATTTCATCAGCTCTTTCAACGTACCTCAAACTCATCATGACTAAGTCGGGTTCTACCAACAACACACATAACCATAAAGAAACCCATTCATACTAAAGTCAACATCACAATCTAATATCTCAGCTCTCTCAAGTCACATAGCCATAGTTGGCATCATAACCAACCTTTTCTCTCCCTCAACCCTTGTATCCTAAACCTTTCAAGCGGTCATACTCTAAAGACCATCACATAAGGAAAAAGAGAAAGACATTATAGAGTTAAACTCTATGAGACGACTTGAAGAATGAAGACGTGAAACTTTGTCAACACCCAATAGCCTCATATTCATAATGTGGCGCGCTTCACATTATAAACAAGACTCTACTAGATGTGGTTTGAGACAATCTAAGACCATTCCAAAACCTATCTTTGATACCATGTTTGTCATGACCCTGGGCTACCCCTAGATGCGACACGGCGTATTCGACCCCGAAGTGGTCTAATACAAGCCTCATAACATTCTTGACATAAGAAAGTAGGAAAAATAGAGAGGAATTAAAAACTTTCATTTACGATCGAAGAGACTTTCATTAAAGAGCACGCGGAAAACATTCTAAACTTTATACACTATGTGTCAAACCATCTAATACTTTGAATTCAACATTGGGACTACTTCCATCCAAAAGCTTTAACATAAACTAAAGACATAAAAGAAAGATAATGGGTTTTGTTCTAGAAACTATGAGGACTCACCATGTCTTCATCTTCAATTACTTTAGAAACCTATCCGTCAAGCATAGAACATCAATATCTCCAAACTCTACACTTTGGGAAAAATGGAGAAGAAATATGGGTTAGCACATTAGATGTACTAAGTATGGAATCCATGCAAAAACCATGCTTAAAACATACATTTATTTGAAAGTCATGCTTTTATGCCATTTTGGTAAAACTTCATGAACATTGATAAAAGAGGCATAATATAAGTCACAACCAACATTCAAGTCATATTTTCACATTTGAACATAATCAACATACAAGTCATTTAACCACATTAGAAACATAATCAACACATAACCCATTACCTTCACATTAAGCCTTCACCTCAAGTAACTCTCATGCTATACCCTGTGCAATGTATGGATAGCGTCCCACACAACCATCCACACCAAAGTACCACATTAAAGACCTCAAAAGTGAACTTACCATTCAACCTTTCCCTCTTCATGCAATAGTCATACATAAGAGACATAAACATTACATAAGCCATATCAACATATAAGTACCATCCCCTAAGATAACCCTAAGTCATACTTGTGTAATGTGCAAGTGTCACACTAAGTACTCCTTTGAGGTCACCATAGACAAGGCACATTCATATTCATTAAGTCATGAGAAGGAAGTAACTCATAATACAATCCAAGTATAGAATGCAACTTCACATTAATCATGTAAGTCAATATTTTTCATTAACTTCATTACATTAAGAGCACCTTCATCCATTTTGACATTAGTTCAACATTCTTCATTAACATCATCATAAGAGCACATTTATTACAATTAACCTTAAAAAGGAACACACCACAACCTCTCTCAAAGCCTACTTGTGCAATGCATAGATGGAATCCCATACCACCACCCACACTAAGTAGTGCATTCTTAAGAAGCCATAGTTCATTAACATTCTTTTAGGGGATAAGCTTTAATCGACATAGGCCATGTGAGTAATTCATGGAATCCCGGTGACACCCTACCGGATAAGGGATTCCTACTTGCCTAAATTAGGACCATTGTTCTTTAGCTTTAGTGGATCCACTAGCCAGAGCTATGTGGGCATATTTTTTAAGGGATAGGGAGATTCCTACTAGATAGCCCGCCTCAACTCACAGATTAGCATCTATATCAAGAGATTTATACTAAGTACCCTGCCTCAACTCACGGATGAGCACCTATCTCAGACCATATCCCCTCGGTGCTTATCATTATTCCTCACGGAGTACATTACATTCATTACATTAGTTCATTATAGGATAAGGGATTGCTACTAGATACCCCGCCTCAACTCCAAGATGAGCATCCATCCCAACCCAACCTTCATACATTCATTAGAAAGCTCATAGATTCAAAGATAAGAATAGCCTTTCACCTAAGAATCCCCCTTATTCTGAGAAAGTCCTTTCACAACAAGTCATTTTCATTCATTAGAGTACAATTGAGAATAGCCTTTCAATTAACCCATCATCATTATTATTATCATAGTAACTTCTTTCATTATTCCTTCATGAGTGTGTGTATGTGAGAATAACCTTTCACATATAGTCTCATCATTCATAGGTGTAAATTGAGAAATAACATTCAATTATAACACACTTTCATTCTAAACATGATCATTATACATTCATGGAAATCACATACACATACTTTACATCATGATCGCACATAGATCCTTCATATATAGAGGTATGGGAAGATATCCATCAATTCAATACCACAATATACATAGTAAGTAAACACTTCCACATTTCAAGTGGATCAATAGTTCAATCATAATTCTGCTTCAACATGAAATTAGGTCATAACTTGCCCTTTCAAGGCCATGATCAAAGGTCACCCACACACCAACAATTTACTATAATTAAGGCATGTATAATGATACAATTCAACAATCTAAATCAATTTAGGCATACTCACTCAACATTCATTCATGATTAACAAAACCACTTCATAAAGCACAATTTAGGAATTGAGAGAAATCATGGGTTCATAGAGTATTTTCATCATAAATCATTAATTAAACATTAGTTCAATCATAATTTGACATTAGAAACCATTTGTAAATGTTTGATGAAAGTGCCCATGAGATTGAGTGAAACCCTAGATTTTTCATAATATGTAATCACCTATGAATTGGTTCCTTGAATGAAAAGTTAGACAAGGATCAAGACTACCATACCTTGCTATTGAATCCCACGAAATTCCCTTGAAAATCCTTTGAAAACATTGAAGAATTGGATCTTGGAAACTTGGAGTCTTCACCTCTAATGGAGGTTTCTAGAGAGAGATCTTTTAGAGGGGAAGGGAGGTTTGAATTTGGGGTTTTGAAATAATGGAATGTAAAATAGAGTTTAACACTTTTAATACTCTTAAAATACCTAAATAAACCTAAAATAACTGTCCCACACCTTATTAGGACTTGGGGTGAATTTACCAATTCACCCCAGAATGGCCGAACTACTAGACAACAAACAGTTATGACTCACGCCCTTGACCTACGGACCATGAGTCTATTCACAAACCGTTATGTTGGTTCGTGGTCTGGGGCAGCAGCTTGTACTGAGGGCCCTTGACCTACGGAGGTCATCCACGTGTAGACCCATTCTGTAGGTCAGCACATTTTGGCAACAAAACTCATTTTGGGGCAGCCTTGGGATTAGGCTAAGGGTCCTCCTCAAGGACCCGTATGGTGGTCCTTGGGGAGTCGTACCTTGTCGTTTGACCCCTAAACCCCTCAACCATTGCTCGGGACATCATCAAACCACCTCAAACCTCATGACAAAATCACACACTCACTAGTTAGGCTCTAGTTTCACTTATTCATTTTACGGATCGTTACAATATCCCCCACTTAGAAACATTCGTCCTCGAATGAAACTTAAAACACATTAAGGGATTAACGACTCAAGACTAGCAGCCCACAATTATGACACATTAATATAAATGCATAAACATAGGAGGAAATATCAACTCCACATCAAAAAATGCTCAATGCGCAATGCAAACAAGAAGGTAGGAGCTACATGTACAAACTCATTATGCACCAAAACTTCAACATTTCTCATTTCATTGGAGGAACTTCCTTCTCCAAATCACATCACGCCCATCACAACATCATTAAGCACATTTAAGCAATTTTTCTCATAACAGCACATTATGCAACTTCTTCATAAAAACACATTTAGGCATGTTCAACATTTAACCTCATCAAGCATATAGACAACTCAAACTAAATGCACATCAACATAAGGAATATAAATCATGAAAACTCATTTTTTGATATAAACAAGAATTCAAAAAGAACCTGCATAATATAAGAGACCATGGAAACTCAAATTCACACACGACTACAAAACATGAAACATGTTACAAGGAATTCTTTGTCTTAGGCTTAAATAGGCATATAAAGAAAGAGGTAAGGATATTGGAACTCTCAACAACCTTACTACTCAACATACAATCCCCCACTTAGGAGTAAGCCCAACTAAGGTCAACAGGAACATAACAAAGGAACCTCAATCAAGATATTCTCCACTTATAAGAAACCATCAACATACTATTACTTTTAAACTATGAAGGTCCTCATTAAGCAACTCTTGCTCATCAACAACCTTACCAACACCACTCAAGATCTCGTATGAGTCTACCACACTGGGTCTACAACTTCTCAAACTCACTACATCTCTTAAGGTGAGAGCATCAATCAAGTCTAACTCATAAACATCAACGACACTCAAAGACCTTACTATCTAGGCACATTATCCCCCACTTAGGAGAAAGCTTATACTAGCTTCTTCAAATTTCACTTCTTTCCATTCTAAGGTCGGAACAAAACATCACTAAACCTTCATACTCATCATACCTAGGCATTTCTAAAACACCACATTTCATCAACACTTTCAACGTACCTCAAACTAATTATGACTAAGCTGGATTCTACCAACAACACACATAACCATAAAGCAACCCATTCATTCTAAAGTCAACATCACAATCTAACATCTCAACACTATTAAGTCACAAACCCATAGTTGGCATCACAACCAACCTTTTATTTCTCTCAACCCTTGTGTCCTAAACCTTTCAAGTGGTCATACTCTAAAGACCATGACATAAGGATTACGGGAAATATATTATAGAGTTAAACTCTATGGCACGACTTGAAGAATGAAGAAGTGAAACTTTTTTAACACCCAATAGCCTCCTATTCATAATGTGGCGCGCTTCACATTATGCAAAACACTTTACTAGATGTGGTGTGAGATAACCTAAGATAATTCCAAAACTTGGCTCTGATACCATGTTTGTCACGACCCAGGGCTACACCCTAGATTCGACACGGCATACTCGACCCCGAAGGGGTCTAATACAAGCCTCATAGCATTCGCGACATAAGAACATAGGGAAAATAGAGATGGATTAAAAACTTTCATTTAGAATCGAAGAGACTTTTATTAAAGAGCAAGCAGAAGACTTTCTACACTTTGTACACTATGTCGCAAACCATCTAATACTTTGAATACAACATTGAGACTTAGCCAATACAAAAGCTTTAACATAAACTAAAGACATAAAAGGAACATGGTGGGTTTTTTCCTCGAAACTATGAGGACTCACCATGTCTTCATCCTCAATCACTTTAGAAACCTATCCTTCAAGCATAGAACATCAATATCTCCAAACCCTACACTTTGGTAAAAATGGAGAAGAAATATGGGTTAGCACATTAGAAGTACTAAGTATGGAAGCCATGCAAAAACCATGCTTAAAACATACATTTATTTGAAAGTCATGCTTTTATGCCATTTTGGTAAAACTTCATGAACATTGATAAAAGAGGCATAATATAAGTCACAACCAACATTCACGTCATATTTTCAAATTTA
>NW_006238932.1:1218555-1253372 GCF_000226075.1 Solanum tuberosum | reverse complement strand
TGCAATGTATGGATAGCGTCCCATACCACCATCAACACAAAAATACCATATTAAAGTCAACAAAAATGAACTTACCATTCAACCTTTCCATCTTCATGCAATAGTCATACATAAGAGACATAAACATTACATAAGCCATATCAACATATAAGGACCATCCCCTAAGACAACCCTAAGTCATACTTGTGTAATGTGCAAGTGTCATCCCATATTACTACTCACACGAAGTACTCCTTTGAGGTCACCATAGACAAGGCACATTCATATTCATTAAGTCATGAGAAGGAAGTAACTCATAATACCATCCAAGTATACCATGCAACTTCACATTAATCATATAAGTCAATATTTTTCATTAACTTCATTACATTAAGAGTACCTTAATCCATTTTGACATTAGTTCAACATTTCTTCATTAACATCATCATAGGAGCACATTCATTACACTTAACATTATAAAGGAACAAACCACAACCTCTTTCAAAAGCCTACTTGTGCAATGAATAGATGGTGTCCTACACCACCACCCACACTAAGTAGTGCATTCTTAAGAATCCATAGTTCATTAAAAAAAATTGTGGGGGTAATCCTTAATCGACATAGACCATGTGAGCAATTCATGGAATCACAGTGTCACTCTCACCGGATAAGGGATTCCTACTGTCCTAAGGTAGGACCATTGTTCTTTAGCTTTAGTGGATCACTAGCTAGACCTATGTAGGCACATAGTTTAAGGGATAGGGAGATTGATACTAGATACCCTGCCTCAACTCACGGATGAGCATCTATCTCAAGAGATTTCTACTATGTACCCCGCCTCAACTCACGAATAAGCATCCATTTCCAGAGATTTCTACTATGTACCCCACCTCAACTCACGGATGAGCACCCATCTTAAACCATATCATCTCGGTACTTAGAAATATTCCCCACGGAGTACATTACATTCATTACATTAGTTCATTAACGGATAAGGGATTGCTAATAGATACCCCGCCTCAACTCCAGGATGATCATCCATCCCATCCCAACATTCACTTATTCGTTGTTTAAAGGCTCAAACTTTGCCTCCTCAGGATTAGGACACTCGACCCCTACGACATTAACACCCCAGGCACCAGCCCCCATGACATTTTTAGACAAAATGTCAAGTTGTGTCAGGATCTTGACCATGTTTTTGGTCTCTTTCGTGGTCTTTCTCCAGTTTCTCCTTGGTTAGCTTGAATGTGAGAGGAGAAACCTAATATTCACGGGTGTACCAACCCCGATTGATTTTCGTCATGCCATCCAAGAGTTAGGCTGCTATCACATAACGTTGCTGCATCAAACCCCCAGGCGAAAATTGGTCAGCAACACCTTTGTTTATTGAATCAAGGCTTTGGTAAAAATACTGCAACAAAATGTAGTCGGGCAAACCATGAGTTGGGAATTGTAGCACCAACTTCTTGAATCACAGTCAAGTCTCATGGATTGGCTCACCCTCTAGACGTTTAAAACTCATAATGTTGTCCTGAAGAGTCATCATCTTTGAAGGAGGGAAAAATTGCACTTGAAATGTGGTAACCAACTCCTCCCACGAAGTGAATGATTAACGTGGCAATTCAGCCAACCACTTGCAAGCTTCTCCCATCAGAGAGAACGGAAACAACCTTAACCGGACCGATTCTTGAGGGATATTCTTGAAAGAAAAGGGTGGAACACTTGGCTGCAACATAGTACTTGTGATATGGAACCAACAAAATTTCTAATCTGCTCCAGGGGATCCTCATGAGCTAAGCCACCGAACAGACCCTTCAATTGTAAGAGCTACAACATAGTACTTGTGATGTGGAACACCACATTCCCTTCGGCCAGAGGCAAACGAATGGCACCAATACCACCCATGAGATGGGGGTCATTAGAATTGGGATCATGGACATCGTTAAGAGTACCGATGTCGTCTTGGTGGCACACTTGGCCGCCATTGCCACCATTTACGCTCATACTTCCTATTTTCAACACAAACAAGCAAAGTAAAACTAAAAATCAGGTAAGTATCAATATAACTAACAAGAGCAAAATTTGACTTAACCAAAAAATCTCAAAGAACACCACTCCCCGTAGCGGCGCCCTTTTGACTTTACGTATCAGGACACTACTTCCAGTTCAAGTGATAACGATCGTCAGTAGTAATATAACCCAACCAAGGGTTGGGATCGCTCCTACTAGGAGTGGTTTTGAGAATTAAGATCCAAGTACAAATTAGTTCAAGTTATTCATAGCTACAAGAGATATACGAATAAAAAAATGTTAAATTAAAGGGGGTGACACAAGTGTCAATTATCAAATGGAGGGTTTGTATTCAACTAAAATAGTAAATACACAAAAATGCAAATATGGAGACGAGATTCTTGGGATGTGATAGGAAGATGGGTGAAAGTAAACAATTGGGTAATTGCAATTAAAAATCAACTTCTGTAAATTAGTAACTAGGCTAGACTTTACTGGGGTAAATTTTCTCTTGAACAATTTACCCCGAATCAAATCGGTTTCTCTCGAACACAGATCAGCAACAATTAAGCTCAGCCTTCGCCTTAACCCATTCACTCTCTCGAGCTGAACCAACGACAACCCACTATCATAGGCTATCAATTCAGTAGTTTTGGTTTTAAAACCTCTCTCTCGAGCACGTCAAAAACACAAAGTTCAAATTGTATTTGCAACTACAATTCATTAGATTCAAACACAACTACTGAATGAAATTACATGTAACAGAAATTAGACTATCAATTAACGAAACCTAGAATAAAATTCAACCAATATTCACATAATCACCCCCCATGAATTGGGGTTTTAGCTTGACATGGTAAAGAGATACAAATCGATACCGAAAATTGTTTCCAATAATTGGGTTCGATTGAAAATGCCTTTACACACGTCAAGGATGAAGATTCTTCGATACCCACTTCTAATTTCTTAGAATTGGAAACCTTCAAGTCTTCAAAGCTCAAGAATAATGTCTCCCAAAAACTCTAAGAACTGAATAATAATCTAAAAATTCTAAGTCTCAAGTCAAAATTCGATATTCAGTTACAAATTAAATGGGGATTTATAGTTTTCGAAAATATGTGCTGCGAAGGATCACTCGGTGCAGTTGGTCGGTATCGCCAATCAACTCGACGATCCATCCTTTGGTCTGGTTCATCGCCTTTCTGCTTTTGCCTTCAACATCTTCAAAGTTCTGTAACTTTGGGCGATAAGGCATTGTGTCGCGAAACTGTTCGGTGACTCGCCGACTACTTCTTTCTGTCACCGACTCCATTTTCTCCTTCAGAGCTTGGCACACTGGAACATTAAGCGAGACCATAGCCATTCAGTGACTCGCCTAATGGTTTAGGCGATCCTCAGGCCGTCTTTTCTTCGTCTTTTCAGCCGCCTTGTTCCATTTTTGCTCGATAGCATCCATGCTTTGTCTCTCAATTCAAATACCTGAAACTCAAGGATTTACATCAGTTATTGAGACAAAATATGCATTTGAGGACACTCAATCTATCAAAATAAATCCCTAAATGAGTCCAAATCGTGGAGTCATCAACCCTCACAAAGATGAACATATGGATGATTTCAGCCATAGGTTTTCCCTTATTTTCCAACCAACAATTGTGTCAGCTTTCTCAAGATCACAAAGTTCTTTTCAAGACTTGCAATGGGGCTGAGTGCAAAGGTATGATCATTTAGGCTCATTGGCCATTATCCTCATGAAGTGTGAACAACATTTCCTTCCCTTTTTTTCATCATTCTCATTCATGCTCAAAATTCACCATATTTTTTACTTTGCATGAACTACCGGACACCCTATTTATTTTTGTATTTTCTCAACTTACTTCACCACTTTTTCATTCCTTTTCCTTTTCATTTATTTTTCTCTTTCTCCCTTTTTTGTATGGAGGTGTTCTATCTTTTTCACAATCATGGCTGAAGGGCGACTTCTTTGCATTTCTTGATTTGCCTTCTCTTTTCACCACACCCCCAACTTAGGCTTTTGGCCTAAGTTAGCTATTCAAACAAACCACAAATCATGAGGATTATGGGTGAATGAATAAATAAAGGTTACAATTGTATCAAGTTTCTTCCAAGAAAATGGGTTAAGGCTCAAAGGGTGCTCAAGCTAAGAGCACACACTCACAAGGTTGGCCACAAAAGAGTTATAATGTCCAGTTGTTTCACTCTTCAATAGTTGCCTAGGATCATCTCAAGAGATTGCATCAGTTAGTCAACTGGACCAACGAGGTAAAATTCTAGGTGTCATCAAACATAGTTCATGGTAAGCTCATAACACAAGGCATTAGCACCAATATAAAACAAGATGCAACGAGATGCAAAGAGTTCACATATTGTCTATGCAACTTCATTTGGTCTCATTGTAGCCGCACATTCATTTTTGTTCGATTGGGAGCAGTATTCAAGTTATCGGTATTGATCAAGACCGATACTCAAATTTGCAAAATAACAACCACATTCAAACACAAGAGGTGGCAAAATATTTCGGAAGGTCCAAAAATCATTTTCAATTAAAACAAGGAGCCACAAGCTCAATCATCAACAAAAATAGTGCCCAAAACACAATTTATAGCTTAAAACCCAATATATATATAAAAATAATATTCACAAGAGGTAGGTATGTAAATACCTCACCCCACCACCAAACAAGAAGAAACTTGTCCTCAAATGCAATAAAATACTAAAATATTAAAAGAAATGACAGAGAGTGAGGTAAAGAGGGATCCTGTCAAAACAGTCTCTCCATCTCTTTGGGAATCAGTGCGCGGTGTAGTACTCCGATATAGGGCATCAGTGCCCGGAGTCATCTCAGAAGTACTGGCTTCAATGGATCCTCCCATGGTGGTGTCTCTCAAGCACATCTGGCGCGCAGTCTCGAACATCACATCCTCAAGGTCAGCCAGATCATCATAAACCTCAGCATCTCGCCGAACCGGTCGGTGAGTTGCCGAATAACTTTGGCAAGCCAGGTCGGGCTCGCCGAAAGGATTGGCTCAAAATTCCCAGAAAAATTTGGCATGTCGGCGATAGGAGGGATCTTTCGGCAAATCGCCGACAATATTCGGCGATCAAGGACTAGCCTGCTAAAAATTACAGTGCATTTTAAGGGATAGGGGCACAGTAAGGGCGATAAAGAAGGATAATCGGGGAGTCGCCGACTGCACTCGCGAACTCAGGCTTCTAGCCGAAAGTGAAAGAATCCAACTCCAAATTTAGCATGAAATTAAAGGCGATAAGGGGGATTCGGTGAATCGCCAAGTGGTTAGGCAAACTCGACCCAGCTCGCCAAACGACCCAACGTGCCTATTTTCGACCCCTACTACTAAATTCAACCCCGCAGCCCCCGAATACAAAATCAAAACATGCACTCCTTCTATTAGGCTAAGACCCATTACACCCATCCCCCCGGGATACTCAAACTTCTCCCAATTTGGCCAAATTTAGCCAGTTGACGCCTTTTTCCCTTAAGAGTCAACCGCTCCATCATTGGGTAAATTACGCCATTTGATACAAATGCGGGTTACTTAGACCTCAACTGACTAGACCCAAGAATATTTATGCAACACTCAATAATTTTAAACACTTTTAAGCACGAAAAATTTGGGAATTAACAATAAAGGCATTATTGGCATCATATTCAATTTAAAACAGGCACACACATATACAATTATGATCAGAGAGGCCCAACACACATCACTAAGATAAAAATCATTGCATAAGAGTAAAAATCGCTAACTATAAATTTGCGGTTCGGAAAACCAACCTTATAAACTGAATAAACAAGTTGTAAAGCTAGGCGGCAATGATATCCAACTCCAAACACAAACTTGACGACTAGAAAGCAATAATGTAGGAAAATATAGTGCGGGTGGGAGTTTGGAAAGTTGAAAAGTAAGGGAATGTGAAGGATTTTGAACTTTTGAACTTTTAGCCTTTTAAAACCGTCCAGTTCTTGCCCATTTGGCGACATTAGTCTTTCTCTCCGACCCAATCGGCAACTCACCGATTGGACAATTACCTCACCAAGTTTTACAGGACCTTCAGTTAATGTGGGCGTCCAAACAGCGGACAAAATCGCGATCACCGACCTGGTCGGCGATTCGCCAATTAGCTCTTGGCTCATCGAGTTTTACAGACCCCAATTTCAAAATGTCTTGAGTCCAACGGCGGTCCAAGTCGAGCTCGCCGACCTCTTCGGTGAGTCATCGACTAGACTTTTGGCTCGCCAATCTGCACATTTCAAACACATTCCACACTTTGACCTGCACAATCAACACACTATTATTTCTCAAATAAAAATAAAGAAATAAACACTTGGGTTGCCTCCCAAGGAGCGCCTTAGTTAACGTCGTGGCACGACGCAAGTCCCCAAATAAGTTGTATTTGTAGGGTTTGCCTCGTTTTCACAAGGCAACCCACCTTCTTGTTGTGGGTACAGACAAGACATCACTTGGTCCATTTGGGACTCTAGAAGCTTAATGAACATGGAATGAGAGGTTTATATCTGATTCAGCATCAAGACATTCTCTCTTATCTCTCTCAACACTCTGTCATGTTCTTCGACTTTGTGAAGAATGAGTAAGAGCACCTCCACTATTTGTCCACCCTCATTCTCATTTATACTTCAATGCTCGTGGTGGGGAATGTACCTATCTTTTCTTTGGTACATTACTTCCAGTTCCTTGAACTTTTTGGCCAAGATATCCAGCAGACCTAACAATGTGGCCAAGTATTGCTCCTTCTCTGTCTCCTTGTTGATCTTGGCCACACAATCAAGGAGTTGGGTTGTTGTTTCATAGAATTGTCGAATCAAACAACTCGAAGAGAGTTGGTCAGCCACTATTCTATTTTCGGGACCAAGACGCCGGTAGAAGCATTCTAGAAGTATCTTATCTAGAATTTCATGAGTTGGGCACTACTCCAATAGGGCCTTAAATATTTTCCACAACTCATAAATTGCATCACCCTCCAATTGCTTGAACTTTAGGATGTTATCCCTAAGAATCATCAATCTCAAAGGAGGGTGGTCCATTGGGGCACCTTTGCTACAAGATATGCTCCAATTCTCTACTCAAAACAATAACACAAAAACCAAAACTAAAAATAAGTAGATTCAACTATAACTAACAAGAACAAAATTCAACTTAACCAAAACTTCTCAAATAACACCACTCCCGGCAGCGGCACCATTTTGATTTCACGTATCAGGACACTTCATCGAATTCTAGTGGCAACGATCGTTAGTCAGTAATATAACCCAACTAAATGAGTTGGAGTCGAATCCCACAGGGAGCGTTATGTGTTTGAGAATCAATCGAAAAGCATGAATATATTCAAATCAGCCATAGGAATAGACATTTATGAATAAAAAACATAATTCAAATCAGGGGGTGACACAAATGTCAAATAACAAAGGGGTTTGGTTTCAAATTATCAACTACAACAACAGTAAATAATACGAAATAACAATAATGAGACGGGTTTTTGGGATGTGATTTGATTATAGGCTAATTTAGACAAACGAGTAATTGCAACTGTTAGAAAATAGTTGTATGTTAGTGACTAAGCTAGACTATAGAGGAGGTAAACTTTCTCTCGAACAATTTTCCCTGAATCAAATCGGTTTCTCTGGAACACCAACAAGCAGTAAAATAAGAACAGTTTGCACTTTAGTCTATTCACTCTCTAGAGCTGAATGTTTGGAAAAGGGTTTAGGATTCACTCTCTCGAGTTGAACCCATGACAACCCAATACCCACAGACCATCAATTCAATAATCATGGTTTTAAGACCTCTCTCTCGAGCAAGCCAAAAATACGAAGGTAGAATTACATTTGCAATGAAAATCCTTTAAATTAAACCACAATTACTAAATGTAATCACTTCTAAAAAACATTTAAACTAACAATTATCATGACCATAAACTAAATCAACCCATAATCACATAATCACACCCAAAGAATTGGAGTTTTAGCTAGACATCATAAAAAGATAAAAATCATTACCAAAGTGTGTTTCCATCAATTGGGTAAGATTAATTTCGTCTTTACAAAGGTCCAAATTGAAGAATCTCAAAGACCCACTTCCAATTTCTCAAAAATGGAAAATTTCAATTCTTCAAGGCTAAGGAAAACTTAGTCTCAATCCTCAGTGTTCCAAAAATCAAAAACTGATTAAAGATGGATAAAAGATAGATGATAGATATTCAAAAATGTATTTATAGTCGCCAATAAGTCGGGCTCGCCCATCCACTCGACGATCTGCCGTTTGGTCCATTTCATCGCCTTCTCGCCTTGGCCTTTAGCATCCTCAAGTTCTGTAACTTAGGGCGATCTAACACTGCATCGCGGAACCACTCGGCGACAAGTCGTCTGCTCCTTTCTCTCACCGAGTTGATTTTCTCCTTCAGGGCTTAGAACACTGGAACTTTATGCGAGATAATGGCCATTCGGTGACTCCCCAATGGACTTGGCGATCACCCGACCTTCTTTTCTTCGTTCTTTTAGCTGCTTTGTTCCTTTTTGCAAGTTAGCGTCAATGCCTTGTTCCTCAATCCATATATATGAAAATCAAGGGTTTTACATCAGTTATTGATAGAAAACAAGAATTTGAGGACACTAAGTCATTATAAATAAACCCTAAATGAGTCAAAATCTTAGACTCATCAGGCATCATCAATTAGGGTTCATGCTCACAAATGCTTATTTCAAATGCAAACTTCTGCCCAGAAAGAGTATTCTAATTCCCTCATAGCAAGAATGATTCCATACTCTCACAAAGCCGATCAAGAACTAATACACTACAAGAAATAGCACTTATTGTGGTGATATTTAGTGGCAATTTTGTTTTTTGCTACAGAAGCTACATATTAAGTGGCAACAATTGTTGTTGCTCGTGAACATTTATCTCTAGAGGCGACTTATTTTGTGTCGCCACTAATAGTTGTCAGTAAATCTAAAAATTATAACTCCCGCTGAAATGAAAATTTTGGCTCCAAATATTTAGTAGCATCTTATTAAACGTCGCCTCTAAATATAATTTTGTAGGGATCAAGTCGCCTCTAATATTAATTTAAAAGAAAAACAAAAATAAAATAAAATGAAGGTTCTAGTTAAAATAAAACAAAAGAGTCATTTGTTCTTCTTTGCTCAAACTAAAATAATCAAATGTTCCTCTTAGCTCAAATGGGTTTTCTATAGCAAAAGAGAGAATGAAAAACATATCTCTGCTCAAATCTTGGAAAAGGAAGGAAGAAAAACTCATTCCTCTTTGCTCAAATCTGGGAAAAGGGAAGAAGAAAAAAATCGTTCCTCTTTGTTCAAATCTGTGAAAAGGGAGGAAGAAGTAGTGTCTATTGGTTTAATATTTCGTCAAATCTATTGGAATAGGGTTTTTTGCTGAATATTCTTCAATTTTTCACTAATAGGGTTCTCTAAAGTATATATTGCATCAGGTATGTGCTCAAATTCCTTTCTTGGTATTTGTATTTTCGATTTCACATATAATTTCTTTAACCCAGTTGAAATTATGTAGGAATAGGGTTCTCTAAAGTCAAAGGAGGAAGGGAAAAAGTTCATAATTTGAAAATCAGTGTGAGAGTGTCTCGTTCAATTGAACTTGTTCTTTGGTTGAAGTTTTGAAGGTACAATTCATGTCTATCCATATTTTAATATTTTTTAATTTGTTTTCACGATCTTGAAAGTCATGTCTAAGTAATCTCTTTCCTTTGGTAAGCTAGAAGTTTATTTTTGATATTGTTGTTGTGATTGTCTGTTTAAAATAGATTGGATATCTTAAGTTCAATGATTTATACAGGGAAAAGAGTTTCTTTTCAGCTAAAATTACCTCAGGTTAAAATAAGTGATTTAATGATTCAGTTTTAGTATTCTATTGGGTTTTTAATGTGAAAGTTGAGTAAATTTCTTTTATCCAAATCAGCCATAGTCGCTGAAATCATAAAGTCTTGTGTGTTTGTTGGAAATTTAAAACATGGTACAGTCAAACTTTGAGATGGTAAAAGCCTTTCTTCCTATATAGGTACAGTAAGAAGGTAAATCCTTCTCAAAAGGCAGGTTTATGG
The DNA here is from genome assembly GCF_000226075.1 of Solanum tuberosum. NCBI lineage: Eukaryota > Viridiplantae > Streptophyta > Magnoliopsida > Solanales > Solanaceae > Solanum > Solanum tuberosum. Next base: position 1,243,253 of record NW_006238932.1, on the reverse strand, counting down.
AAACAGACTTTCAAAAGAACGAACATGTAATGCTAATGTGACTGCTACTGTTGTGTATGATTTTGGCCATTTATGATAGAAAATATAATTGCGGTTAATGCTTGAAACGTGTGATGTAAAACATTGAGGGGATAACATGTGAAGTTAGAGAACAAGAATTCCTTTTCCATTTTGCCTTTTAATTTGTTGACTTCCAAGAAAGCTATTATTCCAAGCACTTCATTGGAATTCTTTCATTTTGTAATGTCAAATGATATTCTATAGAAGCTGCTTAAATTTAATGTTATTTACCATAATTGGTTTCTAAATTACACACTTTCTTACACTCCATTTTTAGGAAGAAAAAATGAATTTGTTAGTGATTCAATAATAGTTGTCATTTGGGAAAGAACTCATTTTACTTGAGACATTTTGAAACCTATTTCTGTGTATGTACTTTGATTCATTACAAGATGTTTAATGACTCCTCTAAACTTGATTTCAAATTCTATTTGCTATGTATTGTGAATTGTGTTTTAAATAGTATGAACATGATTCAAAGTAAAAGTAGTGTCTTATTTATCTGTGATTTGTGTACATGTAAATATCTCATTTTGATTGGTGATTTATGTATGTGTTTTATGTTATAGTTCCATTGAGTTTGGAGATTCTAACATATATATATATATATATATATATATATATATAAAACCATCTCCTTTTACCAAAAAAAAGTTTGTTGGCCTAAAATATCCTCCTAGAATGAATTAAAATTATTGATAGAAGTAAATTATTGACAGTCCAAATCTATAATGTAAAATTAGTAAGATAAACGTTACATTTTCTTTTAATCTACCGTAAAATACATACTCTAACTATACAAATTTTGTTTGTTTGACTTGTTAAAGAATTGACACCTTTGTTGAAGAATGGAGTACTTACGTTTTTTTATACAATGATTTATTTACTACACTTTGTGCGTTCCTTTCTAGTTAGTTGATCCTCACCTCTCTTTGTTTAACTCTATTTATCCGAGCTTCTCTATCCATTGTTTATCATTGTAAAATAAATAAATTAATGAACTATTTTCTGTTGAAAATAGGAATGGATAAAAGTCGGTTAAATATTAGGAATAGAGTTGACCAAAGATATAGAGATGGAGTTGAAGGTTTTCTTAATTGGGCATTCAGTCAATCTGGAGTGAATACAATGATTCCCTGTCCTTGTAGAGGATGTATGAACACCGTGTTAAAGCTAAGAATTGATGTTAGAGGTGACTTATTGAAAGAGGGCTTTCGGGAATCTTATAAAGTGTGGGACTTGCATGGAGAAGTATTAGTTAGAGTTGAAAACTCTAATACCGCATGTAGTGCTGAAGTAGAAGCTGATGACATTGAAGAGGATGACATTATTGAAATGATTCATGAAGCTTGTGGATATATGGGGAATAATATTAATTCTTCGGGGGAAAATGAAGAACCAAATATGCATGCAACAAAGTTCTACAAATTGTTGGAAGATGCTCAAATATAACTTTATTCTGGTTGCACACAATTCTCAAAGTTATCTTTTGTTATTAAATTACTTCACTTGAAGTGCCTCAACAATTGGAGCAACAAATCGATGGATGAGTTATTAAGCTTCTTTAAAGAAGTTCTTCCCGAGGGGTCATTAGTACCTAGTTCTTTTTATGAAGCTAATAAAAATCTTAGTAACCTAGGCTTAGGGTATACAAAAATAGATGCATGTCAGAATGATTGTATTTTATATTAGAGCGATTATGTCAATGCACAATCATGTCCAAAGTGTGGAATGTATAGATGGAAATCACTAGTAAACAAAGGCAAGAAAGTAGATCATAAAGTATTGCGCTATTTTCCAATCAAACCAAGGCTTCAAAGATTATCCATGGCAAAAGAGACATCAAAGAAGATAAGGTGGCACAAGGAGGAAAATATTGATGACGATGTCTTGCGTCATCCATCTGACTCAATAGAATGGAAATCTTTTGATGAGCGTTATCCTTCCTTTTCATCTGAGTTAAGAAATGTTCGATTAGGTTTAGCTAGTGATGGCTTCCAACCTTTTGGAAATATGAGTTCAAATCATAGTATTTGGCATGTCGTTCTAGTTACATATAATTTTCCACAATGGGATTGCATGAAAGATTCATATTATTGTAGGGTCAGCTCCAACAACTTGTTATTGAACAACAATCTGAAGAGATCGAGCATCGCATGACTAGGGGTGATATCTTATCTTCAGTTCTTGGTGAGAGATCAGGCTATATTTGGGGGGAAATGATACGGAAAGACACCTCCTAAAAAGACTCAAATACATAAGGCATATATAGAGGCTAGTGTGTCTTCAGCGATGGAAAGTATGCGTCAAGAGATGCAAGCTGATATGGATCGAAAATTGCAAGAACAACGAAAGCAAATGACTGCTGATTTAAAAAGAAATATGGAAGAAGATTTGCTAAAAAAATTGGAAGAGGAGCGTGAACACATGAAAGGCGAAGTGGACAAGATGTTTCAAGAACAAATGGCCGCTATCATGATTAGAATGCAATAGGTACTTTCTCTTGCTCCTGAACAATTCTTCTCCTTTCATTGTTTGTTCTTCTCACCGTAAAATCTCAAATGTTATTTAAAGATCTTATTTGCCTCTACGCTAAGGCATTTTCTACCACATATCAAGAAAGAATTTGTGGGATTTGTTTTTTTTTCAAGATTTTGATATTAGGAAGTTGATAGCTCTGTTTATTGACTTCCCTTATATGTAGGTTCTTTGTTTTTAGCGTGAAATGCCTCAGTTATCAAGGGGTTTTAGTTGTGGGTGTATTGGTTTTTCTTTTTAATTATTAAGTCTAAGATAAATATTTGTTTAATTGTGAAAAGTATTATGTCTTCTAGTCTCTCCCTCGTGTATGCATGAATAAAGCTATTTCTCTGCATATTATTTTCATCTGATAGTTATTGTTCTAAAATCTGATCAAGTTGTGCTCTCTCCATATTACAGTTATCAACAAATAAAATATGTTGCTGATTATACTTCATTTTCCCGATTTCTTCTTTGCCCATTTAACAATCCACTCTCTACTGGATTTTGAGTTTTTTTTATGTTTGATGAACTTTTTAATAAGTTGTGTTGTAATGTGAGTAAATATTTCTTGTTCTACCTCTGCTATTAGAAAATATTTTATCTTGTAACTTAAACTGAGCACCTTTTGTTGATTTTGAGTTTTTCAAGTTGGATGAAGCTTTTACTAAGTTGTCTTGTAATGAGAGTAAATGTTTCTTGCTCTGCCTCTGCTATTAACATTAGAAAATATTGTATCTTGTAACTTAAACTGAGCAACTTTTGTTGATTTTGAGTTTTTCAAGTTGGATGAAGCTTTTAATAAGTTGTCTTGTAATGTTAGTAAATGTTTCTTGTTCTGCCTCTACTGTTAATATTAGAAAAGATTGTATCATGTTACCTAAGTGACTACCTTGGAATCATTTTAGCCTCTTGACATATTCTTGTTTTCCTTCTGTCTCTTTACTCTTTTTTAACACATTATGAACTAATGTAACTGGATCTCTCTGTCATTATAATATAACACTAATATTACTGGATCTCTCAGTCATCACTAGAATTAGAAATTTTATTTGTGATGGATGTAGCACTTAAGAGAACAAATGAGATTCTCTTACTGTGTTAGATATTTTAATGTCTCTTACTGTGTTAGATATTTTAATGTCCATATCATGTATAGTTCTGATTGTTGATTTAAATAGAGGATTTGCTTGTTGTGTTGCAATTAAAATTTTTGGTGTGGGTTTCCGAATGACAACAACTGCCAGTATCTTATTATATGTTTTCATACAGAAAAAAACAAATTATTGAAACTATGATGGTTTTGATTTTAAAGTCTTATGTTACTCTTGTTATTATAAGCATTGGATTGTGAGAATTAGAAAGTGATTGTGTGTTTTTCTAATTTCAGGGACAAGGTTCTTAAACAATGGGGCAAGATCAAGAAGTAGTTTTAAGGCGTGCAATGGAAGTTTTTGCTTTTGGCCATATGTATATGGTTACAACGATAATTGAACTACTAGCGTGTTATTATATATATATATATATATGTATATATATGTATGTATGTATGTATAGGTGAATTTCTAGTACTGGGAGTATTTATAATATTTAAATCGAAAATGCCTTGTGTATTAATGTTGTGAAATACAGATAGATGTTTTTAATAGCTATATATATGTATTGATTTTATAAAATTTATTTCAAAACATTAAATATTGTTCTTTAGTGATGAGATGAATGTTGCCACAAATGCTATAGTAATTTTTGTGGTGATTTTTATATACTACTAAAAATCACATTTTGCATTGACATAAAAGTTGCCACTAATAATTAGTTGATTTTGTGGCGGAAAAATCTGCTGCAAATTATAAGTGTGTAGCAGCGAGATGAGAGGTGATACTAATAGTTAATAGTTTTTTGCAACAGTAGGAGTCGCTACTGATATTAATATTTAGTAGCGACAAAAGTTGCCACAGAAAGTTTATATGTTTTTGTGGCAACAATCTCGCCACTAAAGACCTTGTTTTAGTGGCGACTTGACAAATAGTCGTGTTGCGGTTTTATTTTTGTGTCATATTTTTACCAAATTGTGACGGATTATGTCGCCACAGATGAGTGTGTTTTGTGGCGACATCCTTTTGTCTCCCCAAATAACTTTTAGTTATGGAATTACTACCAACGGAGAGGAAGTCGCCACAATAAACTTGTAGTGGCGACATTTGGAGTATTTGTGGCGACTTTTGCTGACACAATAAGGCAAATTTCTTGTTGTGATAATTAAGGGATTAAAATCAACTGACACACTCCCAATGAGAAAAACATTGATGATTCTACCCATAGGTTTTCCCGTATTTTCCAACTAGCACATAAGTTGGCTTATGCAAGATCACAAAGGTCTTTTAAAGCATGTAATTGGGTTGAGGGTAAGGGTATGATCATTTCGGTTTAGTGACTACCTTTATGAAGCATGACTCAAATTTCACTTCTTTTCCTTTTCTACCGCTCTTTTAATATTCACAACTCATCCTTTGCCTATTCATAGCTCACACAATTTTTGGTATAGCTCATCTGACACCACTTTTATTTCCACAACAATGCACAACGGATACATATCATTTATTTCTTTTCTTTCTTTTATATGGAGGGGTCCTCATCTTTTTCACCACATGCTTCAAAGGACAAATTTCATGAATTTCTTACTTGGTTTCTTTCCCCATTTATACCAGACCCCCAACTTAGGCTTTTGGCCTAAGTTGGCTATATTATAGGTGGGAAGAACACGGTGATTTCAACAATCGGTTTAAACATTTGTGTTCATGTTTAATCCAAAGAAAAGGTTAGGCTCAAATGGTACCAATCTAGATTCACACACTTACAAGGCGGTGACACAAAGGTATGGCAATTAGGTTCACTCTCAAAATTCATGCCTAAGATTATATCTTTCATTCACCAATGCTAATCAATTGGACTAATGGAGCAAGTTCTAGGTATCCTCATGTACACTTTTCAATTAAACGTCATCACACATTGCATCTAAACACAATCATTGATCATAGCTCTACAAGTTGAGCTCGCATGCAACAATCATTGCAAGATTCACACTCTATATTTGACTAGTCACAATGATATTCTAAGAGTTCACACAAGACATATGAAACTCAAATTACCTCGTTGGATAAACACAAAGATATTGTTCATCTAAAGCACTATTTAAATTATTGATATTGACCACAATCGACACTCAAATGTACAAGAGAACACTAACCAACATTAACTTTTAAGCAATTATGAGGGAGGCAAATGAATCCTAACCAAAACATCATTAAACTACTAAAACAAAATGAAGAAGTCATAAGTCCAACCCAAATGAAAATAACAAACTATCTCAAAATAGCAAAAAAAACAACCAAAAGGGTACGTAGCTAGGTACCTTTACCCGACTAAAAATAAAATAGCAGTGTCCTAAATGAAAAAAAAGACTAAAAATAAAATGGAGAGAGAGTAAGGATCCCTTTGATAGGCTAAGCCTGAGGGGAACTCCAACCACTGGTGTGGCCTCAACTTGGGTATCAATGCCTATCTCAACTAAGACTCTAGAAAGTCGTGGAACGACCTCCTCTATGGTCTTTGACCCACTAGAACCAATCATAGATGTGTCATGAAGCGATGCCTCCATAGCTACCTGCAACATATCGCCCTCTAGGTCCTCAAAATCCTCGTCACATCAATCTCATGATTGTCTAAGTCCTCCTCATCAGTCTCGGGAGTGTCAGAATCCACATCCTCATCAGTTGTAGCAGAATTCCTAGTCAGAGTAGATGGAGGGATCTCACAGTCAATGGTCCCCACCTGCCCGGTCTTTTGAATCAAAGGTAACTCAGAACTAGGGTCCTGAGGGACATCTATCACTCCAGAAAGCATAGACATATCGGTGGACTATAATTCATCCACATCACGATGCAAACTAGTAATATTAGTAATCAGGGCTGTCAAATCAGGAGGTCTGTGGCCCATCTAGTCACACACCTGAACCCGAGTGGTGAGGGCATCCAAAGCTTTTCCATGGGAAGCGATCACCTCAGGTTGTCTCTTCAACTCTTTCCGAATGGAAGTAAGGGCAGCTGCAATGGCATGATCAATCATAGAAGGGACACCAGCTTCAAGCTGAGAAGCTCTCACATCAGCCGAATGGGAAAGGTTTCCCATTTTTTATATCAAGGCCTGAGTTAAAGGGGGATGGGAGCTGGTGGCAGGAGAACTAGAGTTATAAGGGGTAGGTGTACCTGAATGCTCAACTGCGGGGGTGGGAGGTGTAGAACTAGCCTCCATGGACTCCATTTCAACTATTGGGGAAGTGTCCACCGGAGTTTCTTTCTTCTCTCCGCCTCATCTCTCAAGTACTCTACTTCAATCTGACGAATATCACAAGATGAGGATGGAATTACTTCAATACATGTCTTTACCACAAAAGGTACACTTGGTTTGCCACACAAAGAATTAATCAATACTAGAAATAGCAATGAGGTTTGATTTTTTTGGCCCTCATAGCCATCTCATGTGCAATAATGAAGCCCAAATTAAGTTTCTCCTTGTCAATGATGCACCCAAATAGCGTAGTCTTCAGATGCCTAACAATGGACTCATTCTGCGATGGCATCAATGTGCTACTGATGAACCCAAACTAATATCGTGTTGTGATGTTGAGGTCTTTTTTTTCAATAATAGCCCCCGCCTTAATCCATGGGGGTATTACATCACCCAACAATGGGGCAAGCCACTCATTAAAATCATCCAACATTTAAGTTTTTATTTTGTCGAACAAAGAGTGTCCAGTTTGCATTGTGTAATCCAACTCGTTGTTGATGTCTGTTTCACTACATTGCACTTTCTTGCCCCACACCTCTACAAAATAAACAGGGGCCATAGAACTAGCCTACTTCTTCATTTTTGGGATCAACTTGGCATACCCTTCGTAAGATCCCCGAACACACTTCGAATATATGGGCGTAAAAGCTTTCTGAATTGCTAGAATTTATAATACCGCAGTGTTTCCCAGATGTTCGGATACCTATCCACTATTCCATCCGTGGACAACATTTTCTCCTTAAGTATGGTCCACAACCTAGCAGGCTTTACACGATTCATAGAAAGAGGAGGATTAGTCTTAATGGGGGGTACATGTGGTGCATGTTGAAGAGCCAGTGGGTCATGGCCTGCTTTAGAGTGCATCTCCAATCGCTTCCTCTTGGCTAAATCATCTTCTAACACCGGAGTGTGGATTGGAGTCCTTGGCACCTCAACTTCTTCATTCTACGACTCAGATGATGTGAACTGTAGTGAATCATTGTCTATACTTTCATCCGATCTTCTGTCATCCACCACTTGTTGTTTTCCCTTACTACTCGCATGTGAAGGTTTATGATGAATAGTTTGGGTATGTTCAGTTTCATCTAAAATAATAACCCACTCGCTTTCTTCTGGGGTGGTGGGACCTTGGGCTTGGGTCTTTTTCGAGGTGGAGGACAATCCTCATCGAGCAGATGCTTAACTGGAACCTTAGGTCGAGCCATACCTGTAAACGCACAAAAATGAGAACAAATTGTTCGTGAAAGGTTAGTGAATAGAGGCAGGCAACAAAAATAACAAAAAATTGAAGAGAAACTACATGAATTAATTCAGTGAATCGTCGACTCCTTTCGGCGTGCTTTAGGGCATCGCCTAATAGTACATTAGCTCCTTAGTAAAACCTTAGGCCAGAAGGGAGATCTCAAGGCCCTTCGGTGACTTACCGAATTCTCTTCGACGAGCTGAAGGGTCTTTGCCAAAATAAGTAGTGGCTCACCTCGCAAGCCCAATAAGTTAGGCGATGGGGATGCATTTGGCGAAGCACTTAGTCAATTCGGTGAGCCCGACGAAGCTCGCAAAAATGACCCAACTCATCACCTTCCAACCACTTTCTCAATTCACAAACAACAGCCCACGAATCACAAATTTAGACACAATCGCACACAATACACAACTACACAAGATGAATTCACTAGTCGGGGTACTCAGACTTCCCCTAATTAATGCCAATCTAACCAAATGACAATTTTACCCTTAAGAATTCGTCACCCAATCCATCATCGGGTAAATTAAAGTCATTTGGTCGAATTCGGGCTACTTAAACTTCACCCATGCACATGACATTCAAAACCCACAATTTCATAATCTAACAAGAGAAACATAAACACATGGACACAAATTATTGATTTAACATGCTCGGCTCAAAATTAGCTATTCATGGCACAAAAGTATACTAAGAAATTGATAAAACCACTACACTTAGCCTTAATACCGCAAGTATTATATAAAATTACACAAAGTTTGAGAAACAAACCTCCAATGGGGACAAATACACCAGCGCAGCACAAGCAAGGGTAGAGGAATCACGACAACACTACACTTATGAGATGCATTTAAGAATAAATATAGCCTAAATTTCAATGGAGGAGTAGAGGAGTAGAATTTCTCAACTAAAAGAAAAAAATTGAATTTAGAAGTTAAAAAGAAGAAGGCTTTTTTAGTGCTTGAGAAATTCGTCGAGCTCGACTAACATCGTCGAATGGGTCTCAGCCCGCATAAAAATTACATAGTCCTCAACCCTTCCTTGTGCAGTGGGCGAGCTCGATCGAGTTTTCCGATCAGAAAAGGCGACTCACCGAGTGACTTCCCCAACGCCTTTCTGTAGGTGCAGTGGGCGAGCTCGGTCGAGTTCACCGATCAGACTAGGTGACTCACCTAGTGAGCTGTAAGTTCGCTCGAAATTCTAGAACCTTCCTCATTTATGACCTTCATGGAGCGATGAATTTGGGCGATCATCGATCAGACGCATCAAATTGCCAATTAAGCTACCTTCTTGCCCATTTTGATTTTTCCCAAAATACTAACTCCAACCTATACATCAAAGAAATGTTATTCAAATAAGCAAAAAACTAAACGGAAAAATTTTCCACTTCTATTACCCGTTTGCAAACATATGATTAACTTTAAACGGACCCGATCATTTTGACTTGAGTTTTCATGAAAAGTGTCTCGGATGAGATTTGTAGAGCAGCACAAGATCACAAACTTTAAACTCTTGATGAATGATATTTTCATCATGACGTTGTGAAGGGTTGATCTATCATAATCATGAAGCCGAAACTCTTCCAAAGCATGGAGTTGGTCAACACAAGTTTTCGACGCATATTCCCAATTCAAGTTCAACATGTAGATGACTAGATTTACCAAACACCAACTGATACAAGGACATACAAATCGGGATCTTCAATGAAGTCCTTTATGCCTAAAGAACGTCATCACTTTCGAGACCAATCGATTTGATTTGCATTAACGGTCTTGGTTAAAATCCCTTTGCTTTCCCAGTTGGACACCTTGACTTGCCCATTTGTCTGCGAATGATAAGGGGTGGAAACCTTATGCTTGACTCCATACTTGATCAACAACGAGGCAATCATTCAGTTATAGATATGAGAGCCCCCATCACTAATGAATGCACGTGGAGTTCAAAATCTCGTGAAAATGTACCGTTTGAGAAATTGAACCACACTTATCTCTTTATTATTAGGTGACACAACTGCCTCTACCAACTTAGAAATATAATCAATGGCCATCAAGATGTATTTGTCCCCACAAGAACTCACAAAAAGCCCCATGAATCGATTCCCCACATATCAAATAACTCAACCTCTAAAATTGAAATGAAAGGTAATTTATGTCTTCGCGACACTCCTCCCTGTTTTTTACATTGTTCACACTTCTTAACAAGAGAATTCACATATTGATACAACATTTGCAACTAATAACCACTTTGTTGTACCTTAGCACTTGTACACGCTCCACTATGGTGTCCACTAACTAGTGACGCATGGCAAGCATCATGAATAACATCTACCTCAACTACTGGAACACATCTTCTAATAATGTGATCAGCACACTCCTGAAATAGGTAAGGTTCATCCCTAAAATACTTCTTTGCATAAAAAGAGAAACCTCTTTAATTGGTAAAAAATCAGTTGATCGGGAAGAATCCAACACACCACATAATTAGCAAAATCAGCATACTAAGGCAGAGAACCATTCGACACAATCATCACCGACTCATCGAGAAAGGCTTCCTCAATATCTTTTTTGCCAGAAACAACCACATTTGATTCCCACCTAGACAAGTAGTTTACTACTTGGTTCTCACACCTCTTTCGATCATTGACTTCAAAGTCAAACTCTTGTAATAATGACACCTATTGGATCAACCTTGACTTGACATCCTTCTTAGCCATCAAGTAACATATATTAGCATGGTCGGTGTGTACTACCACCTTGGTCCCAAAAACATAGGCTCTAAGCTTCTTAAAATCATACACCACTGCTAACAACTCTTTCTTAGTGACGGTGTAGTTCTTTTGAGCTGCATTCAAGGTCTTTCTTGCATAGTAGAATGGGTGAAACAAATTTCCCTTCTGTTGGCCAAGTACATCTCCCAAAGCCACACCATGTGGCATTACACAGTAGATCAAATGGAATTCTCCAATTTGGAGCAACAATGATAGGAGAAGAAATGAGCTTCTCTTTTTAAACACAAAATTGCCTTGACACAAGCTTCATTAAACTCGAAGACACTTTCCTTTTCAAGTAGCGTGCAAAGAAGATGAGCCACCTTAGAGAAATCTTTTATGAACCTCCGGTAGAAACCCGCATGACCCAAGAAGCTTCTAACACCTTTAACCAAAATAGGAGGAGCCAACTTGGCGATAACTTCAACTTTAGTTTGAGCAACTTGTATGCCATTTCCTAAAATTTTGTGCCTCAATACGATACCTTCCTTGACAATGAAGTAACATTTCTTCCAATTGAGAACATCTTTTGTTTTGACATATCTTTGCATAACTCTACCAAGGTGCTCAAGACACGCTTCAAATGTATCTCCCAAAACCAAAAAGTTATCCATGAAGACTTTCATCGAATTATCCACCATATCAGCAAAAATCGAGAGCATTCACCTTTGAAACATCACCGGTGCATTACAAAATCCGAAGGGCATTCTTTTGAAAGCAAACGTCCCATTGGAACATGTGAACGTTTTATTTTTATGATCCTCTAGTGCAATGGAGTTTTAATTATAACCGGTGTAACAATCCAAGAAGAAATACCATTCATGACCGCAAGCCTATCATGCATCTGATCCATAAAGTGCATCAAAAAATGATCCTTCTTGGTCCACGCATTCAACTTTCGATAGTCCATACATACACGCCAACCGGTAACCTGTAGTATTGGCACAAGCTCTCGTTTTCCATTTGTGACCACAGTCATAACACCTTTCTATGGAACGTATAGGATGGGACTAACCCACTTGCTATCTGCAATAGGGTAGAAAAATCCTGCATCAAGTCACTTAATAATCTCTTTCTTGACAACTTCTTGCATTGGAGGATAAAACATGCTTTGAAGTTCAATACTTGTCTTACAATCACTAGCCAATTGAATCTTGTTGGTACAAATACAGGGAGGAATTCCCGCAATGTTGGTAATCGTCCACCCAATATCCTTGATAAAAACATTTCAACACACTAACAAGCGTATGTGTTTGCCATTTAAGAAAATTCGCAGCAATAATCACAGGTAAAGTTTTATTTGCTCCAAAGAACACATAACGAAGGTAAAATGGAAGTACCTTCAATTCGAGCTTTGGTGGTTCTTCTATAGATGGCTTTGCGGGAGGACATTTTCTATTCTTCAAATCGATATCAAGCTTCAAGGGGTTCTTAGATAAGAACCTAAACCGATAGAGCAGGAACTACCTCATCATAATCTTGAATTTCCTCCCAATCATATTTCAAAAGGACCCAGTCAAAGACTCAACAACACAATAAACTTCGCTCACACTAGCAACCACTTCATCAATCGCGTCAATGATTGATATCACATGGAAGTCACTTGGTTGCTTCATTAATTTACAAATATTGAATGTAAGTTCCTCACCATTTACCCGGAATTTCAGTTCATCAATTTCCACATCAACAAGAGCTCTCTCGATAGCCAAGAACGGCCTACAAAGAATAATAGGGACCTCGAAATTAATCTCGCAATCAAGAATCACAAAATCATCCAGAAATATAAATTTGTCTACCTTCACCAAAATGTCATAAAGGATGCCAATAGGGAGCTTGATAGAACAGTTAGCTGTGAGAAAATGCTTAGTTTGTAGTCTTAGCCTCACCGAACCCAAGTTTCTTGAAAATGGCAAAGGGCATCAAGTTTATACTCTCCCCCAAATCACACAACACTTTAGCAAATTAGAACATCCCTATAATGCTAGGGATAGTAGATGCCCCCGGGTCATCCTTCTTGATACCCACGTTGCTTGACATAATGGCACTAAAACTATGGGATACTTCAATTGTCTCAAAATCCATACTTTTCTTCTTAGTGACCAACTCTTTCATAAACTTTTCATAATTTGACATTTCTAACAGCGCCTCCACCAAACCAAGATTAATATAAAGAGTTTTGAATGCAGAAAGAAATTTGTGGAACTTCACGTCTTCATCCCTCTTCTTCAATCTTTGAGGAAATGGTGGAAACATTAGGCAACGGCTTTGCAAGAACTGAGGGAGGAACAACCCCCACATTTGACTTTTTAGCATCACCGGAAACAACATTTTTCGGTGCATCATCAACCTCATTGGAAGCTTCATTGTTCAACTCTTCGGCAAGTACATCACTTTAAACAACAATAGCTTTCCCTTTGCTTGAACTTGAATTATCATCATTTGGCACATAACTTCCCTCAACCTTACCACTCCGGGTCAAGATAGCCATGCATTGCGTATTATCATTCTTTGGATTTGCTATGGTATCACTAGGAAGACTCCCTTGTGGATACTTGTGGATCTTCACTTTTAAGAATATTTCACAAGAGTCTATGTGTTTGATGTTGTTTCCTTTCTCCTTGACAGTAGAAGCAACCAAGTGGTTGGTCGAATTACCACAAGATTCCATAAATACATATGAGGAACTAACGAAGGTGTTCGTTGAATGATTTTTCCCTCCTTCGAAGATGGTGACACTTAGAGATAGCATCTAAGATTTCAAGAAAGTGGATGGTGAACCTCTCGTAAAACTATGCGGTGATTCTGAAAGTTATTGTTGCAATGCCCAACACATGGTGTCCCGAAAAACTTATTGTTGTTGTATGTCTATTGTAACCTTGATATAGTGAACGAAGGGTTGACTGACCACCTCATTCAAGGAGGATTAATGCGTAAACCATATTATGTGGCAACAGTGTTGCTTGTTGACATAACAAAGGTAAATCGAGCATGACACACTAGGTAGGACCAATTGACTTCTCTAAAGATGGGTATGACCATGGAACAAATGGAAGAGAACCAAGATCTTGATGAAAATATGACAAAGATGATGACCCAAATTGACTTGTTATTTAAATTTGTCATAGGGGGTCGATTAAAATCGGTAAAAACAGTTGGTATGAGCAGTGGGCAATGCCTGGATGATGAAAATTTTGAGGCATTATACAATGAGAAAGTGCAATACACGGGGAACCAAATGGGGGTTCTCATCCAAACTATCTGAAGGTGGGTGGAAATCAACATTGGACTAAAGAGAAGGATAATTGTTGGAGAGATTGCATAGACAGTGAAGGAAATTGGAGTGATAGTAAGGCTTACAAAGACAGGTATATACATCCTCATGATCATCCCAAACCCAAAGAGCAAGTTGGACCGAAAGGGAATTGAACTGATTACATGTTGTCTAGGATCTTCAACAAGCTAGAGGGTTCTGACAAAGTGTTGAAATATTTTAAAAAATATTTCACCACTTTGACTCAAATGGTTCCTTCCCACCCTATGTTAATTAAATAGCTGGAAACTCAAATGTGTCACATCTCCGCTCATTTACATACAAATAAAAAATGGACCTTTCTTAGTGATACCATCAAAAAATCTAAGAATTATTCTTTATGAGTGAGAACTACATCAATCCACGACATTAAATAAGGCAGTTCTGGGGAGGCAACCCAAGTTTTCTTTATTTTTTAATACATGGGTTTTGAGTGCACGTCAAAGGAAGTCAAAAATTGAAAAGGATAAAGTGGGCGATGAAAATACCCATTAGGTGATCCACCAATTTGATTTGGTAGGCATATCCATGCTCTCCTTCTCAACTGAGAATTTTGAAAAATTGTTGAGTCAAAGTGAACGTCCATGTACCTATTTGGCGATCCGCCGAATACATTGAGCGAGTAACATTGGATTCACTGAATTGAAATCCATGTTTGGGTATTTGTACAGACATTATCAAAGAGCTTTAGCTCCTTTGGCGGGTTGCCAGATTCAATCGATGACGTTAGTCCCAATGTGCTGAATGCGTCGGGCAGTGGAAAGCCAATAGTATTTGCTCTTTTAAATGTTCATCTTTTGATATTTTTGGACTTTTTCACTATCTACACTCTACATCTAGTCTAAATACATTAATGTGTCTTTTTTTCTTCGATTATAGTCTGTGAAGTGCGTGATTATTGATTACTCTCTACCCAAACCCCTTCTCCTTTTTTTTCAAAGAGCTTTTGCTTTCTAATGTTTGTTTTTGGGTTTAAATAGCTTGTTTCTCCTTCAAATTTGTGCTTAATTACTTATTAACTATTGTGTTTGCTATTTTGATATGTGAGGCTTGTGGGTATGTGATAAAATGCTCGATTGAGTAGTACCCATGATTTGTCCTTGTTGATTTTGTGAAAAATTACAAAAAAATTATTGTGTGGGTAGTTAGTTGATAATTACTTGATAAATATTGTGGTTATTGTATGAATTTTGTTTTGGTGAAGTCTGATTAACCCAGTGTTATCCATTAGGCTTTAATTCACCCAATGATAGATAGGGTGATGTCTTTCTTGAGGGAAAATCATCGAGTTTGTAATACTATGTTGAATTTGGTGGCTGCGTGAGTACCCAAGGATTAGTTAAGAACTAAAGGTTACTACTAGAGACTACCATATTTAAGCCTGCACCTAAAAGTTCTCTCATTGCTAAGTAAAATCCCAAGGGAAATAGTCATATTCGTATCGTTATACTTGAAAATGGGAACAATCAAATTACCAATCCAATCTTAAGTCATCATAGAGTAGCTCCTTTAAATCATGATCCATACATATGTGAGAAAATCTTTCACAGCCATGATTTCATATTATGTGAGAAAACCTTTCAGTTAAGACAATCTTATTGGGGAAGTAGTTAGGAACTAGAGGTTACTACTAGAGACTATCATATTTAAGCCTCCACCTCAAAGTTCTCTCGGTGATAAGTAAGATCCCAAGGGAAATGGTCATATTCATATAATTATACTTGAAAAGGGCACAATCAAATTGACAATCTAATCTTAAGTCATCATAGAGTAGCTCCTTTAAATCATGATCCATACATATGTGAGAAAATCTTTCACAGCCATGATTTCATATTATGTGAGAAAACCTTTCAGTTAAGACAATCTTATTGGGGAAGTAGTTAGGAACTAGAGGTTACTACTAGAGACTATCATATTTAAGCCTCCACCTCAAAGTTCTCTCGGTGATAAGTAAGATCCCAAGGGAAATGGTCATATTCATATAATTATACTTGAAAAGGGCACAATCAAATTGACAATCTAATCTTAAGTCATCATAGAGTAGCTCCTTTAAATCATGATCCATACATATGTGAGAAAACCTTTCACAACCATGATGTCATACTATGTGAGAAAACATTTAACAATTTCATTGATACTTGAAATTTACCCTTAGTTCATAAAACTTTTTTTCATAAATCATGCTTTCATAAATCATTTCATAGGTTCATAATATTTCTTCATAAATTCATAGTCAAAATAATGAGTAATTCATGGTTCCTACATAATAAATTAGAAAATATGTAATTGAATCAAATCATGCATAATAAAATTGAAATCAATCAATTGAATCATAATCAAATAGAACCCATGAAGATTTACATGAAACACTAGATAATTGGGTGAAATTAGCTTTTGGAGATTGAATTTCTTGGGACCCAATGGATGAATGGAATCCATTGGTGAAGCCCCACATACCTTGATACACAAAGCCCAAAAGCAATGGAGTAAAGAGGAGACTTGAAGCTTCAAACCATATCTGTTCTTGCTTGAGCTTGAGGGAATTGGAGATGATGAATGTGATTGGGATTTGGGATTTTGAGAGAGAGTTGGGTTAGTCTTAGGAATAGAAAGGTAGTTATAACACTTAGAATTAGAGTCAAAACGACATAGTATAAGTATTAAATGCATAGAAAATACCCAAATACCCTTAATAAATAAATGTCACACTCAGCCTAGGATCTGGACCTACGGTAGGTAGAAGCTTCTATGGCCATAGAATCAACTTTAGAAATGATAAATTCATCTTTCTTTCCACGAAACCGTTATATGGTCCCTCGTTCAATCTATGGCTCGTAGACCTCTTCCGCAGATCCCAAGTTTAAGTTTGAAAATTCACTAAGTTTGATCCCTCCTACGAGACCCTTTCTACTACCCGTAGAACAAACTATGACCCATCAAACCATTCAGTAGGTCTGAGGTCCTAGATCAAATCTCAGAATCATTTCTACGAAATCTATCTACCGCTCTTACAAATTCCTATGGTTCTTCCCGTTAACTCATAGGTAAAACATCATAAACTTGAATTTCCCAAAAATCTTTCCCAATGTATACGAAATCACATCCTACATCTCGTAGAGATTTATACGCCCTATTGGTCAATTCGTAGCACCAGAACTTATCTTGTACATATTTATATGCCTAATTACTACAATTTACCCGCATGCACCTTACATTTCGAGTGCATTTTTTATTCTTGTTGATATGTTTTAGATTAGTATTGTGATGATTGCCTAATAACCTACATTATTAACTATAAGTAGGGGTTCCTAAAGAAGTATGAACATAACAAAATTAAAGGAAATGAACTTGATAAATATGCATCGAGACGAGGAGCATTGGTTCATTGCTCTATCACTCAGGCGCACTAGTGGCATAGGGTGCTAAGCACCAAAGTACCGAGGTAGCATTTAGACACATTGGTGGCGTAGGGCACCAACCTTGCCTCACCTTGGACTTGTTCCTAGTACCTTGCCCCTGACCTTTCCAAAAAAATTAATTATTTTAGGATCCCAAATACATTTAGAAAGGGGAATTATTTTCATAAACTTTATAAATAGGACCCTAGGGTTATTTTGTAACTTATATCTTTTTCACGTGCAAGAGCAAGGGAAAACCAATTCATCTTAGGCTTCAATTTTATACTATTTTTTAGTCTTGAATTATATGAAAACAATCTTATTTGTATTTTGATTACTATGAGTTGATAAAAGCCTTTGTATTGGGGTTGTAGCCATGGGTAATGGTTGAACAACGATTTCTATGGATTAATTTAGTTATCAGATAAATTACTTTTGTATTCTTGTTTAATATTTCAGAACTAGCCACCATTGACATAAATATATTGTCTATTCTTGAACTAAAGAGAGAAAATAGGTATAAAGATCAAAGAATACAAAGAGTGTGCTCTTTCTTGCATACCACTTATTTAGATTCATGTTTAGGATTGACATCCTGATGAACACTTTGCTTGGTTACAAAAGAAGATGAAACATAAATGCTTGCCAATTGATTCAGCCTATCCCCGCTCAACAATGTCGTTAGACAATCAACTAGAGTAGGCGATTAGAGGTCGCGAGATCATGATCACAACATCAACCATGTAAATCAACAATTTGATGACCTAATTAATTCATACATGATATGTCATACATGAAACCTAAAGTATGTTTCAGCCATGGAACATGAAACCTAAAGTATGTTGCAGCCATGGAATTGTCTCTTAACTGTTAAAACACCGAAATTGATGTTGTAATTAGTTACTTACAAAGTTGAATTATTTGCAACAGTAGTATAGAAACCACACGTTTATTTAGAATAATTTCTTTAAATTGTGGAATTAGTAAAATTGTTATAAATAAATTGTAAGTCCTTTGGGTTCGACAATCAAATTCTGAAGGAGCAATTTATTACTTTTGTGATCACGTACAAATACGTGTGCATTTGGGAGCAACAAGTTTTTGATGCCATTGTCGGGGACTTTAGAATTAGTTATATTTAATTTTTTAAGCCTACTATTTTATTATGCAAGTGTTAGTAATTTGATCTTAGCTGATTTGGATTATAGGTCTTAGAGAACAATCTGGCTCGAGGAAGAAAACTCATAGAATAATTGCATGAACCTGAAAGATTTCCTCATTGATAAAGAATGCTAGCGGCTCTATACCCACTTCAGCAGTTTGAGCCAGGTACCAAAGAAAAATCCTGAGGATAATCGTGGTGAAAATGTGGAAAATGAATAGGAAGAGGTACCTATAGAGATGGAAGGAAGACTGATCCGTGATGTGGCAGTCCCACTCACCACCAATGTTACATCTAGTATTTGGAAACCACCACCGGATGGGAGATTTGAGCGAAACCAAAACATAGTGCAACTCATTCATTTTACTAGGCAATTCACTGGCCTTCCTCATGAGGATCCCCAAATGCATATAAGGAACTTTTGAGAAATAAGTGACACTTACATTCCAATGGCAGTACCATATGATTATGTAAGGTTAACTCTTTTTCTGTTCTCACTTTTGGGAGAAGCAAGGTTGTGGTTGGCATTTGAAAGATCAAATTCATCACTACATAGGACAATCTTGTAAGGAAATTTTTGATTAGATTCTTCTCGTCAAGCAAGACTGCAAAGCTAAGGAATGAGAGTTTCAAGCAGAGAAGTGGAGACAACATGTACCAAGCATGGGACCGATTTAAACAATTATTGATTGTTTTTCTACATTATTTCCAAGCAAATGAAGTTCTAGCTCACACATTTATTAGAGGCCTCGAATATAATGCAAAGGTACTTCTAAATTCTCCAGCAGGTGGGCAAGCTTTAGAATGGACACGTGATGAGCTAGTTCAACTCCTAGACAAACTCTCGGAAGGCAATCCAGAATGGAATGGAGATGCACAAAGAAATATGGGAAATAGGCTGCAGGAATGTTAGAAATTGACACTATAACATCATTTACCACACAAATAGATTCTTGGCGACATCAGATTACTACTCAGACAACCAATTATCACTAGGGCAACAACAAGTGCAAGAAAATGCAGTACACTAACCTAAAGGATGGTATGAACTTTGTGGTAGTGGAGAACACATGACTGACTATTGTGAATCAAACCCAAATTTTGTGATCTATGTATGTAATTCCCAAAGAGGTGGATGAATGTAGTATTATGGCAACACATATAAGCCAAGTCGGAGAAATCACTCAAACTTCTCATGGGGTGGTAATCAAAATCAAAATCAAGTCCATGGACAAAATCAATATAGACTTCAAGGAAATGGGTAGTAGCATCAAAACCATGGCCAAAGTGTTAATCAAGGGGTCCAACAAGGAAACATGACTAGTGAGGAGATGTTCTAGCACCTGATGGCATAGATGGGAAAAACCAATGCAAAGGTAGATAATTTTGGAACGGAGTTGAGAAATGCCCAGCTGTCAAATAAAAATTTGGAAAGGCAGACTGCACAATAGGTTAGTGTTATAACCATATGTCTAGATGGGGGTCTTCTGGGGGACACTGATCCAAACCCAAAACAAGTAAATGATGTGGGTATGAGAAGTGATTTATGACTAGAAAAGCTAGCTCCAAAGAATTGAAATACCGAAGTAGTGAGTGGAGAAAAGAAACAAGAAGAGGTTGGTCAAATGTCAAATTTCAAGACGGTTGTTCCTCAAGTAAAATCATCTCCTCCTTTTCCAAAAATAAAGAAAAATGAAGATGAGTGCTTTGCTAAGTTTCTCTCTCTCCTTAAAGAATGTCACGTTGATCTACCTTTAGATGATATTTTGCAGGGAATTCCTAAATACACCAAGTATGTGAAGGAGATAGTTGTGAAAAAGATAAGGTTGACTGAGTATGAAACAATGGTACTTACTGAGGAGTGCAGTTCCATAATTCAGACTAGACTACTCACAAAGTTAAAAGATATGGGCAGCTGCACGGTTCAAATTATAAATGGGAAAAGTGTTCATGCATGGGGTTATATGATCTAAGTCCAAGTATAAATCACGTTCCTTCATAATTATATAGATAAATTAGGGTTGGGTAGTACAAAACCAACCATTATCATCTTATAGATTGCAAATAGATCTTTTGCTAGGCCACAATGGGTAGTAGAAGATGTGTTGGTACAAGTAGGGTTGTTGATCTTTCGTGTAGACTTTGTGGTCCTAAACTTTGAGCTTGATCCTGAAGTTTCAATCATATTGGGACAACATTTCTTAGCCACGGGGCGAGCATTGACTGATGTAGCAGTAGGGAAGTTGACCATGAGGGGGCATGACAAGATAAAAGTGATTGATGCCTACAGCGCTATGAAGTTTCCTGCTATCTCTGAGCATTTTTCTATTATCAGTGTTGTGGATCTAGTCATAGAATCACATTATATTCCTTCGACAGATCCATTGGAAAGAGTATTGGTAGAACATCACAATTTTGGGGATCTGGAAGCTCAAGAGTTGTCCACTTGTATTGATGTGGGGTTGTGGGAACCTAGAGAGGTGAAGGGGAATCATTAGATTGAGTTTTGTAACCTCTAACCAAACCATCTATTATAAAAGCACCCAAGATAAAGCATAAATCTTTTTCGATGCACCTAAGGTATGCATATCTTGACGACAATGAAACTTTACCAATGACACATTCTGCACAATTATCTAACTTACAGGTTGACGCAGCATAGAAGATTTTGAAGTGAATAAAGAAATCCATTATGTGGAAAATGTTTGATATTCATGGGATTAGTCTGGCATTTTGTATGCATAAAATCTACATGGAGGAGGACCAAAATCTAAGTGCACAACTTCAACGTCAGCTACCATTGATGAAAGAAGTGGTAATAAAAGAGGTGATCGAGTGGTTTGATTTCAGAATTGTATACTCTATTTCTGGCAATAACCGGGTGAGTCATGTGCATCGTGTACTAAAGAAAGAAGGTATGATAGTGGTGAAGAACTAAAAGAATGAGTTGATAACCACATGAACTATTATTGGGTGGAAAATTTGCATGGATTACCAGAAACTTAATGATTCCACAAGAAAAGATCTGTAACACCCCGTATACGAAAATAGACCAGATTGTAGATTTCTGGTGTTGCAGGTGGCACTAACGGGCACCATCCACAAACCGTAGGAGGACCCACGGTCCATCCTGCAGGTCCGTGGTTCGTGCCAGCAAACTCCCCCATAACTCAGCCAGAAATTCGACCAAGTGTCGACCCACGGCCGGACCTACGGTCCGTAGGTCAGGTCACAGACCGTGGATCGATGCCCCTAAAGCCCAGCTTCAGTCCCGATTGACGGTTGACTAGCACGGACCATCATTCCAAGCACGGTCCGTAGGTTTGACCGTAGGTGAGGGTAGCAGCCAGTTATATGAAAATTGTAATTGGGTAAACTTCAGATGGTCATAACTATTAGCACAAAAGGAATTATGTGTACCATGACCTATGATATGATATATAATTGAATCCTCTTTCTAACTCCACCGAGTTTACTAAAATCTAACCTCCGAGTAAAAAGTTATGCTCATTTTAGTGAAGCCCTGTCGGGCATACTCGACCGACGACTCCAATCGACGGACCGTCAAATGACCTACGGCCCGTCAGTCCCGTCCGTTGGTCACTCCGACAGCAATTAAGTCAGCGGTCTTTTTATCTTTTCCTATTTCGGTTAACCCCTAAGGTACGTCGTGTAGACCCTAAATCATGAGGTTTTAGTTAATTTAAGCCTAGAAACATAACTAGAACTTACCTAAGTCAAATCATTAATCAAAACTTAGAAAATTAGAAGCAAGAGAGGAGAAAAAAGTCAAGAACCCTAGTTCAAAAATGCAGCAAGGTTCCATCAGTTTCAGCCTCGAAATCTAAGAATTTCTCCGTGGAATTCATCACCAGGTATGTGGCATTTCACTAGTGGGTTCCTTTCGCCCATTAGGTCCCTAGAATTCAGTCAGATTCTTGATTCCATGCTTATGAATAGACCTAGGGTTCTAGAATTACAACAGATCATCATGAATTAGTTATTAACATGTTCCAAATTAGATTTTCAGGTTATTACATCTTTTCTCGCATGAATTTCAGAACCCTAGCTATGTATTTCTTAGTTCTTGAATTAAACATGCTCGGTCAGATATTTCAGTTATTCAGTTATACATGCCTCAGTTATTAATGCATCATTATCAGATTAATTGTTGCATTCTCAGTTTACATGTTCAGTTGTGAGCTATCTAGTATTTACGGAAATTCAGTTATAACCAGTTAACCACTTAATCTATTGGGAGTACCATAATACCGAGTTGCACTAGGGTTCAGCGTACCCATATAGTCCCAAAACTACGAGCCACATAAGTGTAAGTCCCCTCTATGGGCAACATCAGTTTAGTGATCACACCAGAATGCCTCTATACCTCTGGCCGAGTATATTGGGTCCTCTAGATGTGGCGTATACATCAGACTCCACATTTAGCTCATGTGGTTTTATTGTCGGTTATTAGTAGCTCCCAAAGTTCAGTTAGACTCTATTGCATTGACCACATTTACAGTTCATTCAGTATTTAGTTAGCATGTTATAAATTGGTCATTGCATTCCGTTAGCTCAGTATTCAGTATCTATATCATGTTCATATTATTTCATTGCTTTATTGCTTTGTTCAGTTATATGCTCTTTCAGCTTTACTCTATCTTTCATGCTCAGTACCTTTCAAGTACTGACGCATACGTGCGCTACATCTTCTCGTGATGTAGTTTCAGCTTCTCAGCATCCAGATCATGCTTAGATCTATTCCCGATCTTCAGTTCAGCAACTTTAGTGGTGAGTCATCATTCTTCGAGGACTAGTGACATGTTTATCTTTATTGCTTTTAGTCTTTAGTTTCAGTTTTTGCTAGACCTAGTTGGGCCATGTCCCAAGATTTCTAGTCAGTTTAGAGGCTTATTTCAGACATAGATAGATTCAGCTTAGTATTGAGTTAATATATTCCTTGTATTAAACTCATCAATTTTCATTTATCTCAGTTATAGTATAGGGTTATTCCCCATATTTTCATCTTATTTATGATTTAGCTTCCGCACAGTTTCTATTATTCAGATTATATTTAGTGTACTCATGATCATGCCAGCAGGGTTAGCTTGGGATCACTTCTGGTCCTAGGTCCCGTGTCCGCGTCTCGGGGGTAGCTTGGGGCGTGACAAACTTGATACTAGAGCATTAGGTTTCATTGTCCTAGGATGTCTGAAAATCCGCATTAGGTAGAGTCATTTTCATGGATGTGTAGTGTGCACCACATCTAATGAGGGGGAGGCTACAAAGTGTTTTAGGAAATCTTCATTTTCTTATTACTTTTATCGTGCGTAAGGTATGATCTAAATTCCATTATAACTCGACGTTCTACATTTTAGTGATCATGGTTCATTTTCTTGTTACTCTTATCGTGCGTAAGGTATGATTAAATTCCATTCTAACTCGACGTTCTACGTTTCAGTGATCATGCCTCCTCGTAGAGCTAACGCCAGGAATGCGAATGCCAGGAACGCAAATGAAGCTCTTCCAGTTCCAGATCAGGAAGTCTCAAATGCTGAATTCAGGAATGCCATTCAGATGTTGACTTAGAGTGTCGCTAACCAGAACAATTAGTGGGTTCAAGCTCCTGTGAATGCAGATGGTGGATCAGCAGCAGCAAGGGTCCATGACTTTATTAGGATGAATCCGCCTGAGTTCTTAGGATCGCAGACTAGTGAGGATCCCCAAAATTTTTGGGATGAGATCAAGAAGATGTTTGAGGTGATGCAGATAACTGGGAATGATCGGGTTGAGTTAGAATCTTACCAACTGAAAGATGTAGCTCATATCTGGTATACTCAGTGGAAGGAGAATAGGGGTACAGATGCCGCTCCTATTACTTGGGATTATTT
>NW_006238932.1:1215517-1218441 GCF_000226075.1 Solanum tuberosum | reverse complement strand
TGACTTTGTTAGGATGAATCCGCCTGAGTTCTTAGGATCACAGACTGGTGAAGATCTTGAGAATTTCTTGGATGAGATCAAGAAGATATTTGAGGTGATGCAGGTCAGTGGGAATGATCGGGTTGAGTTAGCATCTTACCAAATTAATGATGTGGCTCATATCTGGTATACTAAGTGGAAGGATAACAGGGGTACAGATGATGCTCCTATTACTTGGGATTGTTTCAACGAAACCTTTCTGGACAGGTTTTTCCCCATAGAGTTGAGAGAAGCAAGGGCCCAGGAATTTATGAACTTAAGGCAGGGTAACATGGTTGTCCAAGAGTATGGGCTCAAGTTTAACCAACTCTCCAGGTATGCTCCTCACATGGTTGCTGATTCTAGGGATCAGATGAATAAGTTTATGTATGGAGTGCCAGACTTAGTGAAAACAGAGTACAGGAATGCTATGTTGTAAGGAGACATAAACATCTCTAGGCTCATGACTAATGCTCAGCAAGTTGAGGATGATAAGCGTAGGGAATAGGCTATGGAGACTAAGAAAGCAAGAACAGGTAACTACGAGTATTCCCAACAGAAATCGCGTGGTGGGAATTGCTCGCATTTTCAGCAGAAGTTTTCGACTCCAGCCCCTTCATCAGCTAGTGTTACATCCCCAGGTTCCGTAATGATTAGAAAGGAAGGGCGTCAGGCTCTAAGTCTCAAGGTAGTGTTTCAGGCACCAAACCTACCCAACTTGCCCGAAATGTAGTAAGAACCATCTGAGCGAGTGCCTTGCAGGTAAGGAAGAATGTTTTGGGTGTGGTCAGTCTGGTCATAGATTGAAGGATTGTCCTTCTAGACAGGGTCAAAGAGGAAATAATGGTAGAGCTCAGTCTACAACTTCAACAGCACCAGCAGGTCACCCGACTCAGCAGGGTAACTCATCCGGTACAAGTGGCGGACAGCGCCAGAACAGACTTTATGCTTTTCAGGCTCGTCAAGATCAGGAAGATTCTCATGATATAGTCACTTGTACGTTACTAGTCTTTGATCTTGATGTTTATGAATTGTTAGATGCGGGGGCTACTTTGTCTTTTGTAACTCCTTACATAGCAGTCCAATTTAGTGGTAGCCCAGAAACTCTTTCAGAACCCTTCTCAATCTCTACTCTAGTAGGTGACCCAGTTATAGCTAGATGGGTATAAAGAAATTGCCCTATCACAGTTTCCCAGAAAGTCACCTCAACAACTCTTGTAGAGTTAGAAATGGTAGACTTCGATGTCATTCTAGGCATGCATTGGTTACATTCCTATTATGCCTCAGTCGATTGTATAACTAGGATTGTTCGTTTTCAGTTTCCAGACAAACCAATCCTAGAATAGAAGGGTAGTAGCTTAGCGCCTATGGGTCGATTCATTTCTTACCTTAAGGAAAGAAAGATGATCTCTAAGGGTTATCTCTATCGTCTAGTTTGGGTTAAGGATTCTAGTTCTGAATCCCCAACTCTTGAGTCAGTTCCTTTAGTCAATGAGTTTCCAGAAATATTTCCAGATGATCATCCCGGAGTTCCTCCCGAAAGGGAAATCGACTTTGGAATTGATCTCCTTCTAGATACCCAGCCTATCTCTACTCCTCCTTACAGAATGGCTTTAGATGAGCTTAAGGAATTGAAAGAGCAGTTGAAAGACCTTCTAGATAAGGGTTTCATCAGACTTAGTATTTCGCCATGGGGTGCACCAATGTTGTTCGTAAAGAGGAAAGATGGTTCTCTCAAAATGTGCATTGACTATAGGCAGTTGAACAAAGTTACAATCAAGAACAAGTATCCCATCCCCAGGATTGATGACTTGTTCGACCAACTTCAGGGTGCTAGTCATTTCTCAAAGATAGACCTCAGATCAGGTTATCATCAGCTTAGACTTAAAGATAGTGACATTCCGAAGACAGCCTTTAGAACTTGGTTTGGTCATTACGAATATGTAGTTATGTCATTTGGACTAACTAATGCTCCCGCAGCTTTCATGGATTTGATGAACAAAGTGTTCAAGTAGTACTTGGACTTGTTCATTATCATCTTTATTGATGACATCCTCATTTACTGTAGGAATGAGGAAGAACATGCGAGTCATTTGAGAGTTGTTCTGCAAACTCTCAAAGATCGCCAGTTATTTGCAAAATTTAACAAGTGCAAGTTTAAGTTACAATCATATTGTGTCTAGTGAAGGAATTCAAGTAGATTCCCAGAAGATAGAAGCAGTGAAACAATGGCCAGACCCACCTCTGCTACAGATATCAGAAGTTTCTTGAGTTTAGCGGGCTATTACAGACGGTTTGTGGAAGGATTTTCATCCATAACCTCACCATTGACTAGGTTGACTCAGAAAAAGGTTAAGTTCCAGTGGTTAGATGATTGTGAGAAAAGCTTCACAGAATTGAAAACTAGGATAACTACAGCTCCTGCCTTGACTCTACCAGAGGGTTCAGATGGTTATGTGATCTATTGTGATGCATCCAGGGTCGGCCTAGGTTGTGTGTTGATGCAGCGAGGTAAGGTTATAGCCTATGCTTCTAGAAAGCTTAAGGTACATGAGAAGAATTAACCGACTCATGACCTCGAGCTTGCAGCAGTGGTGTTTGCACTCAAGATTTGGAGACACTACTTGTATGGTGTTCATGTAGATGTGTTCACAAACCATAAGATCCTCCAGTATGTATTCACCCAGAAAGAGTTGAATCTTCACCAGAGAAGGTGGCTTGAGTTCCTCAAAGATTATGATATGAATGCGCATTACCATCCGGGTACGGCGAATGAAGTATCAGATGCTCTTAGCAGATTATCTATGGGTAGTGTAGCACATGTTGAGGAAGAAAGAAAAGAGCTAGCAAAGGATGTTCACAGACTTGCTCGACTAGGAGTTCGTCTTATGAGCATATCAAATGGT
>NW_006238932.1:1158607-1215431 GCF_000226075.1 Solanum tuberosum | reverse complement strand
ATGTGTTCCTAGTGTGGGCGAGTTGAGACAACATATTCTTGCAGAGACCCATAACTCCAGATTTTCTATCCATCCAGGCGCCCTAAGATGTACCGCGATCTGCGGGAAGTCTATTGGTGGAATGGTATGAAAAGAGATATAGTAGATTTTGTGGCTAAGTGCCCAATTGCCAGCAAGTCAAGGTAGAACATCAGAAACCAGGAGGTATGACTCAAGAGATTGACATTCCTACTTGGAAGTGGGAAGTGATCAACATTGACTTCATCACAGGTTTACCTCGTACTCGCA
The DNA here is from genome assembly GCF_000226075.1 of Solanum tuberosum. Taxonomy (NCBI): domain Eukaryota; kingdom Viridiplantae; phylum Streptophyta; class Magnoliopsida; order Solanales; family Solanaceae; genus Solanum; species Solanum tuberosum. Next base: position 1,215,143 of record NW_006238932.1, on the reverse strand, counting down.
GACAGCATGACTCCATTTGGGTGATTGTTGATAGGGTTACTAAGTGTTCTCGCTCTTTGGCGGTCAAGACTACAGATTCGGCAGAGGATTACGCCAAGCTTTACATTAATGAGATTGTGTGGTTGCATGGGTTCCTTTGTCTATAATCTCAGATAGAGGTCCTCTGTTTACCTCTCATTTCTGGAAGTCATTACTGAAAGGTCTTGGTACTCAGGTTAATCTTAGCACAACATTTCATCCCCAGATGGATGGTCAGGTAGAGTGTACCATTCAGACGTTAGAGGACATGTTGAGAGCTTGTGTGATCGACTTCAAGGGTAGTTGGGTGCTCACCTTCCTCTTATTGAGTTCGGTTATAAAAATAGTTACCATTCCAGCATTCAGATGGCCCCTTATGAGACATTGTATGGGCGTAGATACAGATCTCCAGTTGGTTGGTTTGAAGTAGGTGAAGCAACCTTGATAGAACCAGATTCAGTCCTTGATGCTATGGAGAAAGTGCAACTCATTAGAGATAGACTTAAGACTGCCCAGAGTCGCCAGAAGTCTTATGCAGATGTGAGAAGAAGGGAACTAGAGTTCCAAGTTGATGATTGGGTTTTCCTGAAAGTGTCACCTATGAAGGGGGTGATGAGATTTGGCAAGAAAGGGAAGCTCAGTCCCAGATATGTAGGCCCTTGCCGGATCCTGAAAAGGATTGGTAAATGGCTTATGAGTTAGAGTTGCCACCAGACTTAGCAGCAGCGCATCCAGTCTTTCACATTTCTCTTTAGAAGAAGTGTGTAGGTGATCCAGCATCCATAGTGCCATTAGAGAGGGTGGCTGTTAAAAGATAGTCTCTCATATGAGGATGCACCAGTTGAGATTCTCGATCGTCAGGTTAGAAGGTTGAGAAATAAAGAAGTCGCTTCAGTCAAGGTTTTGTGGAGGAGTCAGTCCGTAGAGGGAGCTACTTGGGAAGAAGAAGCAACCATGAAGTCCAAGTATCCTCACCTCTTTCCTTCCGATTCCATTCCAGCTTTGAGGGTAAATAGGTTCCTCTCAATTTTCAGTCATTCATGCGTAAATTCAGTCTTAGAATCATGTTCCTTCAATTAGTACTTGCATTTCTCAGCGTATTTGCATGTTCTTGGAATTCAGTTCAGTCATAAATTCAGTTCTCAGTGTTTAGTGGTAGGGATTGTAGCCCTCTCCCTTCATTTCATATAGTTTAGTCTTCATTCGAGGACAAATGGTCCCACGGGGGAGATAATGTAACACCCCGTATCCTAAAATAAACCAGATTGCAGATTTCTGGTGTTGCAGGTGGCACTCAAGGGCACCAACCGTAGGAGGACCCACGGTCCGTCCTACAAGTCTGTGGTTCGTGTCAGCAAACTCCCCTAGAACTCAGCCAGAAATTCGGCCAAGTGTTGACCCACGACCGGACCTACGGTCTGTAGGTCAGGTCACGGACCGTGGTTCGTGTCCATGGATCAATGCCCCTAAAGCCCAGCTTCAATCCTGATTGACGGTAGACCAACACGGACTGTCTTCGATGCACGGTCCATCGGTTTGACCGTAGGTGAGGGTAGCAGCCAGTTAGATGAAAATTATGATTGGGTCAACTTTAGATGGTAATAGCTCTTGTAACAAAGGTAATTATGTGTCCCATGACCTATGATATGATAGATAATTGAATCCTCTTTCCAACGCCACCGAGTTTGCTAAAATCTGACCTCCGAGTAAAAAGTTATGCTCGTTTTAGTGAAGCCCTGTCGGGCATACTCGACCGACGACTCCGATCGACGGACCGTCGATTGACCTACGGCCCGTCAGTCCCGTCCGTCGGTCATTACGACAACAATTAAGTCAGGGGTCTTTTGGTCTTTACCTATTTCGTTTAAACCCTAAGGTACGTTGTTTAGACCCTAAATCATGAGGTTTTAGTCAATTTAAGCCTAGAAACATAACTAGAACTTATCTAAACTCAAATCATTAAATCAAAAACTTAGAAAATTAGAAGAAAGAGAGGCGAAAAAGGTCAAGAACCCTAGTTCAAAAATGCAGCAAGGTTCCATCAGTTCCAGCCCCGAAATCTAAGAATTTCTCCGTTGAATTCATCACCAGGTATGTGGGATTTCACTAGTGGTTCCTTTTGCCCATTAGGTCCCTAGAATTCAGTCAGATTCTTGATTTCATGAATATGAACAGACCTAGGGTTTCTAGAATTACAACAGATCATCATGAACTAGTTATTAACATGTTCCAAATCAGATTATCATGTTATTACATCATTTCTCGCATGAATTTCAGAACCCTAGCTATGTATTTCTTTAGTTCTTGAATTACACATGCTAGGTCAGATATTTCAGTTATTCAGTTATACATGCCTCAGTTATTAATGCATCATTATAAGATTAATTGTTGCATTCTCAGTTTGCATATTCAGCTTTGACCTATCCACTATTCAGTCATAACCAATTAACCACTTAATCTATTGGGAGTAGCATAGTACCGAGTTGGACTAGGGTTCAGCATACCCATATAGTCCCAAAACTACGAGCCATGTAGGTGTAAGTCTCCTCTATGGGCAACATCAGTTTAGTGATCACGCTAGCATGCCTCTATACCTCTGGCAAGGTATATTGGGTCCTCTCGATGGGGCGTGTACATCGGACTCCACATTTAGCTCATGTGGTTTTATTGTCGGTTATTAGTAGCTCCCATAGTTCAGTCAGACTCTATTGCATTTACCACATTTACAGTTCTTTCAGTATTCAGTCAGCATGCTATAAATTGGTTATTGCATTCAGTTAGCTCAGTATTCAGTTATATCATGTTCATATTATTTCATTGTTTTATTGCTTTGTTCAATTATATGCTTTTTCAGCTTTACTCTATCTTGCATGCTCAGTATCTTTCAAGTACTGACGCATAGGTGCGCTACATCTTCTCGTTGTATGTAGGTTCTAGGTTCTCTAGCATCCAGATCACGCTTAGATCGATTCTCGATCTTCAGTTCAGCAGCATCAGTGATGAGTCCTCATTTCTTCGAGGACTAGTGACATGTTTATCTTTTTTGCTTTTAGTCTTTAGTTTCTAGTTTTTGCTAGATCTAGTTGGGGCATGTCCCAAGATTTCTAGTCAGTTTAGAGGTCTTATTTCAGACATAGATAGATTCAACTTAGTATTGAGTTAATATCTTCATTGTATTAAACTCATCAATTTTCATTTATCTCAGTTATAGTATATGGGTAGTCCCCCATCTTTTCATCTTATTTATGATTTTAGCTTCCGCACAGTTTTCTATTATTCAGATTATATTTAGTATGCTCATGATCATGCCAGCAGGGTTAGCTTGGGATCACTTGTGGTCCTAGGTCCCGTGTCCGCGTCTCGGGGGTAGCTCGGGGCGTGACAAGATCAATATCCCGTCCCTTTCATTAATCAAATACTTGACAATTTATTAGGGAAGGAATACTATTCATTTTTAGATGGTTATTCCCGATATAATAGGATTGTGATTGCACCCGAGGATCAAGAGAAGACTACTTTCACATGTCCCTATGGCACATATGCTTTTAAGTGTATGCCATTTGAACTCTACAATGCCCCTGCTACATTTCAGAGATGTATGATGGTTATTTTTATGACATGGTGGAGGACTTTGTAGAGGTATTCATGGATGATTTATCCGCCTTTGGGAAGTTTTTCAAGGTATATCTTCAAAACCTCGATAAAGTACTTACTCATTCTTAAGATACTAATATGGTACTTAATTGGGGGAAATGTCACTTCTTGGTTTGGAAAGGAATAGTGTTGGGTCACAAGGTATCGAAATATGGATTAGAAGTGGATAAAGCTAAAGTTGAGGTAAAAGAGAAACTGCCACCTCGAGTTTCTGTCAAAAGAGTAAAAAGCTTTCTAGGGCATGTGGGTTCTTACCGAATATTCATCAAGGACTTATCCAAGACTGCCTAACCTATGTCTAGTGTCTTGGAGAAATAGGGGAAATTTGAGTTTGATGATCATTGTCTAAAGGCTATTGAGATACCAAAGAATTTAATAGAAGCTCAAATCTTGATTGCTCCGAGCTAGGAGCTAACGATTGAACTCATGTGTGATGCAAGCGATGTAGCAGTGGGTGCAGTATTGGGACGAAGAAGAGATAAGGTGTTCCATTCGATTTATTATGCTAGAAGGATCCTTGACATTGTCCAAGCTAATTACACAATGACTGAGAAGGAGATGCTTGCTCTGGTGTTAACCTTCGACAAGTTCAAATCCTATTTGGTAGCTACCTAAGTGACTATCTTTACTAACCATGCAGCTATTAGGTACTTATTCAACAAGCTAAGCCAAGGCTCATTCATTGGATATTTCTTCTACAAGAGTTTTACCTTGAAATAAAAGCCCGAAAAGGCGTAGAGAACCAAATTTCTGATCATCATTCAAGGTTGGAGAACTTCTGTCATGTGCAAGAAGAAGGAGTGATTCCGGAAGAGTTTCTAGACGAGAAGGTTATAGCCTTAGATATCTCCAAAATTCCCTAGTACACTAAAAGAGTTAATCTATTGGTAAGTGGAGTGTTTGCATCGAGTGCAACCACTCATCAAAGAAAGATGCTAAAGCATGATGCAAGGTTCTACATGTAGGATGAAACATTATTATTCAAACAAAGGGTGGATCAAGTGGTTAGAAGATGCATTTAGGAAAACGAGGCCAAGAAAGTACTCGAGAGTTGTCATGCAAGTCCTTATGGAGGTCGTCACTAAGGAGAGTGTACGACTCACAACGTATTACAATCAGGCTTCTTCTTGCCCTCTTTGTTAAAAGATTCTATAGAATATGTGGAAGAATGTGACCATTGTCAATGGTTGGGTACTATATTAAGAATATATGAGATTCCACTAAACAATATTGTTGAGGTAGAAATCTTTGATGTGTGGGGTATTGACTTCATGGATTAGCCCACTAATAGATGGAAACCAATACATTCTAGTGGCGATAAATTTTGTGTCCAAGGGTATCAAGTTTGTAGCTCTTCCCTCGAGCGATTCAAAGGTGCTGATTAAATTCATAGAGAAGCAAATTTTCACTCATTTTTGTACTTTTAAGGGAAATCATAACTGATGGAGGTAAGAACTTCATTAACCACTTGGTGAAGAATCTTCTCACAAATTTTTTTATTTATCATAACGTGTCTACGACATATCATCCACAAACTAGTGGCCAAGTTGAAGTGTCCAATCAAGAGGTGAAGCAAATCTTTGAAAAAAACAATAAATGCACTGAGGAAAGATTGGGTCGGGAAGCTTGACGACACATTATGGGTATATAGGGCAGTATATAAAACACCCATAGGGACTTCTCCCTATCACATGGTGTTTGGTAAAACATGTCATCTTCCGGCAAAGTTAGAACATCAAGCATATTGGGAGATAAAGAAGTTAAATCTTTACTCAGAGCTAGTAGGCAGGAAAAGAGTAGGAAAATTGCATGAACTTGAGAAGTTTAGGCTCCATGCTTATGAGAATGCAAAGTTGTACAAAGAGAAGACTAAGTGATTGCAGGACAAGCACATAGTCACTCGTACCTTTACTCCAGGCCAAAAAGTATTGCTCTGCAACTCTAGACTTAGACTATTCCTAATGAAATAAGGTCTCAATGAAGTGGGCCTTTCGAAGTGGTGAGGATGATACAACATGGTGTTGTTGAGCTTAAAGGAAAGGATGCATCATCATTCTTAATAAATGGACAACGGTTTAAGCACTACTTTGGTAAATATGCAAATTGAGATTGAGAAGCTCTTGAGCTAAATGATTAATGATTCAAGTTTGCGTCGAGACGTGACGTTAAACAAGGCACTTCATGGGAGGCAATCCGTAAATATTTGTAATAGTTTGTTATTTTTCATTTTATTTTATTATATTTTTGGTAAGATTTAGTTTAAATTACAATTACTTGAAATATTTAGGTATAAAAAATGAGGCGTGCCACGACCAAAATAAGTCGTTAGGTGAGAGGCAACCCACCATTTCTATATATGGTTTAGATGATGCACAGACAAAGGAACGTGTACCAAGCATCAAGAAGAAAATTTTAAATGATAAGACGTAGAAGAGGCACGCCGCGCCATGCATGCAACAACTGCAGCACTAGTCGAGCTCTCTTACAGCACGTCGTGCCAGGTGTGTAGAAATGTTGTACTGGACGAGCACTCGCCAGGTGCGCCACACCAAGTTTATAAGTTCTGCAACCAATATTTGGTGGACTGGCAACATATCGTGCCCCATGGATCTTCACAAAAAAAAATTAATTTTGTGTGGCGCACCCATCAAAATCCCACTCTAACCTTTTATTTCTAGACCTAATAAAATTCCTCACTTTCTCACTCTACCTTCTGCCCCTCGCTCCAATTCCTTCAACTTTCTTTGCTTCTAACTTACAACTCTCACACCCAAACACCACAATCCTCCGTTGTTGCTTTCCCTAAGCTTTTTCCAGACATCAATCCTTCCACCACCAACCACCAAAGAAAACAAACCCCACCAAAAAACCCCACTGCCAATGCCTCCCCACCCCCTCCCCACACCAAAATATTTTTTCTTCTCTTTTCTCACACTTTATGGGTTTTCATGGCACCTAAAGGAAAAAATATTGAAATTGGAGCGAGTAGAAAGAGAAATAGGAAGGGGTCTTCTGCTAGAACTTCTAATCGGGAACCTATGTGATTTCTCCTTTAAAAATTCAATAAACAAGTGGTGGATATATTGGAGAGGAATGTTATTATTGTCAGTAGGTTTAAAAGTATATGAGCAATGAACATGTAAATGAGGGGTGTTTGCAAGCTGCATTTCTCCAAATTCATACCAAGGTGTACGCATTGGGCATCTAATACATTTACCTTGACCAACCTTAGTGTAATTTAAGTCTTGTGCATGAATTACATGCTATTTAGAACGCATATAACTTTTTTAGAAATTAAGGTGATATAAGGTGTCGTCTTGTTTAGTTTTCGATAGGAGTATTGAATGAACTTTTGGGGACTCCTGATTGTGACCATACTAAATATCAAAAGATGATGGAGACGCCTCCGTATAGAGATATACACCATACTCTTTATGGTGTAAATTCAATTTCTAAGTGGGAACAAACTAAGGATACTGGTAGACATGGCACTCTGCATATACCCATTTAAATCAAGAGGTGCGTGTTTGACTAAAAATTATGTGTAGTACCTTGTTACCCTGTAAGAACACCTCGGAGTTAACTATGTAAAGGGAAGTGTTCGTCTACAGACTCATGAAAGGGCTGCATATTAATGTGGGTGCATTCTTCATCAAAATATGATGAAGTTTTGTAGTAATATGAAATGGTGCTTTTGCTATGGTAGTTTATCTCTGTCATATGCCCTCATCACTAACCATTCCCTAAAATGTTAAGAAAACATCAATTCAAGAGTGATTGAGTTCACTCCTTCTAGAGGAAATGATTCGTGTACTGATTGATTGCATTAGCTCCTATATTCCTCACTCGATAGATCTTATTTATAACTAGTAGTCTTCAATGCCGTCATTTTTCACTTTGTAATGTTGTGTTTAGTTATGTGGCTGGTCTATATATGGATTACTTTGTCGATTACTTGATTGCACTAGTCTTATAGACAACTCTTTAGCATCCCGCCATTCCTTCTTGTTAACACAGGATATCTAGCTCATTCTAAGGTAGATCTCATAGAGTCCTACTTAAAGTGAAAATTAGTTTTTTAGTTAAAGTAAAGAGAGCACAAACTGAGGGAAAAAAACCTATGTTCTTACGAAGGATGGGAATTAAGGCTACTAAGATCGAAACTCACGACCTAAGTACTAAGTAAACCTAGAATGGGGATGCCAATCTTATAAAGAAAGTACCGCTATCTAAAGTAACCTTGTAGGGGGGAGCTGCGTATAGCATTCTAGGATATCAATAAGAGAAAGAATTAGACTTATGACCTCACTGTAGTGGCTTGTAGACTTGCTTTGCCACAAAAACCTCAAGTAAAAACCTTTTAGAATTGTGGCGCTCACCTGTCTACTACTAGACCTTAAGTAACTACTCTTATGAGGATCCATCTAACAACTTAATGACTTGCTTGAGTCATCTAAGAGGTAAGGCCTGCTCCGATCAAACCTAACTTTCATTATTGAGCTAAAGGAGTTCCCTAGCCCTTAAAGTTTGCACCTTGATCCTTCTATAATGGCAGTCTTCTTCCACTTTGACTTTACGATATTATCCTTGCTAGTTTGATCTATTGAATTAAGGATTTCGATTGGATTGGTAATAAGTCTATCATACTCTACCATACTATAAAGAAATGAATGCATGTTCATTCGGACATTGAGAAGAAAGGTCAAAACAAATTCGGTGTCAACACTTGACTGATCGGAGGACCTAACTAGCTTCAGCCAATTTTTGGTAGTCTAGGAAGCATTTCTTTTACTCTTACATGTCTATTAAGTGTTTTGGTGCTTGCACCAATTCTCATATTTTGTCTTTTATTTTGTGTATCAAGCAAGTTTCGAAAGAAGGTTCCCGATTTGCTTTGTATGAAAAATCCTATATTTTTATCCCTATGTGATCCATAGTTTGTGAGTAAGCTTTGGAGGAGTAGAGTTTGAGCATTAAAATACCAATGGATCAATTTTTCTTTATTCAATATAATTATTGAAAGTATAAAGAAGAACAGACGTTTTTCGCAAACAACAACTATCCATAGCGAGAGAGATCCCTTGTCTGTGTCGTCTACCTCTATATAAAAATAGAATAAAATGGTAGAAGCCCTAACCTATAGCAACTATAAATATCGAATCAAGTCTTCGCTCTTTAGATCAGTCCATCCATAGTGGAGGAATTCTAGTAATTGTTTCCCAAATCTGGCCTTCCCATTCCAAAAAGAGAGTTTCTTGATCCTTTTCCAAAAAGAATGATGAGCGACAATGACAAGAATTTGAAACTAATAAAAAAGGTAAGCCCACCGCTGAAAGAGGTCAAAGAAGGTTCAACTACCTCAGGATGCTTTACTCTTAACAACACAAGGGGCCTTCCTCAACATGTCACGAAGCTCCATTCTTCGGTGGGTACCCATTACTTGAATTTGAAAGGCGAACATCTGGACAAGGGAAAGTGCAGTGCACCTGGTGAGAATAGCTTTCTTGCTGGAAAAGCGGCATACCTGAAAAAATCCCTTCCTCGGATTCGAACTGATGACTTTCTTAGCCTATTTCTAAAGGGAGAACTGATCAACTTTCATGTGTTAAGCATACAACTAAAGTAGCATGATTAGACCTTCTTATCACTTTTTTGACTAGCTATAAAGTTCCATCCCTCTTGTCTTACTTAGATAGAGAAATGAGTATGCAAGACTTTCTACCCTGTGTTTCTTATCTTAAAAAATGGCGAACCTTGGTTCGCTAGCCTCCTTTCTAGTCTCGTGTAGGGACTAAGTTAAGTCATTCCACAAAAATAGTCTTTACTGATTAAGCTTTCTCAGTCTTGGTTTGAATGCCTCGGGAGTTCAGTGAACAGTTCTTTGGGTCTTAACACCTTTGTCGTATCACCTCCTAAGGTGAATAAGATAAGTGAACTAGCATTTCTTACTGGATGCCCTAGCCGGAAAGGGTTTTGAAAGGGCTACTTTCTTCTGCATTGGGTTGTCGGGCTCGCCCCAAGACCAAAAATACAGCAAAGAGGTTATCCCTTATCAACGTATATTTTTGAGGGTAAACCAAGGGCTTACCCACAACTTTTGTCCATGAATCCTCTTTCGTTTGGTTAGGGGACTAAAGGGAATTGTCTCTTGTGCTATGGTCTAATATCTGTGTCAAACAGTGGATACAGGCCATTCCCCTAAGACGATTGATTCAATTCCTAGCAAGTCTTGTCTCTCACCTTAACTTGAAACAAAGCCTATGATGACTCTCAATTCTTTTTTTTGAAACTTTAGTAGGCTCCCCCTTCTTTTGCAATAAGGTACATCAATAGATTGACTGCTAGGCTGAAGAATCTTACTCGATTCTTACGTTCTTTGGAGATTGAGGAGGATGTTCATGATGTGAGTCCACCCTAATCTCCCTATTTGGTATGTCATCTGGTTGATGTAAGAAAAACCTAGGCACAAGATATGCCACATAGGCTAGTTTTGTTGACTATGGATTATTAGGTGAGTGATGATAGTTGAATGGGTCGCATGTATGGTATGGATTAAATGCAATAGAGTATTGGTGGCCATAATGTCATAGAGGAGGATATGACTACATTGGCAAAGTGTTACCCTCTGACAGACAGTTCGATGTACATGTGTCACATGGGCCCGACATTTCAAGAGCCTATTGATGATAAAAACACCACTGAGGATAAGGAGGTTGAGACTGAGGATGATGGGATTGATTATCATGATTACACTCGTGCTGGTGATGCTGATATAGCCTTGATGGTTGTGGATTTTTCAGTGAATGTGGGAATTGCTCATTAAGATCGCTAGGCCTAAAAGGGGTTCTTTTTTACTCTATACTCACGTTTGATTTGTGCACTGGGATAGTGCTCTCTTTAAGTGTGGAGTGGGATAAAGAATTCCGTGTAAATATTTTATTGTGTTAAGTCGTTTTGTTTCTTAGGATGGGTTCCTCGGCTTTTCTGGTTCTTTTCTTCAGGATAGTCCCATTGAACCGATTAGGACTAGATTGCTTTTGTTTTTTTTGGTAGTTTGAATTAATTTAGTCATAGAAGTGATTGTTCCCAATGATGGAAGGATGACCACCATTTTAATGTAAAATTAGTCATAGGTTGGTAGATTGTGAAGCCGGAACTTTGGTAGTTTGAAGCATTGCTTAGGATTTAGTCAGACGTCATGGGTAGTTTGCACTTAAGTATGCAAATATAATGGAATTAGTAACCTCAAGACACACATTTGTTCTTTGTTTTGACTCTAAATTGATAAAACATGGGCTTATTTGTTTGTTCCCTTTACCAGGCTCAGCATGATATCATTCTAAAAAGTATATTTACAGGTACCAAGCGCCTATACGGTAGAAGGCAGTCAATGTGGTTCGTATGAGCATGCTAATATGTTGTGTTGTTATGTGTATGTCATGATGTCATATGTGGTGAGTGTTTCACTAGTTTCTTCCATACAATAGCGTCTAAAAATTGTCTCGTGTGTGATAAACAAGTAACTTGTATGAATTATGGAATAAGATTGGAGCATTTCTTTGAAGAAAGAGAATGAGTTATGGAATATGTAAATTGTATGAATTATGGAAGAAGTAACTTACCCCGAAACCTTTTCATAAGAGAGACTTTCCTTACTTCTCAATGTTTACAAAGGGACAATGGATGTCGGATCTCCAACATACTTTTTCAACAAAGAGACATGAATACTGGATGTAACGATGCTAAATCATTATGTAACTCCAATTTATAAACAACCTTGCCAATACGCCTCAAAATCTGATATGGGCCAAGATACCAGGGACTAAGCTTCCCTTTTATTCCAAATCCCATCACACCCTTCATGGGTGAGATTTTCAAGTAAACCCAATCATCAACATCAAATTCAAGCTCTCTTCTTCTAACATCGACATAAAACTTTTGCTGACTTTCAGCCGTTTTCAACCTCTCTCGAATAATTCGAACATTTTCTATAATTTGATGAACCAACTCGGGTCCTATAAAAATGACCTCACCAACTTCAAACAACCTATAGGTGACCTACACCTTCTACTATAGAAAGCCTCAAATGGAACCATCACATTGCTATAATGATAGCTATTATTATAAGAAAACTCAATCAAAGGCAAATAATCATCCTCATTACCCTTGAAACCAAGCACAGAAGCTCTCAACACGTCTTCCATAGTCTGAATAATATGCTCGACTTGTCCATCGGTTAGGGGATGAAAAGTCATACTAAGCTTCACTTGGGTACAAAGACTTTTCTGAAACGACCTCCCAAACTAAGATGTAAATTGAGTACAATGATCAGAGATAATGGACAAAGGCACTCCATGCAACCTCATAATTTATCGAATATAAAGCTTGGCATACACTTTAGATATAAATGAAATCTTTACGAGAAGAAAGTGAGTCGATCTCATCATTCGGTCCACAATAACCCAAATTGAGTCAAATTAGCAACAAGTACGAGGTTAAACCATAATTAAATTTATACTCAAACCTTCCCACTTCCAAGTAGGAATATTAATATCTTGAGCCAAACCACATGGTTTCTGATGCTCAACTTTCACTTGTTGACAATTTGGACAGTTGGCCACATATTTTGCAATATCCTTCTTCATCACATTCCACCAATAGACTTCTCGCAAATCAAGGTACATTATGGTGGCTACTGGGTGAATAGAATATCGAGAATTATGAGTTTCTTTCAAAATTTGCTTTATGAACTCATCAATATTGGGAACACATAACCGACCTTCATATCAAAGGACACTATCTCCCCAGCGAGAAAGCTGCAAGGGATTTTTTAGGAATTTACATCTTCAAATCAACGAACACCGGATCAAAATCTTTCTTAGCCTTCACATATGATACAAGAGATAATTCAACCATTCTGAATAATTAGAGAAAAAACTCGCTCCTTGGAGTTGATCAAACACGTTATCAATCCTTGGAATATGATACTTATTCTTAATTTTACCCTTATTCAATTATCGATAGCAGTGTACATTCGGAGGGAACCATCCTTCTTTCGAACAAACAACACTGAAGCCCCCATAGAGAGATACATGGTCTAATACAATGTTTATCCAACAAGTTCTTCAATAGATCCTTTAAATCCTTAAGTTCTTTCAGGGCCATACAAGAAGAACTAATAAAGATATGATACATATTTGGAAGAAGATCAATACCGAAGACTATTTCCCTTTCAGGAGGAATACTTGGGAAATCGTCATAAAACACTCCCGAAAACTCAGTTACAATGGGGACTTACTCAAGAGTAGGGGTTTTGGAATCTATATCCCTTACCCTAACAAGATAATAAATGCAACCCTTAGAAATCATTTTCCTAGCCTTTAGGCAAGATATGAATTGACCTTTAAGAGCATAATTTCCCAATTCCCATGACATGATGGGTTTGTTCGGAACCTTGAATGTAACTTATCAGGTCCTATAATCTATGGAAGCATAACATTTCCATTCTAAGAATAATATCAAAATCTAGCATATCAAGCTCTACAAAATAAACATGAGTGACTCTAGGAGAAATAGAAATAGGGAAATTTCTATAAAACTCATTAAGAAACAGTAGAATCACCGACAAAAGTAGAGACATCAAAGGGATTAGAAAGGATTTCAACACCAACATCAAATCTCATGGCCAAATAAGGAGTAACAAATGACAATGTAGCACTCTAATCAAGAAAAACATACATATAAAAATGAAATACTTTCAACATACCGACAATGACATCCGGAGAACCCTCATGATCTTATCGAGTTTGATGAGCATAAAACATGTTTTGCTTCAGAGCATCGGAACCGCTAGGCTGAACTTGCATGCCATCATTTCCATTGTTCATGAGAAAATCTTTATCTTATGAAGGCTCTTGCCACAACCTAAAACACTATTGGTACCGGCCAAGCATTTTCCATCATGTTTCTTGCAACACCTTGTGCAAATGGAAATAGAAGACCAATTTCATCCACCTCCTTGAAACTTAGGGTTAGACACCCTATCTTTGTTTAAATTAGAGGTCCGATCATTTGAAGAATCTTGACTAGAAAAGCTTATCCAGGATTTAGAATGACCTTGTCCACCGGACTTAGAATGGGAAAAGTCACGATCACCTAAACGAACCCTTTGGGACTCTGTTGTCCTCTATTTGGGTTTCTTTTCCTCAATTTGTTGTGCATGAACCATCAGTGTAGAGATCTTCATTTCCTTAATTATCATGGCGGTTCGGCACTCTTTGACAACCAAGTCAGAAACAATCGATACAAACTTACTCATTCTTACCCTAGAATTGGCAACCATAGTCAGAACATACTTAGCCAATTGAGTAAACTTCAAAGCATACTTTTTCACACTTATATTACCTTGACGGAGATTAATGAATTCAATCACCTTTGCTTCTCTCATCTCAAGATGAATGAAACGATCAAGAAAAGCTCCCTTAAATTTCTTCCAATCAAGAGGAAATGTATCAATATCCTTTTCTTCCTTCCATTGTTCTAACAAAACTTGAGCAATACCCTTAAGTTGATAAGCGGTTTATGTGAGACTAAAAATACACATTTTTAATCATTATTTGCCTCACTTTTAGTATTTTTATTTATCCCTTTTTAGCATTGATTCTATGAAATGTGCTTAATAGTATATTTTATTTGTACGATTAAATTGGTGTGAATATGAAGAACTTTGGAGCTAAAACTAATTAAAGATGGAAGATTATAGAAGGAAATCAGGAAGCTTAATGGATTAAATTGAATATAATAATAATAATAATAATAATGATAATATAAATTATTTTCATATTGCATATATCTGCTAATTGTGAATAGCAAAGAGAACATGTGCCACGTGGTAGCTATCAAACACACAACAAATTTGTTGAGGTGGTTGAGAGAAGCAGTTTTATGCGGAATCCAATTCTGTGAAGGTGTTGGGCTCCTAATTTGTTTTAGACTCAACTATTTCATTAAGAGTTTTTTAGATCTATAATTAACCTATTTGAATAATTCTTGAGGGAGGAGGACACAATGTAGAAACTAACTTTTGATCTAGGGTTTCATCTTTTTTTTTCTCTTTTTTTTTTATTTTACATCTATTTTTTTAATGATTTGTTGTAATTGCTTTATGTCTATTTAGAGTTAAACTTCTCGTTCTTGGATTATGTTTACTTATTAAATGATGGTTCAATGATTTTTTATTCGGCATAATTTTTTATCATATTGGTTGTTCTTATATTCCTGTGATTACTATTTTGATGCTTGGTCACCATAAGAATAAATTTATCGTCTTCTTTTGAACTAGGGGGAGGAATAGCGAGATAGAACATGAAATATAAGGAGCATGATATTTTCTTGCATATCACTTGATTGATTTGTGTCTAGGATAAAGATATATCTAGGTGTCTTGTTTGGCTAAAATACGGGAAGCCAACGTAATGCTCCATAGTTGATTCAATCTATCCTCGCTCAACGATGTAGTTAGATTGTCAATTGTGGTAGACAGTTAGAGGTCGGGAGATAATGACCATATTATCAACACCGTGAATCAACAACTAGATAATCAAATAAGTTATGAAATTAATGATGAACAAGATTGTTGGTTAAACCATTATTTTAGATCAATTCATTTTTTGATTAGGCAAAAATTATCTCTTATCTTAGTTAATTGTTTCTTAGTTATTTTATTTTTTATTTAGTTGATATATTTTCTTCTTTGAAATACTCCCTTAATCCTCACATGAATAAATAGTCTGAATTAATATAATTTTGTAAATAGTTAATCGACAAGTCCTTTGTATTCCATAATTTGGCTCTTTTAGAGACACTATATTATTTGTGCAACCACATACACTTGTGTGCGCAATTGGGAGCCACATCGGTCAATTTCGCCTTTTCCACCATTGACATTCTTATAATATCCACTATCTAATACACTTCATCAATGAACTCTTGATGATCTTCCTCAAATTTCAACACATGAATCTCCGGGGGATTCATCCTAGTGAAGTACCTTACCCTTATTACCGCCATAACCACAATTGGATTCATGGGAGCAACAACTTCTCTATTAGCTTGGGATGTCATAGCTTGACCAATCACTTTTAAAGTGGCTCGAAATTTGGCATGAGTCACTTGTTCGGCCAAAGGGTCAACCAAAACTTGAGGAACCTTGGGATCCACATTCTCACACACATTTCTTTTAATATAAACTCTTTGAGGGGTCATATCCTGAAACGCATTGAATAGGGTTTAAGAGAAGGTCCTTCATAGAGATAGACTCTATGGCACGACTTTAAAGTAACGAAAGAAGTGAAGTTGCCTAAAGAATTTGTATCATGCTATTCATAAATGTGCTGCAGTTCATACTTATAAACAAGACTCTACTCTAGACGTCTTATCATACATCCTAGAACCTTTTCCAAAACCTTGTGCTTTGAATACCAAGTTTGTCATGACCAAAAGTACAGCCTAGACTTGACGTGATATGTAAGACCTCGAGAATCCCTACACAAGCTACATGACATGCATACATTAAAATATAGTAGAAAATACAAGGATTTAAGCAGAGAGTCTCATATCATAATGATTTTGACATAAAAGCAGAAGTCTAATCATAAGTCTTGACAAGCCAATATAATGTATCAAAGAGTAGCTCGGACGTAACCCATACACCACGTACACAGTATAAAAGCAATGACAACACAAGAAATATAGTCTTCGTGGTCTTTCCATCGAAGTAGGAGATTTCACTAATCCAATAGCTAAGCAACCCGAATCTCGCCACGAGCGGGAGGATAGAGATTGTAGGACCCTAAATTATTAGACAATGTAAGCGCAAGTATGCATTAGTACATGGAATGTACTAAGTATGAGGAAAATGCATAAAAACATGAATGTGAGCATATGAGCACATTTAAATATGATATGCATGACCAAGCTAAAAGATATTTAAAAGCATTTAAATAGAGAGTGTAAGTCATGCACATGGTCAATGCATCTTATAACATAATGGAAGGTTTTCATAGAACCATTGAGAGTAACTTAGTTCATTTTTTTGTGATATTTACCATTAACCGAGAGAGACCACCTGAGCTACAACGTAGAATTTGGTGTCATGCTTCTACGCAGAAAGGATATATCCTACTTGTCAAGGTAAGGACCATAATTCTAGCTTAGGTGGATCCACTAGCTTAGTCACTTAAGACAATCCTACATAGGCACATAGTTAGAACTAAAGGTTGCTACTAGACACTACCCTACTTAAGCCTCTACCTCAAAGCTCTCTAAGTACCAAGCAAAATCCCAACAAAAATAGTCATATTCATATTCATATCATTATACTTGAAATGGCACAGTTAAAATACCAATCCAATATTAAGTCATCATAGAGTAGCACCTTTAAATCATGATCCGGACATATGTGAGAAAATCTTTCACAACCAGGATTTGATTATATGTGAGAAATCTTTTCACAATTTTATTAGTGACTTTCGATTGAAGTTCTTAGGACCCAATGAATGAACAGAATCCATTGGTGAATCCCCACATACCTTGATATACATAGTCTAAAAGCAATGGAGGAAAGAGGAGACTTGAAGCTTGAATGGGTATGGGATTTGGGGTTTCGAGAGGATAAGAGAGTTAGGGCTATTGACCATCACAATCAACTATTGCAACAAGATAAGTAAACCAGAGAGGTCCCAATAATATCAATATCATAATAAAAGGTCCAGCAAGACCAACGCAACTATGAAACAACTATTAATCCTGCAAGGCTGCAACTAAAATCATATAAACAATAAGCCAACAAGGCTATAAATTGAAGTTGAGAAGACCCAACAAAGTTTGTCCATAAGTCTCTACGAATACTACAACTCAACTAGTTGGGAGAAGCCTCCAACGATACTAAAAATATACAAAACTCAAGTATGCAAAATCTACTGACAACCAACAGCTTCAAAAAGAATGGAACTTACCAATCCTCACATGAGACAACACCTCTATTGCAAAGGCTGATTGGGGTCTCTATCTGAACCCGTAGCATGAAATTCAGCATCCCAAGAAATGGGACATCAGTACAAATAAAAATTTACTTGTATGTAAGGTGAAAAGTACAATCATAAATAGGTGCGATGAAAAGGGAAAAAGAGATATTACCAGAAACTAAAAATTTGATAGCCTCCATGGCCGACAACTAACCTTATAGGAATCAAATATGCTTGTGTAATATATATATATATATATATATTCTTGCAATGGTGGTGCTTTCTGATAGCTAACCGTCTTCATGTTCGCAGACTTGTGGCCATCTGTGTCTCATGCGTATAAAAATAGGTAAAAGGCCCCATGCCTTCTAATTATAGCTTGGGAGTAGAATTCATAGCATGTGATGGCATGAATTTGTAATGCATATAGGTTACCATAATTATGTTTCCAATCTTGGCCTGTTGGGACTCTTGTTCTCATAATATCGTAATCACTTTCGTATAATATGTAAATGTCTTGTAGAACCTTTTATGCTTTAGAATAACCCTGAATACTAAACTCGATTTTAGAAAGATAACTTATAAAACCTTAGGATGTTCAAAAATACCTTATGGTGTTGAAAATATCTCCCCTTGACATTATTAACTTTCATTCAGCCATTTAGGCCTATAAAAATCAGAGTTGACTTAAAGCTCTTGACTCGACTTCAACTTAGAAAAATAATCATTTAGGAACTCAAAAAGGAAACTTACATGCTTAACTTGATTTATGATAAACAACTCCAAATTGGTAAGAATGTGGTTCTTATTAGAAACAAGGTTGTTTGACCAGTATATAACAAAAAGAATAGAGTACAAGATTTAGTCTTTTAATCATTTTCACATAAAATTATAGTTAAATCTTTTGATGAAAATAAATGGCTTAACAAATCCCTTAGATAGAATAATATAATTCTCCAACATTTTGAGCCTCACTCTTAGGACATTAGTATTCTAATAGACATAAGAAATAAGAAACTTTATGAAAAATAACTTTAACCATCAAACATATTACACAATAGTACAAGCACAATAATAATACGATAAAGTCAAGAATAGGATTAGCTGACATCTCAATGCCCTTCACATAGGGTCTTCATAGCAACAAAATACTAAAAATAGATTATTCGATAATTTGTATTTGTAAAATACGTGAGAAATGAAAAGAATTTTTTTCCTTAACATACCTTGATTTCAATCCTTTCATGCACTAAAATGAACAAATATTTCTTTCCTTCTACAATATAACGATAAAAACACTAATATAATCGACTTATCATTCTCTTGATAACTATTGGTCATGTAAGTCCTTTAAATCAATGGTGTTTTCCTACACCCTCCCACCTAGATACCAATAATATCGAATACCTAGAAAGAACCATGTACTTCGCAAAAATCAACGAATTTTGAACAATGGTTGAAATCCTTGCTTTTCTCCTCTTGAAAACTCTCTCTAAAAATCCTAAGTGATTTGAACGTGAATAGGTATTTTATAATCTGATTAACCCTTAATTGGGTCAGGGAAACGTTTTAAGACAAGTGGGAAAAAGGAAAATACCAAAATACACTTTCATATAATGGATTGAAAGCCTTAACTAGAGAGGCTTCACTCAAATGGGTATAACTTTTTACTTGGACTTTGGAATTTAGAAAACATGGCGGAGTTGGAAAGAAGATTCAGAGACCTTCAATTTTATAGCTCAAGGGTCAGCTTATTCTGTATGTGTTAAAAGATATAGTCGTTTGAAGTTGACCCAAAAAAAAATCTCATAGTGAAACTAAATTTGAAGGAAAGTTTTCAACTCGGCTTTATGCTAGGTAATTTTAGTGATCTTAACATCTAAGAAAATTTAGAATCACTCGGTACAAATCTTATTCACCATAAAAAAAAATGACTCGAGTTTTAACTTAGAAATATTTGGGATGTTACATTCCTAATCTTAGTTTAATTTGGTTTTGACTTTTATAAATAGGGATGTTACTGTTATTTTCAATACACAGAAATATACAAAAACATATAGAACTTTTGAGTTTAAAAATAGAATATTTTTCTTCAAATTGGTATCAGAGCTTCTACGGTCCTTATAGAAGATCTTAGAGTTTCCGCTGCCGACAGGAGGTTATGATCCTTATATATCGTCTGTCTGGTCAATGATCATATTGAGAAATGTTAGACGAATAATATATCCATGAAAAACATGTCAAGAACAAAGACTTACAAAAATATTGCAAATTTAAAGAAGTGTAAACAAACAAGACAAAAAGAAACTCTTCTCTAAATAAGAAGTTAGATATTGTTAAAAAATAAGTTCATGGGAAGGGCATCAACGAGAGTTTAAGAGAGAATGCTCCAACACAAAAAAAAAAAAAAAGTTGGTGGGAAGGGCAACAGCGAGAGTTGTAGAGTGTTCCAACACCAAAATTTAAAAAAAAAAAAACACACAAAAGAGATAAAGGAGTTGATAGGAAGGGTATAAATGAGAGATGGAGTGAGAGTGCTCCAACACAAAAAAAACAACAAAAAAAGGCGTTTGTGTGAAGTGCATCAACCTTGGAAGTTGGAGAGAAGTGCTCCAACACAACTAATAGAAAAAATATCTTCAGTCGGAGAGAAAGTGCTCCAACACAACCAAGAAAAAAAAATATCGTGAGTTGGAGATAATGTGCTCCAACACTTGAAAGTTGGAGAGAAAGTGCTTTGACACAATCAAGGAAAAAAATGAAAATTGAAGAGAAGTACTTAAACAATTGAAGATTGAAGAGAAATACTCCATCTATTGAAAGATTAAAGAGAAGTACTCCAATAATTGATGATTGAAGAGACGTACTCAAACAATTGAAGATTGAAGATAAGTACTCCAATACAACAACAATAACAAGAAGAAAATGGAAAGAGTAAACAACTTTGAATTACGCGAGAATGTTAGAAATAATAATTCAAAGTTGAAGTAAGAATCTTAAGTTGATTAGGATTTGTTATTTATGGTATTTACTTATTCATGTTTAATTAGGATTTGTTAGTTAGAGTGGTTCCTAGTCCTATATTAATTTTGTTTTTACTTTTATGAATAGGGATGGTACTGTTATTTTCAATACACAAAAATATATAGAAACATATAGAACTTTTGAGTTTATAAATAAATTATTTTCCTTCAATATATAATTATGTTATAAAAATCAATAAATACATTAATATTTAATAAATATTATGATTTCCAGAAAATATATAGTCTAATCAAGTTCTAATTTCTCAACCGAATATGAAATTTAAATATTCCTAGTTTGTAGAAGAAATTGTGATATAACAATTATTTAAAGTGTTAGGATACAGAGTTAAAGACCTTCAAGGGTAAAGTAAATTACTTCAAACATATGGGTGTTACATCATTCCTTTCTAGGTACATTTATTTATTTATCCGTAATAGAAACAATATGCATAGGGCTAATTCAAGTTTAAAACTTTTTTGAACTTTCAACAGAGTTTTCTTGTACTTGTACTATCCAAAAATCCGAAACTCTCTAAACTCAACCAACGGTAATATCAATCATACTATAAGAAGAATAAGCCTTGACAAATGCTTTCCTCCATCTTACACCACTTAATACTTTAGAAAACAATTCATTTTTACTTAACCACTACAGTAGGTATATGATCCTACGATCAATAACCCTCGAAAGATAAACTTATATCCTGAGGGACAATGACATGTAACATTTGAGTTGCATAGACAAGTGGTATATAAGTATATTTACTTATCATTATGAATAGTATAACATGTATCATATAGCATATTAATATTAGGAACCTTGTAACATGTATAGTATAACATGTATCAAAATTAGTTTATGAATAATATAACATGTATCAAAATTAGTTTATCTTAGGTACGAATATTGAACTAACAAACAGTTCATAAAGCACATAAATAAGTCTCGTTCAATTTAGAAATAAGCCTTTGTGGGTTAGCATGTAAGTCTTGATAAATTAAGAAATAAATCGTTAAGAAATCAGCAAATAGGACTTGAGGGCTGACAAATGGACTCGGTAGGTTAATAAAAATTACTCTCGAATATATCAAGGCACATGCACACACACGCACGCACACTCACAAACACACACACATGTACACACGCACACACACAAACGCGCGCGCGCACACACACATGAACACGTACACGCGCACGCACACACACATGTGCACACACGCACACTCAGACGTGCACACACACACACACGCACCTACTCCCCTCCTCCACACACACATCATAAAAAATTCAACTGATTCGGGTAATATTTTTCTATTCTTCAAATGTAACTGGTTTCTTCTCCGTGATGTTTAAACGATACGATTACCTTTTTCTCTAAGTATTTAACTTATCCCTAACTAGTAAATGGACCCGCACTTCGCGCGGTTAGAACATTCTTCCTTAAAATTTATTAAAATAGAACTTTTCTTGTAATTTGATGTTATAGTATTTTTATATAAATTTGTTTTTGAGAGTATAGAGTTTACCATTTGTTTTATTCAACGAAAAGGCAAAATTACAAATCATAGCACTATTTTCTCCTAGTTTACATAATTTCATTTTACAGATTCATTAATTTGCTTTTGAAATTTTGCAATGGTTACATTAATTTGCTTTTGAAATTTTACAATGGTTAGTTTATTTTTATCATCTATATGCATGGTTACATAGTGTCTTTAATTAGAGAGTCAAATAAATATTTTTGTCAATTTTCTTCTTTGCAAATTTCGTTAGTATAACACTATCAATTAATTTCAAAATATTAAATATTTAAAAAAAATTAATATATATATTTATAACTAATGTGTTTATCAAGAGCAAAGGTTCCATAATCATATGATATATCAATAAGTAATATGCAGTCATTATGTGTTTTAAATTTAAAATGCAATATTTCAAAATCCAAATTTCATATGTAATATAGTTATGATAATGTTTTGGTAATTGAAGTTGTGCACAAACAAAACATTAAGGATCCTTGAAAAAGGATGAAAGAGAAGTAAGGGATAATGGGAAAAAAGTTCAAAAAAGTACTTTGGTGTGAGAGAATAATCATCATTGTGTATCATATAATTGTAATTAATTTCTAGTTTTAATTCAATTATTTGGCTTTCTATTTTTTTTACTCCTATTAATATTAACATTATTATGACAACAACAAAAAATCATATAAATTTTTAGGCTTAATCTCTCGGAGAAGAAAAGATTTCTTTGGAGAATGTTCTAAATAAATGTATTCTGTAAAAAGTTATTTGTAAATCTGCGGTAGTTGGATTTACATAGAATCTATACTAAAAATACTTATAACAATAACTTTACAGAAACATAAACATAAACAACAAAGTTTAAACATATACTCAAAAACAACAATTAAGATCATAAGCATAAATTAATGATTGTAAAAAAACATACCAGGATCTATAACAATAGAATTAAATAGAAAGGAAAAATCGAGCTCACTGAATGCACAGTGTCTCCTTAAGAAAATCATTCCCCTCTAGTACCCGAGGTTTAAAGAAATAGATACTCTCACGATGAAATAATTTTATTCACCAGTGTAATGATACAAAAATAATAGTGTCAGTGAGCCACTCAACAGGAGCAAAGTATACACTTATTTAATTGTGCAGAAGATGAACAACAAGTTCAGAATCAAATATTTAATTGTGTAGAAGAAGAAGTTCAAAATCAAATATGTAATTGTGCAAAAGAAGAAGAAGAAGTTCAGTATTTTCGTTATTTTAAAATGAGAGGAAACCCCTCTATTTATAGAACAAAAAGAGTAGTGTGAACAAATGCTTATTGTACGCCTTACCGTAAAGGTCACAACTCTTTGGAAAAGTCACAACCCTTCGAAAAGGTCACAACATTTCATAAATGTTACAACCTTTCATAAAAGTAGCAACTCTTCATATATAATAGTCACAACATAAATTAAAGTCACAACTTTTCATAAAAGTAATAGACTAATTTTGGAAATAAATAAATTAAAAGGGAATCCTTGTTTGTGGTGGCGCCACGTAGGCGGGTCTAAGGTTCTCTTTTATATATGATATATGATACTTGTGTCGGAAACGTGTATTGAAAGCATTCAGGTTGGATCCTATAAAATAGGTCAGTCAAGCGGGTTGGATTATAATGGATTGAGGATTTGATTTTAACCAATAGGAAGACTCCATATATTAAATAATAATTAAAAAAGGAATAATAGTTTTAAGGGTTAAAACGAGCCAAAAAGATGAACTAAGGGATATTTTTAGTCAAATAGATGAATGAAGGGTATATTTAGACCTTTCTAAATAGTTCAACAGTATTTATTGCCCTTTTCCGTAAAATAAATTAAGATACTTACACCTGAACTAAGTATCTATAGAAGGACTAGTATAACTCAGTGTCCAGCTGAGATATATAAATACATATTTAGTAGAGGTAACCCAAGTAATGATGAGTTACAAAATGGAAGTTGCCTCATTTGGAAAACATATATTTGGCCTTTGAGCCAAAATAAGGTCGTCATTAATTAAAAAAGTTTATATGTCATTTAAAAAGAGTGGGAATCAGAAGCAACATTTTATTACATAGCTCTATCGCAATCTGATGAAATAATAGTAACCACCTCTGAATGTCATGTAGCCTCCTGATTATAAGTGTGGTGCACAATACACCCATAGGCAAAACTCTACTACACACGACTTATGCACACTCTAGGACACGACTTGCTTTGATACCAAGTTTGTCACACCCCAAACTAGTGGAGGCATAATGGGCACTTGGTACCTTATTCGACTGAGCTAGCCACAGAAACTCAATGGAAAGGTAACAACAAGGGCCAATAGGACCATCATAATCAACTATTGTAACAAGATAAGTAGACCATCAAGGTCCCAGCAATATCAATGACATAATAAGAGGTGCTTCAAAACCAATTTAAGTAATCGAGAACTAGCAAGCCAGAAAAGTTGCAACTGAAATCATATATACCGACAAGGCTATAAATTGAAGGTGAGAAGACCCAACAAAGTTTGTCGACAAGTCTCTATGAATACTACAACTCAACTGGTTGGGATAAAGCCCAAACAATACCAACAATATACAAAATTCAAGTATGCACAATCTACTACCAACCAACAACTTCGAAAAGAATGGAGAATACCAATCCTCAACTAAGACAACACGCATATTGGGAAGGTCAATCAACACCTTTATGTGAACCTGCAGCACGATATGCACCGTTCCGAGGCAACATGACATCATACAAATAAAAATATACTTGTATGTAAGGCGAAAAGTAGAATCATAAATAGCTGCTATAAAAAGAGATGGTATGCTTGTGTAATTATATATTGTGAACACACACGTATGCAAGCACGCACGCACACATCACGTACACAACACACACATATATATGTACATACATTCTACCAATGGTGGTACTTTCTAGTAGCTAACCCGCATCATATTTGACAATTTGTGGCTATTTGTATCTCACACATATAAATATACTCAATAGGCCCTATACCTTTCAATTATAGCTTAGGAGTAGAATGCATAGTAAGCCATGTCATTAATTTATAATGCATATAGGTTACCATAATCATGTTGTCAATCTTAGCATGTTGGTACTTTTTTTTCATAATATCGTAATCATTTTCATCTACACATGTAAATGTCTTGTAGAACCCTATATACTTTAGAATAACCCTTAATACTCAACTCAATTTTAAAAAGATAAATTATTAAATCTTAGGATGTTCATAAAGACCTTTTGGTGCTAAAAGAATCTCCTTGTAATATTATTATCCAAGTTTTTAGCAACCCTGGGTCTAAACAAGCTATAGAGAATCAAGAATCTGACTGAATTCTAGAGACCTAGTGGATGAAAGTAACCCACTAGTGAAATCCCACATACCTAGTGATGAAATTCACGGAGAAATCCTTTGATTTTGGGTCCGAAACTTGAAGAACATTGTTGCTTGCTCTTGAGGGAAACTGACACTTGTTACTCTTCTCTTCGTTCTAATTTTTGGTGATTTTGGAGAATAAAGGTTTTAGGTAGGTTCTGACTAGAATATTAGGCTACGACTGAGTAAAACTACGTAGTATAGGTGTAAAACGATGTAGTTTACATGTCAAAAGCATAAGAGAAAAGACCAAAATGACCCTGACTTAAAAGCTGACGAGGACATCAACGAGTCGTGGACTGACCGACACTTCGTCCTGTCAGTTCGACGTTTGGCCTCTGAGGATGGGTGAAGGGGTCACAATCCATGGACCTTGGATCATGGACCGTGGTCCCACCTACGGTCCATAGGTCCAGCCGTGGGTTATGACTTTTACCTGGGATTCTGGGTGGCCAACCACGGATCATACCTACGGTCCATGGCCCAAAACACAGGCCGTGGTTTGACCTTTATCAGTGGCACATGTGAGTTCTGGAAAATCTGATATTGCTCTTTCACGAATCCGAGATGTTACAGAACTGAATTCGAAAGACAGATTCAACCGAGCTCGTCAACTATGGTTTAAACACCTACAGCCTAAACCAAGATAAGGTCGAGCTAAGGAATAAATGGCAATCCACTGAATCAACTTAGTGATCCCGACTAACCTCATCGAAGTGGTCACATAGTTATTTTGGGCCCAATTTTCGAAAATTATAAATAGCCTAAAGAAGAGAGATTTAGGAGAGCTTCTAAAAAAGAATTTTTAGAGAGTCTTCAACTGAGAGTTTCTTTTTAATGTGAGAAATTTTTTACCTTGTGAAGAACATGTTTACTTTTGGGGCTTTAAGTTAGCTGTTAAATTTGACAATTTGAAGTTGAAATTGAAGCGGGTGTTGATTAAAATTGCTTTATCAATGCTGTTATCACATTCATGGTTTTCTGAATCATAGGTATAATTTCTTTACTTTTATGATAAATGGCTAAAACCCCAACACTAGAGGTGCAATTATGGGGTTGGGTGTTTGATTTAATGTAGTGGGTGATATTTTTTTCTCTGCTTTATTGTTGTTCTTCCATGGATTTGGACTAATTAGCATGAGGTTAATTCATGGGTTAAGGTTGAAAACGTAATCCTAGTTTAGATCTTGTGTTGATGCTTAAAAGAGATTGATTGAAGTTGATAATTAGTCTAATGCATGCAATTTAGGTTTGGTGTCCATAAGTTGCTCGACAAAAAAGTTGTGAGGTTAATCTATTTTTCCCCAAATCTGATTGAATATGATACCTCGTAAGGTAGTGGGTTAAATGTAAGTCCCATAGATGAGACCGAAAGGAGATTCTATGAATTGATATTATGAGATCGAAAGAAGATTAGTGTCATCGAAGATGACTCAGCTTATCCATGATTGTTTAGCACTATTTATCAACATAATTATCCCTATGTGACATCAATTCCAATCCCTGCACCCCTAGATTGCTTTCTAATAGTTTGAATTTCTAGAATTCTAGTTTATTTGTGACTCTTGATAACAAAACCCTTTCGTAAATTTGGTGGAATCATCCACCCATTGTTCTTACTTGCTACAAATGAATTGATTTACGACCTTAATTTCTTGATAGAATTCCTTGCATTATATTACTTCTTGTGGGATTCGACCCCGACTCTTAGTTGGGTATTTTATTGACGAGGGTTATTTATTCTCTTAATGGTTTTTGTGGATAGTTTGAGCGTTATCAAAAATGGTGTTGTTGTTGGGGAGTGATGGCTAAGAATTCTGTTTTAGAAATTAGTTTGTAAATTGTTTTTGTTGTAGTAGATTGTTACTTTGTATTGTGGTTTGCTTATTTGTAGGTATAAAACATGACTGATCACAGTAGTGATAATGATAGTTACCACATGCAAAATGACAATATGGGTGATTTGAATGATAGGCACATAGCACGTGAACGTTATTCAAATCACGGGAGCTATCTGATTACCTACTACAATAGGGGGTCATTTTTCATGTAATCGGAACAATGCTATAATTGTTACAATGAGGGGAATGTTCAGGGGTTTGGCTCATGAACATCTCTAAAATTTTGTGATATATGTGGACCGTTTGTGTGCAAGGACATTTCACAAGAGTCCATAAGGTTGAGATTATTCCCCTTCTCTTTGACGGGTGAATCACAAAATGGTTAGCTGAATTGCCAAATAATTGTATCACTTATTGGAAGGAGTGTACTGAAGCTTTCCTAGAGAAGCTCTTTTCTCCCTCAAAAATGGTGAAGCTTAGGAACAACATCCAATATTTTAAAAGAATAGTGGGTGAGAATCTACATAAGACATGGTTGCGATTCAAAAAATTACTTCTACAATGTCCAACTCATGGTGTTATGGACAATTTTTGTTGCAGTACTTTTATTCAAGCCTTAAATGATCCAATAAACGCTTGGCTGATCAATTTATTCAAGGAGGGCTGATGCGACAACCATTCCACAAAGCAACGATGTTGCTAGATGACATGACAAATTGAACCGAGCAAGGTATACTAGAGATGACAGAGTGTCTAATTTAGAATTGAGCATGATCAAAGAACAATTGAAAAAAAATCATGTGCGAGATGATAACATGGCTGAAATAATGACCTAATTGGACATTTTGTCTAAACTTTGTAACACCCTGAAAATTTCTAAGTTAAGACTTGAAGCATTTTTCATTTGAGTATAAGGTCGTATTGAGTGATTCTTAATTTTTCTTAGGTGTTAAGGTCATTTATTTAGTGTTATTATGGATTTGGATATGACTTAAGGTCATACGAACCCCGTAGCATAAAGTTGAGTTGAAAGCTTCATTACCGATTAAGTTTTAACATAAGATTCTACTTAGGTCAACTTAAAACGATCATATCTCCAAGTACATAATGAATTAGGTGTCCTATGACCTACTAAATTGAAGGTATTTGAGTTATCTTTCCAACTCCACAAAGCTTACTTCATTTCATGATCGGAGTAAAAAGTTAAGACCGTTCACCAGAGACTAGCATACCAGAGTTTTCTGAGTCTGTGAACGATGACTCCAACCGATGGATTGTAGGTTGAACGACAACCCATCTTGTCAAGTCGTCAGTAGAATACTATGAGTCAAATTTTGGGACCCAAATCCTACGGATCCAACCAACGGGTTGTAAGTCCACCTACAGGCCGTCGTTTGGACCCGTAATTTGACTTGTGATCCTTAAAAATTAAATATAGAATCCACGGATGGGATCTACGGTTCATAGATAAACCACAAATCGTAGATGGACCAGAATTTTTTTTTCGTGTCACAACCCTAGGTAACCCCTAGGCGTAACATGGCGTATAAGACCTTAAAAGGCCCTCTACAAGACACTTATATGTCTTTATACAAGATGATAGAAATATAAAAGAATTAAAGACAGTTCCAACATAAAAAAGTTTATATACTGAAGTGGAAGTCTAAATATTGTCTCAAAGTCATCTGGTACATCATAGTAATCAGGACGCAGCCCATACATCAAGTCAAAAAAAAAAAGTAAAGACAAAAAACTGGATAGTAGCTTGGTCCTCGAATCATGAGGGCTTACCACTACTAAGTTAAGTAAAAGTTGTAGGTGACTCCGAGCCACGAGAATGAAAACCTATAACATCGTACTCTACATTGGAAAACAATGTAGCCAAGAGTATGTGTTAGTACAATAATGTACTAAGTATGAAAGTTATGCATAAAACATTTGAAAAACATGCTTAAAAGGAACATTTTCATAAACATGCAATGACCAAGCTAAACATGATATAAAAGAATGAGGAAAACATAAGGCACAAAACATGGTCAATTCAAGCTTACTTATTTCAATCTTTTGTGTGATACTTCTAGAAGTAACCTTTGTTCATTATCATTGAAGATTTACCTTTAACCGACATATAAGACCATGTAATCTATCAACACGGAATCCGGTGTCTTCCCCACACCGAAAAGAGATG
Source organism: Solanum tuberosum (assembly GCF_000226075.1). Classification (NCBI taxonomy): domain Eukaryota; kingdom Viridiplantae; phylum Streptophyta; class Magnoliopsida; order Solanales; family Solanaceae; genus Solanum; species Solanum tuberosum. The sequence continues at coordinate 1,185,451 of NW_006238932.1, read as the reverse complement.
TCCTACATGACACTGTAACACCATGAACTACTAGCTTACGTGGATCAACTAGTTAATGTCTATCTAAGACAATCATCAGATAGAGGCATATAGATATGGGATAAAGAGATCCTCTCGGTGCTAAGCGTAAATCTTACCTCTACTAAAGGGAGAGCTTCCATCTCAATATCCTCTCGATGCTAACCGTAAATCACACCGAATAGTCATTTTCTTAACTTGTTTCTATCATCCATGGAAGGGCACATCAAGTTGCCAATCCAAGCTAAGTCAAAAGTTATCCATGGAAAGGTACCATATATACTAACGATACAAGCTAGTTTTCATTAGAATAGCTCCTTAACTTTGATTTATTTTAGGTTAGAAGACCTTTCAACCAAAGAATCCTTTGTGTGAGAAAACATTTCACATTTATGCATGAAGTAATTATGTGAGAAATTCTTTCACAAAAATTAACAACAACAACATCATCTATGCTCTACTCTGAAAGGAACTTTCATCATAATTCATCAATTTCATAAGAACATGCATAATTTCACAATTCTCCTTTCATAATTCAAAACCCACCTTCAATCATAATAATCTAGAAAACATGGGTTAAGCATCGGTTCATGGGGATTCATCTTAAAATCATGCAATTATATTTGATAGATCATAAAACTATCAAATAAATAAAAATTTAAAAGAACCCATGACATGGAAGAAACCCCTAACTCAATTGGGGAATTCTAGCTTTTCAAATTGGAGAATTTGGGGACTTCATGGAGAAAAGGGCTCTATGAATGAAGACTATCATAAGTTAATGCCAAAAGCATGACTTCAATGGTTGAATTGGAGACTTGCTTTGTAAACCAGAGCTTTCTTGTTCAACTTCTAGACATAGAAATATTTGAGAGGAAGACTTGTACTTCTTTTAGAAATTTGAGAGAATGATTTAAATCGAAAAAATTTTGGGTTTAAAACACTTATATTGGAGTTCTAGGTAAGGGTAAAATGATATAGTATTAGGCTAAAATAATTACGAAAAGACCCAAAAGCTGCTAGAAAATAACAACTGACACCATCGACGGTGGGGAACTATGGTCCATGGTTACATCTATGGACCTTCCTGGTCCACCGTCGATGGGTTCTGAGAAAAATACTTGGATCTCAAATGACGGGACCCACCAATGGTCCGTGGACCAAGCGATGGACCATGGGTGGTGGCCGTCGTTCTCGACCTCAGACTTTGAAATTTTTCTAAGTCTGGGACTCACCTACGAAAGCTATCTACGGTTCATGCATTGGATGATGGATCATCCTCTTGAACTGTTTAAAATTACAGAAAACTTGACATTTTTAAGAACTAGACTGGCCAACTACATACCAAACCTATTGTCCGTGTCTCACACTACAATATGTGGGTGGCTTTGTCAGAATGGCACCTGATTCTTTCAAAAGCTATAAATTCTACCCCTTTCCAAATTTGAGGTTTTACAATATTTCCCCCTTGGGATCATTCGTCCTCGAATGAGATTCAAGCATCATAAGGAAGGTAGAAACTTAATCTAACATCCCATCATGCATGCAATTACATAAATGCATATACCCGAGGAGGAAACATCGACTCCAAGCTAAAGCATTTTCAAAACATCATATCATGAAGTTTATATCCAACTCATACTCAAATGCACATAAACAAGTAGAAATCAATCAAGTAAACTCATCTTCTTTTAAGATTTTCACGAATCATGCATAATGATGAAATTATGGGAATATCTAAGACACGTGACACCCACAGAATAAACCATGAGGAGCTAAATACCTCAAGCTACTGTATAATTAGAAAGAAAAAGGTGAGGATAGCGGGACATCATATCGGCCTCGGCCTCCCAAGTTGCACCCTCAACTAATTGATTCCTCCAAAGAACATTCACGGAAGCAACTTCTTTATTTCTCAACTTCTTAACTTGTCGGTCTAAAATCTCAACTAGAACTTCCTAATAAGGAAGATTCTCCTTATGCCCAAACCTCCCCAACCTCTCGGCTGTCAAGTACTTCTGCCACTTCTACTTCTTCACAGGTTTCGGGCACCTCCACCTCGTCCTAGCCAGTCAAGATTACTGAGGCGATGATCCTGAAAATGGGGAATCTGGCCAATTTAGTTGATGTGAGGGTGACTCGATTGGAGAGATCCATACCCGGGATGATTGACAATGCTATTTTGGCTGCACTAACCCCCCCTTCGGGCTTCTGTTGATGATCTGGCTACTAGAGTCACAGCTTGTGAGAGCAGACAGGGGGAGACCTCCGAGGTTTCAGCTTTGAAAGTTTCATCTTTGAAAGCCGAAGTAGTATATTTGAGGAAGGGCGTAGACTATTTAAATTCTACCGACTTCACTTCATTGATTCAGGGTGCAGATGACGTGGATGCTCCTGCGACCTCTGAGATTCCTCCGAATACTACCGGCGATGCGCACCGGGATGAGCCTGCAGTTGAGGAGTCAAATGCTGAAACCGACAAGGATCAAACTGGGGTACAAGAAGAGAACATATTCAGAGATTTTCCAGATCTTGCAGGGACGGTTGTGCAGACATCACTGGCAGAGACCTCCTTGGCCGTCTCTAGTGGAGTTTTTGCTTATCAGGTGATTTCGGGCACTGATGCCCAAGTTCAGACTGCTGCATCGAGCACTAAGGCCCAAACAGATGGAGAGACTGTGTAGACAAGATCCCTTCTTTACCTCCCTCTCTGTCTTAATTTCTTTCACTTTTTGGATACTTTACTTCATTTTCATTTGAGGACAAATGGTTTTATTTATGGTGGGGTGAGGCCCACCTTTTGTGTGAATATTGATGTTCGATGTTTTGTTTATATATTTGGGTCGTTATTCTTACAATTGTGTTTTGTGTTCCTTTTAGCGGATGTTTTAGCTTGTGGCTCCTTGCTTTAATTATAAGTGATTTTTGACCTTTCCAAATTTTTCGCCCACTCTTATATGTACTTGAATGTGGCTGTTCTTTAGCAAATTTGATTCTCGGTTTTGACCAATATCGATGAGTCAACTAGTGCTCATAATCGAACGAACATGAATGTGCGGCTACGATGAGACCAAGTGAAGTTACATAGACAATATGTGAACTTTTTTCATCTCGTTATGATAGCCAATTATCAAATTGATTATTTTGTGATGATCATTGCACACTAGGGAAAGTGTGGAGTCTTGTTTGACTATGATGTCAATGCCTTGTGTGATGAGCTTACTGTGAACCACGTATGATGACACCTAGAATTTTCCCCATTGGTTCGGTTGACAAAGTGAGGCTTTCTCTTGATATGATCTTAGGAAAATTCGAAGAGTATGAGCCGATTTGACATATAACTCTTTTGTGGCCTACCTTGTGAGTGTGTGTGAACCTCTTTTGAATACCCCTTGAGCTTTACCTTTGTTTGGAAGAAACCTGTTGAAAACATGACCTCTCTTAATCCACTACCTATAGTCCTCTTGATTTGTGGTTGATTGAATAGCCAACTTCGGCCAAAAGCCTAAGTTGGGGATGTGGTGAAAAGAAAAGTGAAAGTCAAAAAGTGCAAGGAAAGTCTCCTTTAACCCATGGTGTTGAGAAAAATGGAACCCCTCCATACAAAAAAAAGAGAGAAAAAGAGAAGAAAAGAATGAAAAAGAAAAAGTTATGGAATAAAGTACAAAAGAAATGGGGTTCCCGAACAATCCATGGAAAATGAATAATGGGATGTCTTATGAGCACTAAAGAAAATGGTGAAAGAAGAGGAAAGGGAGTGTTGTGAGCACCACATTTCATGAGGATGAAAGACATTGAGCCTAAATGACCATAACTTTGCACTCAGCCCCATTACAAGCCTTGCAAAGACCTTTTTGATCTTGGGTGAGCTGAAGCAATTGTCAATTGGAAAATACGGGAAAACCTATGGGTGAAAACATGTATAGTGTTCTTCTTTGTGAGTGTGAGCGTTGCATTTGATTCCTGAACTTTAAATGATTAAATCATTGTGTGTGAAAATGGAATCATTCTTTTATGTGAGGGCATATGAATACCTTTGTTGAGCTTGAACTTGCATTTGAAGCAAGAATAATGAGCTTGAGAATCTTTGATAATTGTGTGTCACAACTTGAGTCTTTCAGTTTACAATTGATCCTTACATGAGTAAGTTGAGTCTTGTTGTGAACATTCATGATTGGGTCTTTTGTAGCACTGTTTGAGACATCATTTTTTGAACTGCTGAACTTGAGTTTTACTTGAGGACAAGCAAAAGTTTAAGTTGGGGGTGTTGATGAGTCCACAATTTGGACTCATTTAGGCCTATATTTTGATTGAATTAGTGTCCTCAAATGCATATTTTGTCTCAATATCTGATGTAAATCCTTAAGTTTCTGGTATTTGACTTGAGAAAAAAAGCATGGACGCTATAGAGCAAAAAGGAACAAAGCGGCTGAAAAAAGGAAGAAAAGACGGCCTGAAGATCGCCTAATCCATTAGACGAGTCGCCAAAAGGCCTCAAATGTCGCCTAATGTTCTAGTGTGCTGAGCCCTGAAGGAAAATATCAAATCTGCGAGGAAAGGGAGCAGTCGGCGCATTGCCGAACAGTTCCGAGAAGCAGTTCCCTATCGCCCAATGAATCAAAACGCGAAGATGCTGAAGGCAAAAGCGAAAAGGCGATGAACCAGACCAAAGGGCGGATCGCCAAGTGTATCGGCAATCCCGATTAACTGCGCCGAGTGGTCCTTCGCACCACATATTTTTGAAAACTATAAATACCTATTTCATTATGTAGCTTAGTATCAAGTTGTCGAGAATTATTACTGAGACTTAGAATATTTTCAGTTTTTAGTTCTTAGAGCTTTTTGGGAGACATTGTTCTTAAGCTTGAAGGTTTTGAAGGTTTTCAACTCCAGGAAATTAGAAGTGGGTCTCGAAGAATCTTCATCCTTGATGTGTTTAAAGACTTTATTTATCGTATCCACTTGATGGCAACACTTGTTGGTGTCGATTTCTATCTCTTTTTCATGTCTAGCTAAAACCCCAATTCTTGGGGTGTGATTTTGTGAATATAGGTTAAATTTACTGTTGGGTATTGCTTATTGTTAGTCTATTCGTTGTTTACATGTGATTTCATTTAGTAGTTGTGTTTGAACTTAATGGAATTGTAGTTGCAAATATGATTTCATCTTAGTGTTTTTGGCTTGCTCGAGAGAGAGGTTTTAAAACTAAGACTACTAAATCGATAGCCGGTGGTTATTGGGTTGTCCTGGGTTCAGCTCGAGAGAGTGAATCCTAGGTCTTCTCCCACATACTCAGCTCGAGAGAGTGAATGGGCTAAGGCGGAGGCTGCGCTTGAGTGCTGCAACTCGGTGTTCGAAAGAAATCGAGTTGATTCGGGGTAAGTTGTTCGAGAGAGAATTTACCCCCACTAAATTTTAGCTTAGTTACAAATATTCAATGATTTACTATCAATAGCATTTACCCGGTAGTGTCTTTTATCCCATATTCCTATCACATCCCAAGAATCACGTCTCCCTATCTTGTTTCCTCATATATTTGATATTTTTGTCTTTTAGTTGAATACAAAACCCCCCATTGATATTTGACATTCGTGTCACGTTTAGATTTAGTATGTTTTTATTCGTTAATGTTTATAACTGTGATTGATTAGAATTTGATTTTATTTTTATATTAATTCTTGCTACCACTCCCTTGGGACTCGACCCCAACCCATTCGGTTGGGTTATATTACTGCACGCGATCGTTGAAACTTGAATTGGAAGTTGTGTCTTTGATTACATTAATCAACTATGAGGACTCACCAAGTCTTCAACTCTTTGCTCTTCTAGAAACCTAGCCACAAGAATGTAACTCAAAATTGTCGAACCCTACATTTGATAAGAATGTAGGCAAGAGTATGTGTTAGTACAAAAGTACTATATATGATAGCTAGCATAGCATCATAAGAGCATAACAACATAATAGAAAGCATGATATTCAACATAGACATAATATAAGCATTAGTCAACATAATGCATAATCCATAATCATAAGAGATACATCATATTCATAAGCATAGTAAATCCTTAGATCTTCATAACATAAGAAAATTACTTCTCAAGTAACCTCAAAGCATACTTGCGCAATGCATGGATGTGACCCCATAATCCCACCCACACTAAGTACCATTTTTACGTCATCATAATCATACTTACTATCTTTGGATCTCATCCTTAGCTTAATTCTCATAGACAAGGGAACCTTTACCTTTAGTCCAACATATCAAGGAAGGCAACTATAGTAACAATCCAAGCTAAGCATATATCGTATAGGCAAATCTCATATTAGAACATATTTACAATACTTCTTTGAAGTAATCTAGTTTCATCATAAACATGCTATTTTAATTAGGGACTTGTCCCTCTTTATATATTCTTTTTATTCATGGAAGAGTACCTTTTTACTAGTCCAAGACAAGTCATTACTCATGAATGGTTATAATTTACCTATTCAAGGCTACCAAGGAAAACACTATCTTATGCTAGACCAAGCTACCATGGAAAGCACCTTACTTATACAAGTCCAAGCTACTCAAGGAAAAGTATTATTACCCAATCCAAGCTAAGCATACAACATATATGAGACACACTTTATAAGTAGCTTCAAGTTATACTTGTGCAATGCATGAATAAGACCCCCTAATCCTACCCATGCTAAGTACCACTTTAGGCTATCATACATCAATGATTGTTATTTATCATTTCTAGACTACCAAGGAATAGCACCATACTAGGCTAGACCATGCTACCAAAGGAATATCATACTAACATGCAAGTCCAAGCTATACAAGGAAAGGTGCAATTACTCCATCCTAGCTACCAATGAAGTGGTTTGTCCTAACTAAGTCATGCTACCAAGCAAGCATTCTATGATGCTAGTGTAAGCTACCCTTAGGAGAGTATGGTTTCTCAATCCAAGGCTACCATGAGATATTTTACTCATACTACCATGAAATGGTCTTGTCTTACCAAGTCAAGCTACCATGCAAGTATTCTATTATACAAGTGCAAGTTATTCATGAAGGGGTTTCATAACACAACCTCAAGCTAACATAACTAATAATGCTTTGATTCATTTTAGGTGAGCAAGCCTTTCAACCTAGAATCATTCTATGTGAGAAAAACCTTTCACATCACATCATATTCATACATCGGTTTGTGTGCAAGAATAGCCTTTCAACAACACAACAACATATCATGATCATAGACACTTGACTCTCAAAGCTTTACTTCTTACAATCCTCACATAGGCCTAGATCACAAGACATTTTAGTCACATGTTTTATTCTTAAGCAATTTTAGTCATATATCATCATAAAGGCTAAATCTCAAGTATTACTAATCATGATCCATCATAAATAATTTAATCTAATTTAATTCATGTCTACATGTTTTTACTCTCAAGCAATTACTACACATGCCATCAACCCTAGAAGATTATCTCTAAATCCTCAATTTCACATTTTCTTCTTCTTCTTCTTCTTCTTCTTCTTCTTCTTCTTCTTCTTCTTCTTCTTCTTCTTCTTCTTCTTCTTCTTCTTCTTCTTCTTCTTCTTCTTCTTCTTCTTCTTCTTCTTCTTCTTCTTCTTCTTCTTCTTCTTCTTCTTCTTCTTCTTCTTCTTCTTCTTCTTCTTCTTCTTCTTCTTCTTCTTCTTCTTCTTGTTGTTCTTGTTCTTGTTCTTCTTCTTGTTCTTCTTCTTGTTCTTGTTCTTCTTCTTGTTATTCTTCTTGTTCTTCTTCTTGTTCTTCTTCTTATTATTATTCTTCTTCTTGTTATTCTTCTTGTTCTTCTTCTTGTTCTTCTTCTTGTTCTTGTTCTTCTTCTTGTTATTCTTCTTGTTCTTCTTCTTGTTCTTCTTCTTGTTCTTGTTCTTCTTCTTGTTATTCTTCTTGTTCTTCTTCTTGTTCTTCTTCTTGTTCTTGTTCTTCTTCTTGTTATTCTTCTTGTTCTTCTTCTTGTTCTTCTTCTTGTTCTTGTTCTTCTTCTTGTTATTCTTCTTGTTCTTCTTCTTGTTCTTCTTCTTGTTCTTGTTCTTCTTCTTGTTATTCTTCTTGTTCTTCTTCTTGTTCTTCTTCTTGTTCTTGTTCTTCTTCTTGTTATTCTTCTTGTTCTTCTTCTTGTTCTTCTTCTTGTTCTTGTTCTTCTTCTTGTTATTCTTCTTGTTCTTCTTCTTGTTCTTCTTCTTGTTCTTGTTCTTCTTCTTGTTATTCTTCTTGTTCTTCTTCTTGTTCTTCTTCTTATTATTATTCTTCTTCTTCTTGTTCTTCTTGTTCTTCTTGTTCTTCTTGTTCTTCTTGTTCTTCTTCTTCTTGTTCTTCTTGCCTCCTCCTCCTCCTCCTCCTCCTCCTCCTCCTCCTCCTCCTCCTCCTCCTCCTCCTCCTCCTCCTCCTCCTCCTCCTCCTCCTCCTCCTCCTCCTCCTCCTCCTCCTCCTCCTCCTCCTCCTCCTCCTCCTCCTCCTCCTCCTCCTCCTCCTACTCCTATTCCTCCTCCTCCTCCTCCTCCTCCTCCTCCTCCTCCTCCTCCTCCTCCTCCTCCTCCTCCTCCTCCTCTTGTTGTTGTTGTTCTTCTTCTTCTTCTTCTTCTTCTAGAGAGAGGATTTCTTGGAGGGAATTGGGTTCTTTTTGGTGAGATGAAATAATAACTAGGATCAATGAATTTAGAGGTCTAAAGGTTTGATATAGGTGGTCTAAGTAAGATTAAAACGACACCACTTAACCCCATAATTAATTCTGGAAAGTTCCACTAACCCCTCACTTAACCTTCTAAGACAAGTTCACTGCCTCACCCACAAAACCACGCCCACGGTTTGTGGGTGGACCCACGGGTCATGCTGGTCAATCGTGGGTGGTGGTCTAAGGCAGTGTCTTTGGGGCCCTGACCCACAAAGCCATCCACGAGGCATGGACCCCCACGGGGCATGGGTCCGTTCGTGGGTACACTACCTTGCCAACTTTCTTGGGTAGTTTGCTAGGGTCCTCCTCAAGGACCCTTGGTTGGTCCTTGGGGAGTCGTAACTTGACGTTCTACCACGAAACCCTTCATCCTAAGTATGGGAATCCATATCTACGACTCTAGCCTTCACGTCAAGCTCTAGTCTGGCCTACTAGTTTTTGGGTGTTACACAAAGCATATCTATCAGCTATGTTTTCACATGAGTTCATAAAAGGGTCAAATTCAAATGACTATATCTCTCAGAATAGTAAGAGTTATGTGACCCATGACTTATCAGGTTAAAAGTCTACAAGTATTATTTTCAATGCCGCCAACCACTCATCAATCTGACTCTTGAGTAAAAAGTTACCTATATTTTACTGGAGAGGCATCAAGTTGGTCGTGCGCTCCGCGCACCTGGTAGCGTGGGCGCACCTCACCAGACTATTTTTTTCAACGGCATTTTTAATTTTGAAGGTTGCATGCTCCGCACAGCCTGTAGTGTGGGCGCACCGTGCAAAGACAATTTTTGAGAGTCTAGATTTTAAAACACTATTTATTTAGTTATGTTGGTAGGTCATTATAAAATTTATCTTAGACAATCTAGGGCATATTTGTTTCTCAAATTCTCTCTTCTCCTTCATATCCAACACCAAGGTATGTTCTTCTCATGTATCTAAATTATTTCGAAACAATCTCAATCTCAATCTCTAATCAACAATTCTTTATAAGATTCTAACATCAAATCTTTCTCCCATATCTAGCAAAAACAATAATTCATCCTAAAGTTAAAGAAGGAACTTTTGAGGTTCCTCATCAAAGTTAGAGTTTCAATTAGAGTGATTCAAGGTTTGTAAGGCTACTCATAGTGCTGGACTAAGATCGTCCTCACGCCCTATATCTAAAGTTCAGTTAGTGAGAGTTAAATCTAGGGTTTTTGCCCAGGTTTTCATGAACTTTGAATTGACCTTTATTCCTTATTATTGAATTCTAATTCTTATCATTGAGATTATAGTACTTCATGTATTTTGGTTCTTGAATTATTGTTCATGCTTATTTTATCACATGAACTCTATTTAGTTAAGAAGTGTTGAAAAGTTTTTCATAATTATTTTCATGCATTGACTTCTAAATTAAAGTAAGTTCAAGTATTTTAAATTATCAGTTGAGATGAGTTTTTAAGGGAATACTAATGGTTCCAAATGCACCACTTGGTATTGAGAAAAGTATTGTTAATTCAAGAAGAGTATAAATAATTTCAAAAGAAGTTTAAGTCAGTAAAGTAAATATCAGCTTTACCTAAAGAGGGAATTTTGAGTACTAACTCAACACATATATTAGTATGAGCATTATTGCATGTTTTGAGAGTAGTATTGAGCACTGATTTGGGCAGCAGTTAATACAACTCAAAATCCTTAAATTGCACGGCCAACATAGATAGGATCGTTTCGTCGATTTGGGCGACTCCTCACAGCCTCGTTGAGGACTTTTTAGATGGATCTATAAGTTAATTTTGTTGTTCTATACCCCGGCAAGGTATAAGATGGTTGTGGCAATGTGGGCTAGACGTTGTATCATCACGAGGCTCATAGTAATGGTTGTTCGGTTAGAGAAACTCTCCAAGAAAAGTAAAGTATATTATTTCAGTATTTTGCTATTATTGCATATCTCATTGTAGAGCTTTAATGATTTCACCTCATGTTTATGCTTTACTTTCATCCAGGTTACTATCAGTTTCTTTTCAGTTCAATTATTTATTTCATTCAATCTTAGCTTATTACATGCCGTTACAATCCATGTACTGATGTCATTTGGTGTTGCATCATTAAATGATGCGGTTTTAGCTACTCTTGATAGCAGATGTTCAGTAAGATCACTTTCCACTAGCACTTGGAGAGACCTCCTCACTTTTGGAGGACTTCTAATTTAGTTGGCGTAGTTTATTTAATTGTTCAGCCATTATTAGTGTCATAGTCAGGTAGCTATGGGTCTTGTCCTATCACCTATCCTTAGTTAGTAGAGGCTTCATAGATAGACAAAGTTAGTGAGTTAATTCAGTCTTTCGTATTTAGAAGTTTAAACTTCATTATCATTATTCATATTCAGATTTGTTTCACACTTTTGCATGAGATATATTTAATTGATTTTAAATTCTCATTTTATAGGGTTCTCGCAATTATGTCTAGTCTTATGCTCAATAGTCAGCCATACCAAGGGTTCGCTTGGGACCAAAAGTGGTTTCCGAGTGCTGGCCACATCAAAGGTATAGGTGTAATCATTTAAACTTATAAATTTATAAAATGATTCAGATTATATTAAGTTCATGAATATATTAGTTCAAATAAATATCATGGATTAATATGATTGGATTAATTATTTAAGTCAAATTAATATGAATTTAATTAAGATCCAAATTAATTGATTTGGGCTACAATAGATGAACCAGTTGCTAAGTCCAATTTCATCTCATCCTAGAGGCCTATTTTGATGCCACGTGGCATATGACATGGCATGCCAAGTCAAATAAGAAGACAATAAGATTATGACATGTGTCAAAAATGACAAGCCCACTCCATAAAGCCCATATGCCATGACACTTAAATTTGATTGGACGAAGGGAATCCTGTTCCAATCACAACTCCTCTATTCTAAAACTACAAATAGAGGTCCTCATAATTCAAAAAAGATATCGGAAATTCTAAACAAGAAGCTAGAGAAAGCTCGTAGGACAAACGCCACATATTTCTTTATAAGCTATAAGTTTAGGAATTCAAGTTCAAGAACAATCAAGATCAAGATCATCGAATTCAAGAACAAGCTCGAAGCCCTTGAATTCAAGTTAAAATCAAGATCAAGTTCAAGTACATCGAAGATTCAAGAATAAGTTTTAAAGCTCTTGAATAAAAGATCAAGTTCAAGAAAAATTCAAGATAAATCTCAAGAGCCCTTGAATTATATCTGAAAAGGCGAATTTAGAGGAATCATAGAGATTGCAACACTAACACTTTAAATTAATAAATATGATTGTAGTGATACTTTTCCATTCTTGATTATTATTTTCTCGACGTGAATTTATTGTCTACAAATTCTGGCATGCCCAATGAGACATCTCTACCTCTCATCAACTTTTCAAGCATCAAAGAATATCGAGATAACTTCCAAGAAGATCAACTCTCAATCAAAATGCATCTAAGGCCAATAGCTCCAAATTATCTACTGAAGTTGAAGGAATACTTGGTGTTACCTTTGGATATTTTGGAGTTGTTGCAAGGCTGCTACACTAGAACAAAAAACACTTCAAATGTCGTCTGCATCCACTCCTGTTTTTGGATCTTCAACTCCAACAGGATCAAGTTCCTCCACAAATACTTTAGAAGGAGGAAGCAATGTTGCTGAAAAGATCAAGAAGACCTTGGATATACTTGAGAAATCTGGTTCCAAGAACTCTACCACTAAGGAAAACTATAATTCAACCAATGAATCCTCTCCACATGCATCACGTAATGTGAGTCCAGCGAACATCAGGAACAACTTGCCAATCTGACGAAGTTGGCTGAAGGATTAACCAAGCATGTACAACACCAAGAATTTTGAATTGAAATATTGATGGATAGAATGGAAGGCCTTTTAGATGGAGAAGCTAGGCATGCTCCTTAAATGGGTGTTCGGAAATCCTGTGAAGCAAGCACCGCTTGTTAATGAAATGACAGTTTCTTTTGAAGGAATGAACTCACTTGATCACTTGAAGGAGTTCATTGAAGGCACAATTAGAGATAAGTATAAATTCTCCACCAAGTCATCTCATATGTATGCAAGCCATAAACTGCAAGAATTGATAACTTCAAAATGTTTGTTGGTTATCAACCTCCCAAATTTCAACAATTTGAGGGTAAAGGAAATCCAAAATAACATGTTGCATACTTTCTGGAGACATGTGATAATAATGGAATCTATGGAGACCATATTGTCAAGCAGTTTGTCCGCTCTCTAAAAGGAAATGGCTTTGATTGGTACATGGATCTCGAGCCCAATTCTATTGATAGTTGGGAGCAACTAGAGCACGAGTTTCTCAATCGCTTCTACAACACAAGGCGTACGATGAGCATGGTAGAAATCACAAATACTCGCCAAAGGAAGGATGAACCGGTTATAGATTTCATAAATTCATGGAGGAACGCGAGCCTAAATTGTAAGCATAGGCTTAGTTGGGCTTCTGCAATAGAAATGTGTATCTGAGGAATGCACTGGGAGATTCTTTATATCTTACAAGGAATACAACAAAAATCCTTTGAAGATCTAGCTATTGTCACTCATCATATGGAGTTGAGCATGTCCTTTGCTGGAAAAGATATGACATTTGTCCATGATCCTTACAAAGGAAGAGACAGGCAAGAACCTAAGAGATGGATAAAATTTGTGCCCAAGAATGATAACAAAGAATCCATGAATGTTAATGTGTATCCTATGAAGTTTACTACGAAGGAATGCATGAAGCAATGTGTGAAAATGACTTTACAAGCACGTTCGAATCAAAAGTTGACACGGAGGGAGATGCAACAAAAAAATATCCCTTCTTGGATTCCAACATTTCTGAGATTGCTTGAATTAAAGCTTATTGAGTTGCCAGAGATGAAGCGGGCTGATGAAGTTGGGAAAACTGATGACCCAAATCATTGCAAGTATCACAGACTTGTGACTCATCCTTTTGAAAAATGTTTTGTCTTCAAGGATAGAGTGATGTTATTGGTTAACGAAAAGAAAATTGTCCTTGATGATGAGAAGGATAGTTCTAACCAACTCTATATCACATTCGGCTCGCTTGATCTGGTCTAAATATATATCTCTAAAAAGCATGAAGAAGAGTCATTGGAGCAAGATAAACCTCAAATTGATATAGATGGTGATGAAGGTTGGATTCTTGTGTATAGGAGTAGACGAAACAAGCTAAGCTTACAAAAAGAATCATCCGAGAAATTGATTAGAAGGAAGATAGTGAGGAAACTGGAGAAGCAAAAATCAATCAAGCACCCAGAGAGGGAAAAGGTAGAAGTGCATCACTACCAAAAACCTCGATGTCATGTGACTCTAGAGGAATTCCTACCAAGTTCGTTCTGCACAAAGTCTGCTCAAGACAATGTTAAGGCATTATATTTCAATGTTGATAAATAAGAAACAATGAAAGTGTCTCCTACTAACAAAGAAGGAACAACGAGTAAATCCTCACCAAAAGTGTCTCCAAGAAGAAGCAACGAGGGAAATCTCATCAATGATGTATCCTTCGTTTTCTGAAAAACCTATTGAGCCTCCATCCCAAGAAGAGCATACATGTGATACAAAAACCACATTTACAGACAATGATCTTATGTGTGGTGAAACACTACACAATCATCCTTTGTATGTGGTGGGTCACGTGCTTGAGAAGAAGATAAATAAAAACTTAATAGATGAAGGATCTGGAGTCAACTTTCTGCCTATCTAAACATTGAAAGAACTTGGCATCACGACTAAAGAACTAAGTGAAAGTCATTTGTTGATACAAGGATTCAATCAAAGGGGATAGAGGCCATTGGCTCTATTAAATTTGAAATCCACATGCAAGATTTGCGATCAAGCTCATGGATGCATGTGATCGGTGCAAAAACTTCATAGGATATATTACTTGGCAGACCTTGGGTACATGAGAATAAATTGTCTCGTCTTCTAACTATCAATGTTTGAAGTATCTTGGAGGAGAGATTGAAAGGAAGATAGTTGTGGATGACAATTCTTACATCGAAGTTGAGACACACTTCGTTGATGCAAAATTTTATTTGAAGAGTTATGTTGTGAAAGGGTCAAAATCTAATGATATCAAATCAATCAAGTTTGATAACATAATAGCAAAAGAATCAGTGTGGCTGTCGGAAAGGTAAAAGTTGATACTAAAGAACTTTGTCCCATTTTGAGATAAGGGAAGATCATGTCTTTGAAGAAAAATATGCCTTATGTACTTCTCTATGTTCCAAAGGTGAAGAAAGAAGAAGGTTATTTATCTAACCTTCAAGAAAATGCATTGAGAGGACTAACTCTTCCTATTAGACGAATTGATACAATAAACTTGTCTTCGAAGTTGCAAGGAAAGTCAATCCCTCAAAATTAAGTGCGCGATGTGGCACTCCCTACATAACACACAAGAGAAAGTTTTGATCCCAATGCTTATAAGTTATTTTTGAAGGCTGGATACAACCCTAATGAGCCATCAATGTTAGGGGAACTTCCATCGGAAGATAAAACTAGGCAAGCACGTGAAGGCCTAGGCTATAGACAACCGCCGCCAATTCACATTTCCATAAGAAGGGAAAGCAATAACCATATAACTATAGAAGATGATGTCATTGCTTTCAAAAAAAGCCTTCCATCTTTGATCGACTTGGAGAATCAACTACAAGAATTTCTATATTTTAGAGGTTAGGCCTATTGAAGAAGAAGAATAACAAGCATCAGAAAAGTTATCTAAGAGTGACAATGCTTGCTTCAACTATGATCCAAAAGAATTTCAAAAGTTTGATTCCTTCTAGAATAAGGCGATGAGTGGAACTTTTGGTTTCTTGTAAACAGGAACTAAAGGCAAAGACTCACACTGTCGTTTACACCAAGGGGCGCAAGGAAGATGAAAAAAGTGTAGGTTTCTCATATCATGTTACAATCCAGAATGAGGATGATGCCTTGCCACATATGAAGATTGATAAAGAGTTGTAAGATATTTTCTGGTGTTATCATATAACTATCAATGACAATGATCCTCTAGAAGATGAAGTTGTTGGAGATGCTCTACCCGAACTTGAAGAAGGAGTGAAGACCACAACAGATCCCTTAATGGAAGTTAACCTTGGCACTGATGAAGACCCAAGGCCAACTTACCTGAGTGATCTTTTAGAAGTTGATGAAGAAATTGCTTATATGAATATACTCAAAGAATATAGGGATGTCTTCATTTGGAGTTATAAAGAAGTGTCTAGCTTGAATCCTAAAGTAGCAGTCCGTGAGTTGGCAGCCATGAATGGTTATCGTCCTGTTAAGCATGCCTAAAGACGTTTTAGGACAGACTCGATTTCATTGATAGAAAATGAAGTTAACAAGCTCATTGAGGCAGGCTTTATTTGTGAAGTCAAATATCCTGCATGGATTTCTAGTAATGTTCCTGTGAGGAAGAAGAATGGCCAAATTTGAGTTTATGTTAACTTCAGGGATCTCAATAATGCATGCCCTAAAAGATGAGTTCCCTCTTCCCATTCCAGAGTCCATGAACGATTCCACCACTAGCTATGAGGGCAATGTCGTTCATGGATGGTTCTTCCGGGTATCATCAAATTTGCATGGCACCAAATTATGAAAAACTCACTGCATTTCACACACCTTAGGGTATTTATTGCTACAAAGTAATGTCATTTGGTTTAAAAAATGTTGGTGTCGCATATCAAAGGGCTATGCAAAATATATTTGATGACTTGCTCCATAAAAATGTTGAATATTATGTTGATGACTTGGTGGTAAAGTCAAAAAAGAGGGGTGATCATTTAAAGGACTTAAGAATTGTGTTTGAGTTGCTCCAAAGATATCAACTTAGGATGAATTCATTATAATGTGCCTTCGAAGTTACTTCTGGCAAGTTCCTTGGCTTCATTGTGAGAGATCAAGGAATTGGAATTGATCAAGCTAAAGTTGATGCAATTTCGAAGATGTCTGAGCCTCAAAATATTCATAAGTTAAAAAGTTTCCAAGGAAATCTAACCTATTTAAGGAGGTTCATCTAAAATCTAGCGAGAAGATGTCAACCATTCGGTCATCTCATGAAGATTGGTGCTCGTTTTAATTGGGACCAAACATGTGGTGATGCCTTTAAAAGTATAAAATCATATCTAGCGAAACCTCCAGCCCTATACTCGGAAAGCCACTGATACTCTACATTGCGTCACAAGAAAGGTCTATAGGAGCCCTATTAGCTCAAGAAAATAGTGAAGGAAATAAAACTCTCTTTATTACTTGAGTAAAACAATGATGCCAAATGAGCTAAACTATTTGCCAATTGAAAATTTGTGCTTGGCGCTAGTCTTCTCTATTCAAAAGATAAAGAATTATTTTCAAGCTCACATTGTTTGCCTTATTTCTAGAGCAAATCCCATCAATTTTGTTATGTAGGCACCTATCCTTAGTAACCGACTAGCAAGATGGTACCTCCAATTCCAATAATTCGAGATGGTGTACATCCCTCAGAAAGTTGTGATGGGACAAGTAGAGGTAAATATTTTATCAAACCACCCGATACCAGATGATTGGGAGTTAATTAATGAGCTTCCTGATGAAGATGTGATGTCAATTGAAATTCAACCTCTTGGGAAAATGTACTTTGATAGGGCTGCACATCGTGGAGGAGCTGGCATTGACGTGGTGTTCGTCACTTTACAAGAACAAATTCTACCACTCTCCTTTACTTTGAAACAATTCCAACAATGTCGTTGAATACCAAGCATTTATACTTGGACTTGAAATGGCCGTCGACATGAAGCAATTACACTAGCAAATTTTTGGTGACTCTATGTTGGTGATCACTCAACTCTTGGGAATTTATGAGGTGAAGAAGCCTCAATTGAGCCCTTATCATGATTATGCTCAAACGTTGATAGGATTGATCGGAGATGTAACCCTTCAACATATGCCTAGAATGGAAAACAAGATAGTTGATGCATTGATTGCCTTGGCTTCAATGCTAACCCTTCCTGATCAAACATAAGTTACTATTTGCCAAAGTTGGATAGTACCACAACCAAATAAGGATGAATATATAGAAAATAAGCTTGAGTATCTCGTCGGTCTTTTGGAAGCCATGAAGAAAGATTGGAGACAACCCATTACTGACTATTTGTGTTATGGGATACTTCCAAAAAATCCAAGGAGAAAGACTAACATTCGTCATTGTGCACCTCGCTCCCTTTACTACAAGGACACATTCTTTAGAAGATCATTTGAGGGAGTACTCTTGCGATGTTTGGGAGAGAAAGAAGCAACCCAAGCTCTACAGAAAGCACACTTAGGAGTATGTGGATCACATCAACCTAGAACAAAGATCCACTTTCACATAAAGAGAATAAGGTATTATTGGCCAACCATGGTGAAGGAGATGCTTAGATTATGCTCAGAGGTGCAATGCTTGCCAATTTCATGTGAATTTCATACATCAGCCACCCAAAGTATTACACCCAACTGTCGCATCTTGATCATTTGACGCTTGGGGATTGGATGTTGTGGGACTTGGACACTTGTACATATTGGCCACAACAGATTAGTTCTCAAAATGGGCCGAAGTTGTCGCTCTTAAAGAAGTGAAGAAAGAGAATGTTGCAAATTTCATCCAACTGCATATCATCTATCACTTTGGCATCCCTCGCTACATAATAACGGACAATGGAAAGTCATTTGATAACAAGCTAATGAACAAAATTTGTGATCTCTTTGGCTTCAAAAAGCATAAATCTTCTATGTATCATGCTTCCGCCAATGGTATTATTGAAGAATTCAATAAGACTCTATGCAACCTGCTCAAAAAAGTTGCCTCCAAGTACAAACGAGATTGGAATTAAAGAATGGAAGAAGCTTTATGGGAATATAGGACAACATACCGCACACCAACTCTAGCAACACCATATTCACTTGCTTTTGGAGTTGAAGCAATTCTACAACCTATGCGTCAAATACCTTCCTTAAGACTTGCTATTCAAGAAGCACTCACTGAAGAAAAAAATGCTCGACTACCTCTTGTTGAGTTAGAAGCACTTGATGAAAAGAGGCTAGAAGCTCAACAAAATTTTGAATGTTATCAAGCTCGTTTATCTCAAGCTTTCAATAAGAAGGATCGCTTGAGGTTCTTCCAAGTTGGAGATCAAGTCCTCGAAATAAGAAGACTCGTCATTACTCGCATAAGTTTGCGGACAAATTTACCTCAAAGTGGGCCGAACCATATGTTGTACAAGATGCATATTCATATGGTTCTTACAAGCTTGTTGATGCAAATGACGTAAGGATCGGTCCTATTAATGCCAAATTCTTGAAGAGGTTCTACCCTTGAAGTAAGATGATGCTCCTTAAGGTACGAGCCTAAATTGCATGTCACTCCCGGCCCGCAAGAGTATAAACTGTGTACGAAACAGCTAAAAAAAAACAAAAAAAAACTCTCTCGAACTATGTTGTGACATGATCCTCTTCATTGAGGTACATAGTCGCTTAGAACCATATTCTAAGTTCAGTTGCATGAGTGTAAAAAACCCACATTTTTCACTTGATTTGTCATATGAAAGTCAAAGTTATAAGTATTTTGTTTTATCTTTTGTGTCATCAAACTTTAGACTTGTACGAAGTATTGATGAGTCAATATGAGGGGGCAAACCCTTATAAATAAAAATATGATCTTTTTAACAGTATGCTGGAAGTCTTTAAATCCAGCCAAGTATGCAAATTGAAGTCTTTAAGTTCTTCAAAGTTTGCAAGCTGAAATCTTTAAGTTCTTCAAAGTTTGCAAGTTGAAGTCTTCAAGGTTTTCAAGTTGAAGTCTTCAAATCCTTCAAATATGCAAGATGAAGTCTTTAAATCCTCCAAATATGAAAGTTGAAGTCTTAAAATCCTCCAAGTATGCCAGTTGAAGTCTTTAAATTATTCAAGTATGCAAGTTGAAGTCTTTAAATTTTTCAAGTATGCAAGTTGAAGTTTTCAAATCCTCCGAGTATACAAGTTGGAGTCTTTAAATCCTCTAAGTCTGCAAGTTGAAGTCTTCTAATCCTCCAACTCTGCAAGTTCAAGTCTTCAAATTTGTCAAGTTTGCAAGTAGAACTCTTCAAATCCTCCAAGTATGGAAGTTGAAGTATTCAAATCATCCATGTATACAAGTTGAAGTCTTCAAATCCTCCAAGTATGCAAGTTGAAGTCTTCACATTATTCAAGTATGCAGGTAGAAATCTTCAAATCCTCCAAGTATGAAAGTTGAAGTCTTCAAATCCTTCAAATATGCAAGTTGTTAACTTTGTATGCCTTAAGGTGGACAAAATTATCCCTTTGCACCTTAAGTTGGCCTTCTCACGGATTTATCCTTGAAAGGATCTTTAAATTCTCATGTCTTAAGGTGGACAAAAGAAATTGTCCCATTACACCTAAAGTTGGTCTTTTCAAGAATTTATCCTTAGATGGACCTTTAAATTCTCATTCCTTAAGGTGGACGAGATTTGTCCCTTTACACCTTAAGCTGAACTTTTTACGGATTTATCCTTCAATAGATCTTTAAATTATCATGCCTTAAGGTGGACGACATTTGTCCCTTTACACCTTAAACTGACCTTTTAACGGTTTTATCCTTAAAAAGATCTTTAAATTTCCATGTCTTAAGGTGGAAAAAAAGTTGTACCTTTGCACCTTAAGCTAGTCTTTTCACGGATTTATCTTGAATAAATCTTTAAATTTTCATGCCTTAAGGTGAAAGAAATTTGTCCCTTTGCACCTTAAGATGGCCTTTTCACGGATTTATCTTTAAAAGGATCTTTAAATTTTCATGCCTTAAAGTGGAAAAGATTTGTCCTTTTCCACCTTAAGTTGGCCTTGATGTGAGGCTAAAAATATATATTTTAATCATTATTTGCCTCACATTTAGTATTTGTGCTTGTCCTTTTTGAGCATGGATTTTATGGATTGTGCTAAATAGTGTATTTTATTTGTGGACTAAAATGACGTGAAGATGAAGAAATTTGGAGCATAAACGAATTAAAAATAAGAAATCATATAAGTAAATTAAGCAGGAAGCTTAATTGATTAAATTGAATATTATATTCATACTCATATATAAGTTGCAAAGCGAATTGGAAAAGCAACCGACTTATCCGGAGCTTCCACATGGCAGGTTGCTGAAGACTTCAAATTGTTGGAGCAGCGTTTCTACAAACAAAAAAAAGAACGTGGAAATCCAATTCAATTGGGTTTGGGTTTCCTAATTTGTGTTGGACTAAATTATTTTTTTTAGGTTTCTTCATCTATAAATAGTCCATAAAATTATTCTTTCAAAAGCAAGCCAAGAAACAATCTCTTCGTTTTGATTGCTTTTTAAGGGTTGCCGACATTAGAACTCGATGTATTCCTACTTACCCGACCAAGGAAGTAATGAATGGAAAAAAGAGATTAAACAACGGAGATTTAGCGTGATAATCCGCTATCTAATAGTCTGATCCACCTACTGCAAGGAATAATATGTGGTTAAGGGTAAGGGTTATTAAAGCATACACTTATAGATCAAACAAGTTGTGTGGTGAAATTTCTATTTGGACCACCAATCACTTAGGAGATACATAACTTACTGACTTGCATGCTAAAAATTGAAATAGTTCACTAGTTCAAGATTCTTGCTATGATATGAAATCATGGGGAATACATTCCTAGCTATTTCTGATAATCTGAATATAAATAAATACTTAGTTCCAAGCTATTGTTATTTTTTTTATTATAATTTAAATCCCCCCTTTTTAAATACCGACTATCGAATTAAATATTTGTTAATGACAATATTCTTCTGTATTCTCTGTAGGATCGACCTCGACTCATAGTTAGGTAAATATATTACATACGATCGTTTATATTTCTTTTCAAGAAGTATATTTGGACGTTATCAAAAAATGGTGTCGTTGCCGGGGAATGTGGCTTAGAAATTGTCTTTAGTATTTATTTTGACTTGTAGTTTTTTTAATTCTAGTTTTCTCGAATTAGTTTTAATTTAATTTTCTTGATTATTATTATCATGTGTTCTACTCTTCTTGAGATTTCATCTGAAAAGTATGTAATGATAAGCGTTTTTGCAATTACTGTAATTTTGATATTATGGATTCTTATGGGTTATTTTTTCAACAAGATAGTATGTATGGGGACATGGAAGATTTGTTGATACTCTCCTATAAATCAATATGTAAGTGCATGCATGAGGTTGATGTGTTTGGTATGGATATTTATAAATTAAATGTTGAATTGAGTGCAAAGATTAATGTGTTTGAGACCCAACAAGTTAGTTGTACAATGTGTGAGGAAGAAAAAATGTTTATGAGCCAACTTGAAAGGCTAAAATTGGAGGGTCAATTACTTGATCATATTTTTATTGATCATGTCACTATTGAGAAGAGTACACTAGAGTTATGTAATGAAGTAGATAATATTATTTTTAAAAACTCTAGTATGTGTAAATATGAGGGTGTGAATAATAATAAAATTCATAAGTTAGGGCGCATTGGAGCTTATTCTAATCATTTTTCCACACTATGTTTAGATGATAAGATATTAGTTGATCCATCTGAGTGTATAGAAGAGTGTATGGAGGAGAAACAATTGTCTATATTCTTGAATTCATTGTTCCAAAATTGGAGAATTACATTCCTCACTTAGGATCCAAGAAGTGTTTAATGCGATATCTATTGCTTGGGACCTTTATTTTTGTTCCACCACCTTGAGCGTAATAGAAAAATTGATGCAAAACTAGGTGTGCAATTCAGATCTTCAAAGTGGATGGAAAAATAGTAAAATTTATGTCGTTCCGCGACTTTAAATCAAGCGTCTATTGGGAGACAACCAAATTTGTAGTGTAACTTCTTGTTTTATTTTTTAGTGCCACATTTTTTGTTCTTTTTTTTTTTTATTTTACAGATTTAGGGGAAGTCTGGGTACCCAAATATGAAGCTAAGGAACAAGTTTAGAGCATAAGTGTGGGGTGCGCGCGACACTTGATGAAAGGAGAGAAAACATGTTGTTAGCTAGGCCATAGAGGGTCGGAGGGAGCATTTATAGCACTTCTTCTTCTCTTTTCTTTAAATTTCTTTGGGGAGAAAGCATGATTGTAAGTGTGGGGTGAAAATTCTTCCGATAGTTGTGAGCTTAAGGCTGAGTATGCCATAGGATTTTATTATTTTTATTGTAGTTTTTAGAGGCATATCTCATCCACCCCTTGGTTTTTCTTATGGCATTGGTTCTTCTTCGAGAGGGCACCCTTTGAAAAAGTAATTTTCTTTTTTAAGAGTAATTTTTTTTTGGAGAAACAAGAAAAATAACCTTTTTGACTTGTTTGATACTAGCAATTTAGGCCTTAGTTGAGTAGTACTTTTCTTTGAGTGCTTGAGAATAAAATTTAAAATAGACTTTTTGACATCTAGGCTCATGGTTGTGACTCTATATATAACATATTCTTATTTATAAGTTGTAATGATTCTGGCCATCTTGCAAGTAGAATTGATCCATCTTGATTGAGACTTGTGCCATGTGTGGTGAGGTTGTTTGCATATATTTCATGTTTTGCATCATAGTCTAGAACTTGTCCTGTGTGTTATTGAAGCAAAATAAAAAATATTGCTTTGTTTAAAATATGATAATAGGCTTTCTTTGATTTGTCTTGTAAAATTTTAGCCTTTGAAGATATTATATCATTAGTATCATCTTTGAGCTTGTAGTCTTTCATTTGTAGCCTTATATTATCTTGATCCATTTTTTGAATCCCTAATCTTTGCACCCTGCTTCCTTGAGCATTGTAGCATAAATTTTGATAAAATTATTAGATTTAAAGAAAAGGGATGGTTGAAAAAAGAAGAAGTGAAAAGGTGACCAATGATAGTTACTTGTGATGAGAAGGGCCTCTTAGGAAGAGTGTGACAAAAAAATTGCTTGAAAAAGAAAAAAAATGATTGAAGCATTCTTAATATGATGAGAATTACTTGTGAAAATATTTGAAGAGAGGGCTGAAAAAAATGATGAAAATAATGGGTGGTGAAAAGAAATATATAGAAAAAAATGTAAAGTACTTAGGGAAGTTTAAGTCACTATTATATAGTTTTCTACTTATCCCTAGCCAATATTACAACTCATTAAAGTCATATTTGAATCTATTGAAGCATACTTAATAAGTGAAGATGTACGTAATGAGCAAGTCTATGGTTCTTTGTGCATACATGTGAATTCTTTTGTGAGTGAGAGAGTTGGTCTTTGATGCTTAGTCCTTGATTTGTATTAGATTCTTTAAATTGAGTGTGTGGACTATTTCTTCTTGTGAGGGAACTTGTTTCACAATAGATAAGCTTTCTTTGATGGAGTAGGTGAACAAACATAATTTGATGAGTCGAGTCCGTCTTTGAGATAAGGAGGTTAGACGTTTTATTGTTGTATTTTGTATCTTGCATAATGATTGGAAGAGTACTTGATATTATGATTTGTTACTTGGCTTAATTGTTTATATCAATCATAGTGGTGGTATTTTGAGTTCGATTTTTTTGAGGTGAGCTTTAATGGTTGCTCAAGGACGAGCAAAATTTTAAGTGTGGGGTGTTGATGCGGGGCTAAAAATATATATTTTAATCATTATTTGCCTCACATTTAGTATTTGTATTTGTCCTTTTTAAGCATGGATTTTATGGATTGTGCTAAATAATGTATTTTATTTGTAGGATTAAAATGGTGTGAAGTTGAAGAAATTTGGAGCATAAATGAATTAAAAACAAGAAATCTTATAAGGAAATCAAGCAGGCAGTTAAATTGATTAAATTGAATATTATATTCATATTTATATATTAGTTGCAAAGCGAATTGGAAAAGATAGCGACTTACCTGGAGATGCCACGTGGCAGGTTGCTGAAGACTTCAAATTGTTGGAGCAGCGTTTCTAGAAACAGAAAAAAGAAAAAAAAACGTGGAAATCCAATTCAATTGGGTTTGAGTTTCCTAATTTGTGTTGGACACAATTATTTTTTGTAGAGTTTCTTCATCTATAAATAGTCCATGAAATTATTCTTTCAAAAGCAAGCTAAGAACTAAGAAACAATACACAACATACATTAGAACTTTATAGCTTAGGAGATTTGGAAGAGTTGTCTTGGAGGCCGGAGAATTTGGTTTATTCTTTCTTCTCCTTTATTATTTATTTGTATTCGTGATTATTAAAAGATATTTTAGCTATTGTTCTTAAATTTTTATGATTAACGCAAGCATATTTATTTTAAGAAATTTTGATTGTATTTTTAAGATAATGAGTAGCTAAATTTCCTAACTAGGGTTGTGGGAACCATGATTAATTATTAAAGTAAGTTTATGTAAAAAGTGATTATTGAATGATTTTTATGCATGTATTGTTGATCTCTTCGTTTTGATTGCTTTTTAACGGTGGCCAACGTTAGGACTCTCGTTATTCCTACTTGCCCGACCAAGGAAGTAACAAATGGGAAAAGAGATTAAACAACGGAGATTTAGCATGATAATACGCTATCTAATAGCCGGACCCACCTACTGCAAGGGCTAATTTGTGGTTAAGGGTAAGGATTATTAAAGCATACACTCATAAACCGATAATGCTTAACTACACCTTTTATAAGTCAAAGTGTAGGCGGTCGCTAACAAGTATAAACAAAATAATGAGTTTGGGTCAATCCCACAAGGAGTGATATGGTAAAGAATTCAATTACGAAGTGTAGAAGTGTTCTAATCTTTTGTAGAACTAAGAGAATACGCAACATAAAATAAATCAACGAGTTTTAAATATCAATATCAAAGGGTGAATTTAGTAACCAATTGTTAGTGGAAACGAATAGCATGGATTTTGATCAAGTATGAAGAGGGCCTTAGGGATGTGTGAGAAAACAACTACACATTTCGCATAATGGGTAATTAACAATTGCTTGAAATTGTTGAATCTTAATGGGTAGGATAGGTTCTAGCTATAATAACCATTTTTCAATCAGCTATTATGCTTCAAGTGAGTTCTTTCGAACTTCAACAAGCTTAGCACTATGAAACAACCCAATTCCTTAACACATCCCACTTTACCAAGATGGGTAGTAAAGACATATGTCAATACAATTATCAATCATTTACTCGACTCTAAACCACTTTCGCAAGCTAGCATCATCGAGTGCTGAATTAGAACTAACTTTGCAACTTCAATTCATGAACTAAAATATGAATAAACAATTGAAGTCATTTCAAAACAACAATAAAACTAGCAATTAATCAATACCCATAAACTAATATGCAGTCGATTACTAGTCACACCCCTAAGGAAAAGGGTTTAGCCACACATAATGAAAAGCGAGAAATAATTACCAAAATGATGTTCCATCGAATTGACAAAATCTCCAAAGCTTAATGTCAAAATTAAGACTAAAATCTTAAATCCTCAACATTTAGGCTCAAAATCCTCTATAAGAATTGTCAAAGTATGTAAAACTCTCTCCAAAACAGTGTTCTATATGTTTTCTCTCCACAAAAATCAATTTATACATTTCCAAAAAAAATTCAAAGTTTAAGCACGCGAGCTCACTCGGCGAAGTTAGTCGGGATCGCCAAACAACTCGGCGATCCACCAACAAGTACCTTCTCTCACCTTTTGGCGTAATTTCATCACTCAACTACTCTGTAAACTTAGGCGAGCTAATTCGTACTCGTCATTCCATTCGGTGCGTCGCCGATTGATGTGAGGTCAAAATACATATTTTTAATCATTATTTGCCTCACATTTAGTATTTATATTTATCCTTTATGAGCATAAATTTTATGAATTGTGCTAAATTGTGTATTTTATTTGTAGGATTAAATTGATGAAAAAATGAAGAAGTTTGGAGCTAAAACGAATTAAAAATGAAAAGTTGAAGAAGGAAATCAAGCAGGCAGCTTAATGGATTAAAGTGAATAAGATAATATATTTTTATATATGGAAAAAGGCGTGAGGAAATTCAAATTTGCTGCTTGCTGCTGCCACGTGGCAGTAAGTGAATGGTACAAAAATATATTGAGGCGGCAACACTGTTCACGCGGCGAAAAAAAAGGG
>NW_006238932.1:1151969-1157723 GCF_000226075.1 Solanum tuberosum | reverse complement strand
CTTTTTATTTCTTGTTTCTGGAAGTACTTTGGCTAATTGAATATAATTGTTGGTTAAAGTAAAATCTAAATCACTTTCCTCGTGGGATCGACCCCAACCTACAAGTTGGGTTCTTTACTTGATAACGATCGCTTATACTTCTTTAGGGAGGTGTAATTTGAGCGTATCACCGATATTCCTTTTAAGTCACCGAGTTGGTTTGGTTCATTGGCTCTTTCGTGGAAACTTTGGCGAGCTATAAGCTTACTCGGTGAGCCGCCGAGTAGCTTGTGCAAGCTCCAACTTTATTTTCTTTAGCTTTTCCAACTTCTTCACTCATTTTCGCATCGTAATATCCTTGCCTTGTTCTTAAACCTTGATTGCTGCAAATAAACACTTTAACATCAGTTATGAAAATAAAAAAGGCATTGAGAACACTAATTTATTACATAATGAGCCTAAAATGAGTCAAAATTCCCCACTCATCATAGACCAACCAAGTTGTGTGGTGAAATTTCCTTTTTGGATGACCAATCACCTAGGAGATACATAACTTACCGACTTTGCATGCTAAAAATTGAAATAGATCACTAGTTCAATATTCTTGCTATGATATGAAATCATGGGGAACACATTCCTAGTTATTTCTAATAATGTGAATATAAATAAATACTTAGTTCCAAGCCATTGTTATTCTTTTTACTTTTATTTCATTTTAAATCCCCTTTTTTTAAATAACAACTATCGAGTTAAATATTTTTTATCGATAATATTCCTCCATATTCTTGGTGGGATCGATTCCGACTCATAATTGGGTAAATATATTATGTACGGTCATTTATATTACTTTTTAAGAAGTATATTTGGAGGTTATCAGGTCTTTCCACGAATTTATCCATAAAAGGATCTTTAAATTTCTATGTCATAAGATAGGAAAAAATTGTCGTTTCACACCTTATGCTTAAGTATTGGGATCTTGTAAAGCTTCAAGTTAGTGATCTCAAGGTGGGGACGTTAAGCACATCATTTCACACCTTATGCTTAAGTATTTAGGTGGGAATGTTAAACATATCCTTTCACACCTTATGCTTAAGTATTCGGGATCTTGTAAAGCGTCAAGTTAGTGATCTCAAGGCAGGGGTTTTAAACACATCCTTTCACACCTTATGCTCAGGTATTCAGGATCTTATAAATCCTCAAGTTAGTGATCTCAAGGCGGGGACGTTAAACACATCCTTTCACACCTTATCCTTAAGTATTAAGGTGGGGACATTAAACACATCATTTCACACCTTATGCTTAAGTATTCAGGATCTTGTAAAGCCTCAAGTTAGTAATGTAACACCCCGTAACTAGAAAGAACTAGAAATAATTTAAAAATTGAAAATAGTCATTTTTGGAAAGAATACAAAAATCGGGAAAATTTGTTTAGTATGTTAAGTTGGGTTTTTGGTCAACTTCAAACGACCATAACTCCTAGCTCAAGATGATTTCGGTGTGTTTCCAGATATCATAGTAAAGATCTTGGAATAATCTTTCCAACGCCACCAAGTTTGCGCAATTCCGAGTTCGTATGAGTGAGATATGCCCATTTGAAGTTGGGTTGTTCAAATAAAGAAAGTCTAATACGGATTTTAGAAGGGCATTATGGTCTTTTCCATACCCCATGACTTAATTTCATTTTTGGTAATTAATTGGGGTCTAAACTGATCGGATTCAGTTTACACTTTTACGATATTGAGTTAGGGTTTTAGAGAAGAGAAAAGAGGAGAAGGAGCAAGAATCGTCAAGTTGTTCAAGAATCGTTTGTTGATTTCGTCAAGAAGTGACCCTTATGAGGTATGTGAGTTCACATAGCGTTGGGTTCGTTCACCCACGCGCAAAATATGTTTATTTCAATATGACTTTCGTCCTAAATATTGAGACTTTGATGTTCTTGAGTTGTATTCTTGAATTGCTTTCGTTCTTGAATTTGGGATGAGATTGAGGAATTCTTGAGAGTTTAAGGTCGATTGTTAGAGTCGTTTTGAGTTAGATTCGTGTATGCATGTGTTGTGTATCTGAATCTAAAGAGGAATTGAGAAAAAGAATCGAATTTAGGCGATTTAGGGTTAGAAAATGAAGAGGAACAAGTCAGGTAAATCTGGGTATCAGGTCCGCGTCACGGACCTGTTCCTCATAATTGAAATTTTTTTTCTGCGTCGCGAGAGTGGTCACAGACCGTTCTGCCTCAGAATTTATTTCGCGACCAAATAATTAAATACATCTCTGTGTCGCGAACATGCTTTTAGACAGTGATTTCTTGATCTTTTCTCATGTTTAACTATCTAAAACCACTCCTAAGCATCATGAGATCTTTCCTATCACAAATCACAATCCTTTTATCAATAATTCAATTCAAGGATCAGTTAAGAGTCAAGTCAAGAGAAGTTAAGAGCCAAGTCAAGAGAAGTTCATAGAGTTTTCCAAAACTCTTTTACAAATGTTTTAACCTTGTTTTAAGACTTGGGTTATGAGTTGAGTAAAGAGTAAAGAGTAAAGTTTCAAGTTCATTTCTTCAAAAGAGTATATCGGGACTATGTACTCCCAAAGAGTAAATTGTTATCACATTTAAAGAAGAAAAGAAACTTTGATTTCCAAAAGAGCCTTTGAGCTAGTCTTCAGTAAAGAGTAAATGCTTTCATAATTAAGCAACAGAGGAAACTTTGATTTCCAAGAGAGCTTTTGAACTAACTTCTGAGCAATTTTCTCAAACCACATAAAGAAGTATGTTTTTAAACATAAGAGCTAGTATCATATTTTGGGAGTAGTATTGAGCACCGATATGGGGGAGAGTTCAGACAAATCTCAGCCCCCATAAACCATGTCGCCACCATGGGTAGAAAAGGGTCATACTTTGTAGATGATTCCTTAGTGCTTTTTAGCATAGACTAGTGGATCCACATAGTAGTCAGGTTCTATACCTTAGGCAAGGTATAGGACGGCCCTGGTAGCGTGAGGCAAAATATTGTATCATCACAATAGCTCGAGTGCCAGTCACGCCCAGAGTGTAGGCTCGGGGTGTGACAAACTTGGTATCAGAGCCAAGAGTTCAAGAGTCCTAAGGAGTCTATGAAGCCATGTCTATAGAGTCCTAGTTATCGGTGTGAAATGCGCCACATCTATAATTAGGAGGCTTCAACATTTTAGGAACTATCTCACTCAATTCATACTCATTTCGTGCGATAAAGTTCATCTCTATACAGTTTCTTTCTAACTCGTGCTTGCGCGGAACCGATTGTGAGTTGGACTATTTTTTAGAGTGCTTTCATGGGGAATTTGTTTCCTTGTGAGCTAAGAGAAGCAAAGAGATGGTTGCTGACATGATGAGTTTATTTCTTTGTAGGGCTGTCTCGTCTGTCGAGTAAGGAAGGTAAGGTTACAATGCTAATAGGTGACATGGATATAGCAAGGTTAATGGTCTATGTGCAACAAGTTGAGGGATAGAGAAGAGTTTAATAATAAGTGGGCTAAGACATCAGGGAATGAGTTCGGGCAGCAGAAGAGTAATGCCAACCGGTATTCCTTCCAACAAAACAAAAGGGACCTGCTCCATCATCTGTTAGTGCACCTGCACCAAAGAACAAAGGTGAGTACAATAGTCAGAATTTCAAAGCTAAACTTGCCTATTCTCAGGGTAGTATGGCAAAATGGGGTAGTAAGCCTCTTGTATGTTCTAAGTGTGGTAGGAACCACTCAGGGACGTGTCGTGATGTGTCCAGAATGGTCATTTTATGCGAGAGTGCCTTAAGAACCGCCAAGGTAATGGGAATCAAGGCAATGGAGCCCAGTCTTCTTCAGTTGCTCCACCAGACAGAGCTGCACCTACAGGGGCTACTTCCGAAACTAGCGGAGGAGAAAACCGCCTATATGCTATCACTGGTCACCAAGAGCAAGAGGACTCACCAGATGTTGTCACTGGTATGATCCAAGTCTTTTACTTTAATGTTTATGATTTTCTAGACCTAGGAGCGAGTTTATCCTTTGTAACACCGTATGTTGCGATGAATTTTAATGTTCTTCCTGAGCAATTTAGTGAGCCCTTCAGTGTTTCTACACCAGTTGGTGACTCTATTCTAGCAGAGAGAGTCTATCGCGATTGTCCCGTTTTTGTCAATCACAAGAGTACCATGGATGATTTAGTTGAGTTAGACATTGTAGATGTTGATTTCATTCTTGGTATGGACTGGCTTCATGCTTGATATGCCTCAGTTGATTATAGAACTCGAGTTGTGAAGTTTCAATTTCCAAATGAGTCAGTCTTAGAATGGAAAAGCAGTTCAGTAGTGCCTAAGGGTCATTTTATTTCGTACCTTAAGGCGAGAAAGTTAGTTTCCAAGGGGTGTGTCTATCACTTAGTCTGAGTTAATGACTCTAGTGTTGAGATACCTCATATTCAGTTAGTTTCAGTAGTAAGAGAGTTTCCAGAAGTCTTTCCTGATGATCTTCCCAGAGTCCCTCCTGAGAGAGAAATAGACTTCGGTATAGACATTCTTCCAGATACTCATCCTATATCTATTCCACCATATAGAATGGCACCAGCAGAGTTGAAAGAGCTAAAAGAAAAATTGAAAGATCTCTTGGATAAGGGCTTTATTCGACCAAGTGTCTCACCTTGGGGAGCTACGGTCTTATTTGTGAGGAAGAAGGATGGTTCCCTTAGGATGTGTATAGATTACCGTCAGTTGAACAAGGTTACCATCAAGAACAAATATCCTCTCCCAAGGATTGATGATATTTTCGACCAACTTCAGGGTGCCACATGCTTCTCTAAGATAGACCTCAGATCTAGCTACCATCAGTTAAGAGTAAGGGAATGTGATATTCTAAAGACAGCTATCAGGACCCGTTATGGTCATTATGAGTTCCTAGTTATGTCCTTTGGTTTGACCAATGTGCCTGCAACATTCATGGACCTTATGAATAGAGTATTCAAGCCTTATTTAGATATGTTTGTTATCATATTCATTGATGACATATTAATCATTCAAGGAATGAAGAAGATCATGCTAGTCATCTTAGAATAGTTCTCCGGACTCTAAATGATAGAGAGTTATATGCTAAGTTCTCCAAATGTGAGTTTTGGCTTGAGTATGTGGCATTCTTAGGCCACATTGTGTTTGGAGAGAGAATTAAAGTTGATACTCAGAAAATTAAGGCAGTGTAGAATTGGCCTAGACCCACGTCTCCAACTGATATTAGGAGTTTCTTGGGTTTGGCTGGCTATTATAGAAGGTTCGTAGAGGGGTTCTCATCTATTTCATCCCCTTTGTCCAAGTTAACTCAGAAAACAGTGAAATTTTAATGGTCTGAAGCTTGTGAGAAAAGCTTTCAGGAATTGTAAAAGGTTGACTACTGCCCCAGTATTAACCTTACTAGAAGGTACACAAGGCTTTGTTGTATATTGTGATGCGTCTAGAGTTGGTTTGGGTTGTGTGTTAATGCAGAATGGCAAAGTTATAGCTTATGCCTCCAGACAATTGAAGGTTCATGAGAGGAGCTACCCAACCCATGATCTAGAGTAGGCGGCCATAGTATTTGTTTTGAAAATATGGTGCCATTATCTTTATGGTGTTCATTTGGATGTGTTCAGTGATCACAAAAGCCTTCAGTATGTGTTTACTCAGAAAGAGCTTAATCTGAGACAGCGAAGGTGGTTAGAGTTACTCAAGGATTATGACATGAGTATTCTTTATCACCCAGGTAAGGCTAATGTTGTTGCTGATGCCTTGAGCA